>NC_134880.1:14039777-14177277 GCF_041734735.1 Babylonia areolata | reverse complement strand
TTATTTGTGTGTGTGTTTTTTTTTGGGGGGGGGGTTGTTTTTTTGTTTTTTGTTTTTTTTAGTGTCTGTAATTTGGGAACATGAGAGTCATGAGAGTATATTTAGCACCCCTGCTCATATTGCATGCACCAAGTGCTCAAATTAGCTGCACGTGATTGTAAATTGAAGTTGATGTGGGTGCCTTTTTTTTTTCTTTTTTTTAATTGAAAATGTTCTGCTTCATCTCTTGTTTTGGTAGCAAAACTGAAAAATAAATCTTTGATACCTGAAAAAAAAACAAAAAAACTGTGCGGTCGGTAAAACAAGTGGATTACCTTCATCGATACGGGAAGGGGACAACGCAAAGGGACACAGCGAACACAAACAAAGCAACGCCTTGTTGCATAACCACGTGTGTTTACTCTGTCAAGGTTCATCACCACTTAATGCATTCTTCTTCTTCTTCTTCTTCTTCTCTTCCTCCTTATTCTTCATCTTGTCTGTTCAATAAGAGCTGGTTTAGGCAGACAAGCATTGTCTTTCACTCATTTCAACAAACCCAGCGAGAAAAAAACAAACAAAAAAAACCCACCCGGATAGCTCTCTTTCACTCAAGCCGGGAAAAGTTACTACTTGTAACCTGAAACAAGATGTGTACTCAATCCATACCAGTCTGTCTTATTCGCAGGAAGCATGTTCCAGTTCTCTCTCCACACCCCCTACTCTCATCTACACATCCTCGCCTTCAAGTGCAAAATGCTCTATTTGTAAAGTGGAAAATACTCTGTCTATAAAGAGCAGAGAAACATTAAAGATTTTTTTTAAAATATACTGGCCAGTGGCCTAGTACAAACTTAATTTCCTTATTCAAATCTAAATGCAATAATCATTGTTCACCAAACAGGACGGTAAATGGAATTCCATGAAAACAATATATTTCTAAAGAAATAATAATACTAATAATAATACAATAAAAAAAAAATTTTTTAAACGTGACATGAATATGTATGTGATGAATTTCATTTTCATCATGAAATGTTCTTATTTTTTCTTCTTTTTTTTTCGATTGTGTGTGTGCAATATGTGTAAAAGATGATTAATAGCAGACGAACATTTATGTTGAAAATCTGCACATCCATTTTGTAACATTTTTCTTTTTTTTTCTTTTTTGTTGGTGGTGTCGGTGATTAAAAAAAAAAAAAAAAGATTTTTTTTTATGAGGGGGGTGAACGGTGGATGGAGGTATCCGGATTCGAACTCACAATTTTTTTTCAAAAGCGAAAAATTGTAAGGAACGGGTCCAAATCTGAATGGGGCGAATGAGACGGTACAGGGTCGACAATCACCCAACGTCCGTGGCTCCTGTCCACTCGCTCACTTCCCCCCTCCCGCCCCCCTCCGCCAACCTCCCCCCCCCCTTTCCCCTCACCCGCCCAGTCCCTTGCTCCTCTCCTTTTTCCCTCTTGCCTCACTGTACACTCTCCCTTGTTCCGCCACTCCCCCATACCATGCGGGTTGACCAGCAAGGTTGACTGGCCAGTCAAAAAGGGGACTCGCTATACTCGCTCTCTTGTCCCACCTACCGAACGTTCTCTCTCTGTTTTGCCTCAACCTACCAGCGCTCTCTCTGTATGTCTATTTACATTTATTTGCTTTTACATATATATTTATTATCATTTTTTTTTTAATTCATTTTATTATTTTCCCGCAT
This sequence comes from Babylonia areolata, assembly GCF_041734735.1. Lineage (NCBI taxonomy): Eukaryota > Metazoa > Mollusca > Gastropoda > Neogastropoda > Buccinidae > Babylonia > Babylonia areolata. Next base: position 14,175,587 of record NC_134880.1, on the reverse strand, counting down.
ATTATTTTATTTTACTATCTGCACATCTTAATTTTTTTTAATGTTATCCATTTATTTATTTATTTATTTATTTATCTGTGTATCTGTTTATTCATTTGTGTATTTATTTATCAATTCATTCAATGGTGTATCCATTATGCACTTTTTTTCTCTCTCTGAAGGCCTGACTAAGCGCGTTGGGTTACACTGCTGGTCAGGCATCTGCTTCGCAGATGTGGTGTAGCATATATGGATTTGTCCGAACGCAGTGACGCCTCCTTGAGTAACTGAACTGAACTGAAACTCCTGCATCGCATCATGTTTCTTGTCTGCGTAGTTCTTTTCGTTAAGATTTGGTCGATTGATAGGGAAAAAAAAATTTGTTTGTGTTATGAGTGAAATATTACTTAGTGCGTTTATTGCATGATTGAACGAATAAATCTTTTTCTTTTTTTACATCACTCTTTTTATGTGCATCAGTATCAGTATCAGTAGCTCAAGGAGGCGTCACTGCGTTCGGACAAATCCATATACGCTACACCACATCTGCCAAGCAGATGCCTGACCAGCAGCGTAACCCAACGCGCTTAGTCAGGCCTTGAGAAAAAAAAGAAAAGAAAAAAAAGGTATATATATATATATACATATATATATATATATATATATATATATGTATATATATATATATATATAGAGAGAGAGAGAAGCATACATACATAAATAAATAAATAATAATTATGATGGAAAAAAAAAAAGAAGAAAAAAAAGATAGTAGTAATGAAAATAATGATAAAATAATAATAATAATAAACAAACAATTAAATAAACAAGACAACAATGATGATAAATAAGCAAATAAATACAAAACATGAAGACACACATTCACACACACACCCATGTGCATGATATGTGTAAAAGATGAATGTATGCAATGTTTCAATGCCCCCAGGGGACACAAGAAATACACTTTTGGCCTGGCCTTGCCTTGCCTTGCCTTGCCTTGCCTTGCCGTGCCTTGCCTTGCCTTGCCTTGCCTTGCCTTGCCGTGCCGTGCCGTGCCGTGCCTGGCCTGGCCTGGCCTTGCCTTGCCTTGCCTTGCCTTGCCTTGCCTTGCCGTGCCACTGTCCACTACGGGTTGACCATCATGTGTAGTATCGGTCTGTCGTCACCATCTTTGACACGGCTGATTTGCGTGTGTCGACACGCAATAGTTATGGTTAGGGTGGGTGCGAGGGGAGGAGGGGGGCCTGGGAGGAGGGGGGGGGGGGAGGGGGGGGGACAGGGCTTACAAAGAAGTGGGGTGGCAGTTAGTGACAACACAACGTTGGCGCGAACCAGCAAACCGGCACACACCGCAAAAGGAAGCCACCCAAAAACACTTGAGATGTTCACACAGGTCTCCAAGGGGGAAGTGGAGGGGGGTGGGGGGGGGGGGGGGGCTGTGATGGAGAGGGGATTGATTGATTGAAGCTTTAATGGATAAAGAATTAGGCGCAGTAAAGGCCTTTTTTTTCTTTTTCTTTTTTTTTTCTTTTTTTACAATTCTGTCCGTTTAACGACACAAAACATAAAAATAAAGAAATAAAATGAAATCAGATAAAATATTGAAGTACGACGATTAAGAATAGTATCTGGAATTGTCCATTAAAGATAACAAAGCAATGAAAAGAACATTTCGTACATTATCAACGACGTATGTATGCGCGCGCGCATTGAAAATGTCAAAAAACGGCATGAACAAAGACGACAAGAAATGAACAAATGGTAACATACAAAATCTTGAAAAGATGTTTTGTGGATGGTTACTTTACTACACAGTCCACCCCCACCTTCCCTGTCTCTTAATTGTTTCTGATTCTCTGTCTCTGTGTCTCTCGCTCCCATTTCATTCTCTTTCTCTTTGTTTCTTAAATTTAAAGTTGATTTTTACTCTCTTTTTTTATCAGTGCGAAACTTCTTCATGGAATCACTGTGTCATGGAATGCGCGCGCGCACGCGCACGCGCGTGCGTGTGTGTATGAAAGTGAGAGAGAGAGCGAGAGAGTGTGTGTGTGTACTCGTATAAATGTGTGTGTGTTCGCTTGTATGTGTGCTTTATGAACGTGCGCGCGCGCGTGTATGTGTGTGTGTTGTGGGAACGTGCAGTGAGAGGGCTGGATGAATAGAAATGTGCTGTTTGTTTGTCCAGCGCGGTGTGAGTGAGAGTACAGAGAGGTTTTATTGCCCTGCAGCACGACGACCGATGACCTTACCCTGTCTAACACCTGCAAGGAAGCGGTTGCGATGTCGTCGACGCCGCCGTCTTCAAAGACAGTCATAAAACCATCTCCAGTTAGACAGCTGTGGAAGCACATGTCGGCATTGGGTGTGGATAGGACTGTCGCCGATGCTGCCGTCATCAAAGAGAAAAGTGTTTGGGTTCTCAGCGAAAACGTTCTTCGCATTCCGTACATGGCCGCATTAAAAGTCCTGTTTGGTGTAGACCTACAAGACTGGTGACACATACTGAAGGAAGAACATTGAACATGGTCTGTGTCTTTGTCTGTGTGTAGGTTCGGTCCATATATTTAATACTCCGTGCTTACACACACACACACACACACCACACCACACACACACACACACACACACTCATTCTCTCTTCTCTCTCTCTCCCTCTCTCTCTGTCACGCACGTGCGCGCACGCACAAACACATGCAGATACACACACAAACACTCAGGTACTCTCTCTGTCTAAAGCACACGCGCACGAGCGTACACCAACCCACTTACACACAAACACACACCACACAATCATACACACGCGCGCGCACACACACACGCTCACACACACACACACAGTCATTCAAACGTGCACCGTGACAGAAGCCAAATCTGACCAGTTTACACCCCTTCCACTCCTGACTTTTACGATCGCCTCAAGATCCTGTGTGAGGAGTTGTGACGTAACTTTTATGACCCAGCGTAGCGTTTTTGAACAAAGGTGCCCTCGCAGATAAGATAGAGCACACACACACACACACACACATTTATATATATATATATATATATACACACACACACACACACAGGGAGATATGGGAAGTCATAAACAGGCCTGTAACGTGGTCACACATGCACACACACACATACACACACACATTCGCACGCACAGACACGCAAACATGCACACACACACACACACACACACACACGCCAAATACACCCGCACACATGCCCCCACCTCTTCCACCACATACCCCTTTTACATAAACACGAATGTACTCCCAGACACACACACAAGAAACACACGCGCATGCATACACTCACACAAACAGCCACATAGCAATATCGTGTGCACATTAAGACACGCACACAACAACAACAACAGAAACATTAACACCAACAATACATAACTATAATAAGAACAACAACACGACACTAGGCCAAGTGCATTCTGACTGTGCAGTTCATTTTTTGGTAGTGGCATATATTGCAGTAGGGTGACAGTATGTGCAGTGAGGGTCTGCACATAATGTCGTCAGCGACAATATGTGCAGAAGAACGACAATATGTGCAGTGAGAGTCTGCAAACTTATTATTGCCGGCAACAATATGTGCAGGGCGTCAATACATGAAGTAAAGTGAGGGACGATATTACATGCAACGAGGACTGCACGTATTGTTACCGGCGACAATACATGCAGGGGCGACAATATGTGCCCCATCACACCCCTCCAACTTTCAAAGGGGAGGGTGAGTGGTAGGTGGTCAACAAGCCAAAAACCAGAGTTTGATAATAATAATAATAATAATTATTATTATTATTATTATTATTATGGATACTTGTTGAACGCTTTCCTCCCTTAAAGGGAGCACAAAACATTTTCCAATAAACAGTAGAACACATAACACACACACACACACACACACACACGCGCGCGCGCGCGCGCGCGGGCGCGTGCAATAACTTACAAAAAGAAGAAAAAAGGGATGGATTCACTCCCTAGGGGGTGCGTTTAGGCACGTGCCCACAGCGACCCCCCAAGAGTGACTTCGGGAGGGGAGTGGTTATAGATCAATACACGTCGTGGTACAGTGTGCGGATCGGCCAATTTGAGTTACTTTTCTCACTGGGAAAATTGGGTCAATTTGTCTGGTCGGACCAGCGTGGAGGGGAACAAGGGATGCCGGCCGCGCGCCAGTAGGCCGCCATCTTGCTGTAGGCTAGTGCCTTCCACGGGAAGGCGTTTGTTAACTAGCGAAAGCCTCTCCCTCTCTCCGAGTCTCTCTAATTGAGCTGACAATTCGTTGTAGTTAAAACATTGAAATTAAACAACTAGACAAGCGAGAGAGAGAGAGAGAGGTCACTCAGCTGTGAGATGTTAACTGCGTCTAAAACTGACAGGAGGGAGGGAGGGAGGGAAAGAGAGAGAAAGAGATAAAGATGATGGGGCACACACACACACACACACACACACACACACACACACACACACTGTTTTTTGGTTTTTTTGGTTGCTGTTTTCTTGCCTTTAGTTGTTGTTTTCTTGCGAGGCATCCAACCTCCTATTTAATCCTACTTTTTTTTCTTTTTCTTTTTTTTTAACACACACACTGACGCTTTTTGGTGTCTTTTGTGGGGCCGCCAACCTCCTGTTTTCCCCCCTCTTTCTGTTTTTTTCCCTCTGTTTTTGTTTTCCCTTTCGTTTTCTTTTCTTTTTTCCTCCTTTTTTCTCTTTTCTTAAGTCTTCTTTCCTTTTCTTTACATTTACACCCAGTTATGCACAGTTCTTTGTCTTTCTATTGATGGAAAACGTTTATCGACGTAAGTGTACGATTTGCTGCATGAACTTTGTCCAAGACAGCTATCTGTTGCTGTAACTACTATTATTATTCGTTATCTTATTTTTATTATTGTGGTCAAGATTAAGAGAGAGAGAGAGAGAGAGAGAGAGATTTAAAAAAAAATCGCTTGTTTGCTTTTCTTTTCTTTTTAACAAGAAGTACTCTTTCCCGTCTCGATTGTTTCAGTTTATTGCCAAACACATGATTAATCATTTTGCTGAAAATGCCTACACTCTACTAACTGTGCAGCAGTGAAATGTACACTGCAAGCCTCTCTCAAGATGGAGACCGTGGCTGCCACTCTTTCCTATCAAGCACAGTTGGCCGGACAGCCAGTTCTGTTAGATCTACTTTGAGTGAAGTGGTTCACTAGCTTTGGGGTATAAACCTTTTGACAGAGTGCCGTGTGTCTTGGAGACGATCTCTACCCCTCAGCTCTAAATTGTGTCCCCCTTCCAGGCGTTGTTTTTTTTCCATGTCTCTGTAATTGCGCCTGCCTCGACATTCTCAAACGTCCATGTGTCTTCTCTGCTTCAGGGTGTATGTGTTTTTTCCTTTGTCCATGTCCTTAATTTGACTACGCCTCTTTCTCTCTCTCTTCTTGAAGGGACGTATTTCTATGAGAGGGTGTGTGCACGCTCAAAGTCCGATTCTTTCTGTCGTTTGTTGTTTTTCCATCTCCTCGTGTTTGTAAACTCCGTCCACATTAGTTCTTCGCGGCAGTGTTTGTTGTCCAGGCAGTCTTTTTAATTGGAAAGTTTAAGGAGACTGCGGGAGAACGTCTTTTCCAGTCAGCCTTTTGATTAAGTGGTTTAAGGAGATTGAGGGAGAAAGGATTTTCCAGTCAGTCTTTTAATTGGGAAGTTTCCGGAGACTGAGGAAGAAAGTTTTATCCACTACTTTTTAATGGGGAGTTTTACGGAGAGTGAAGAAGAAAACGCGTGGGGTTATGGTGGGAGTGGGGGGGGGGGGGTGGGGGAAGGGGGAGGAATAGTGGGATGTGGAGGGGGGGCGTCAGTCATAATTGTGTGTGTGTGTGTGTGTTTTCGCATGTGTCGATGTATGGAATGTAATCGTCATTGGAGAGGGTGGAAAGTATAACTGGACATACTTTTTTCCGTAGCTGGAATATGGTTGGGTGTGGTTTTTTCTTTGTACTCTTTCTCTTCCCTTTCATGACATTTTTTTTTCTTCTTTGATAATATCTAACACGAGTATTCTCTTTTTTTCTTACCGCCATCCCTCTGTCTCCATTTGCCTGTCTCCCTGTCTCTATGTCTGTCAGTATGTGTGTATGTCTATGTGTGTGTGTGTGAGTGTGTGTGTGCGTGTGTTTATTCAAATGACAAATTTATGAATGATTTATCGATCTGTTCATGTGTGTGTGTTCATGGATGGGTGTAGGAGAATGCACGTACGTCAGATAGATATTTATAGCTATTAAGACACACAGAGAGAGACACAGAGAGTTAGTGTGTTTGTGTCTGTATCTGTGTGTGTATGTGTGTGTGCGCGCACGTGCCTGAGAGAGACGGGGAGACAGAGAAAAAGGGAAAGTGTGTGTGTATGTGTGTGTGTGTGTGTGTGTTCGTGTGTAAGCACGGACGTAGATGGACCGAATATACAAACAGGCAGACAGACACAGAGATAGGCAGAAATAGGTGCGTGCCCGCAACATTACTGTCTGTACGTGTTTCAGATATCAAGAAAGGGAGAGACAAACAGACAGACATAGAGAAATGGTCTATTGAATACTGTACATAAAGAGTGATCGAAAGGAGTGGAAGAGAAACGGAATGAATGAATGAATGAAACCGACCGAAAGAAATAATGAATGACGGTTTTTATTTTCTGAAGGAAGCGAACAAAGCTTTTAAGTTTAATCCATCCAGCAGCCTTGAAGACACTCATAAATCCTCAGCCCATGGCGGCATCTGCTTCCACAGAGGTAGTTGGTGGATAGTTTACATTGTTTCAGTTTCAGATTATCAAAGGAGGCGTCATTGCGCTCGGACAAAATCTACATGCTACACCACATCTGCTAGGCAGATGCCTGACAGCAGCTTACCCCAACGCGCTTGTCAGGCCTTGAGTGCATACAGGAGTCATCAATTGAAAGGGTGAATCGCACGTATAGAGACGAACATCAGAGGCCGATAACACAGTCTTGTCTCTCTTGTGTTCTCTTTGAAGACGGCGGCGTTGACGCTACCGCCATCGCTTGAACGCTGGTTTAGACGGGCGCAATAGCCGAGTGGTTAAAGCGTTGGACTGTCAATCTGAGGGTCCCGGGTTCGAATCACGGTGACGGCGCCTGGTGGGTAAAGGGTGGAGATTTTTTACGATCTCCCAGGTCAACATATGTGCAGACCTGCTAGTGCCTGAACCCCCTTCGTGTGTATATGCAAGCAGAAGATCAAATACGCACGTTAAAGATCCTGTAATCCATGTCAGCGTTCGGTGGGTTATGGAAACAAGAACATACCCAGCATGCACACCCCCGAAAACGGAGTATGGCTGCCTACATGGTGGGGTAAAAATGGTCATACACGTAAAAGCCCACTCGTGTGCATATGAGTGAACGCAGAAGAAGAAGAAGAACGCTGGTTTTACATAGAACAAGTGAAGCTGTCGCTGTATCTTGGTGCAATAAATCTCTTTGTATTTGTCACTCACATCGCGCTGGACAACACGAGTAGCACATTCCTTTTCATCCAGCCCCATTTAATCTGCGCGTTCGCACAACACGCACGCATACAGACACAGACACACAAATAGATGAATAAATAAATAAATTAATGAATTAATAGATAAATGAACATATAAACACACATACATACAAACATGCATGCACACACAAATACACACATATTTACATGAACACACACACACACTTACACACTCGCACTCACATAAACACACACAAGCACAGACACACAGACACAGGCACACACATTTACACATATTCAATCACACACACACACACAAACACGGACACACAGACGCAGAAACACACACACACACACACACACACACACACACACGTGCGCGCGCGTACACACACACACATAAAAAAGCCAAAAAACATAATTGTATTCACACACACACACACACACACACGCGCGCGCGCGTATGCCGATAACAGTCACTCTAGTCAGGCCAGTTGTGGCTGACTGTAGTATGGGGCATCTTCATGACAAAGGCAGTTCCTCTCGGCCCTTGCAAGCGATACCCGTGACAACACCCTGAAGGGATCTGCGGGATAATGACGCCACTTTTACAACGTCACCAAAGAACGAACACCGCCTGCAGGGCTGGTTAAGGACACTCGAGATAATAGGACTGCTGTGTTGACTAGACAGCGCCCACTTGAGTCTGCCGAGTTCATTTACGTGCTATTCATACTATGCCTCTTCCACGCGAAAGTTCCTCCTATTTTCCCAGCCGTGTGACAAAAAGGCGGGGGTTTAGACGGTGACTCGCCCACTTGAGTTTCTCATTAAAGTTTGCCACGTTCTCTTGGCTTGTCAACCCAGGTGTTGACAGGTTGCCAGAGGTACAAGTGGGATGTTGTTTCTTCCCACTTCACAGCGGGTTGTCGGCACTGGCAATGCCGGGTGGAAGGACTCCCGTTGTGATGAGTACTAATCCCCTGAAGGAGAGAATAGACATCAGAGGGCACGACAACGGAGGCCACGAAAGGATAAACAAAATTCATGTAACCAGAATGACGAAGGGAAAGAAAATTGTGTGGGGGGAGGTGGGAGAATTTTCTAATATTCACGCCAAAAAATATTGACCTACTGTAATCCTGGAACGCTAAAAATTCATTATATGCTTTCCTCCTCTCAATTTTATTTCAGAAAAGGTTCCTGTTGTTTTAGAGCACAAGCTCGTTTAATTTAGTACTTCGACATTTTGTAATGAATTACTCAGCTCTTGGCCGAAACGTCCTGAGATGGATTATAATTGAGTTTGACCTGTTAACTCCGGAGACGGAATGTCCATGACCAAATTAGCCAAGTCCGAAATGATAATGATTGTGATATGGATACATATGTAGCGCCAATGCTAGGTCAAAGCTCCAAGCACTTTACAAACACGAAGTCATTTGCTCAACAGGCTGCATTCGTTTCATGTGTCATTCAGTCAAGTTTCAGTCACCTACACACATGAATAAATAAAAACTATATGACACCCAAGTAACAAATCGAACCATTGAGGAAGGAACGAGACTTGCAAAAAATTGAAATACACGATAGATTGATGTATTTCTCTCTCTCCTTCTCTCTCTCTCTCTCTCTCTCCACACACACACACACACACACACACACACACACACACACACACACACACACACACAAGTATAGAAATAGATAATCAAATAAACAAACAAACAAAATAAAGGAATAAATGAATTAATAGATAAATAACAATAAGACACTGAAATATGAACAATTCGATTTCTGGCATGTGAATCGACTTTGTTCTGCTTCGGTGGACACTGGTGCAGAAGGTGTTAAAACTGGTCGGTAGCCGTGAACGTCTCCAAGTCGCCAGGTGGGCTGCTCTCTTTGTGTAGACTCCCACCATGTCGAGACGGCTGTCTGGACTCAACAAAGAAGCATTAATGGAAAGAGTGGCACGCAATTCCCCATCTTCGCCAGTAAAAGTGTGTGATTGAGAACTTGTGTGAGATCCCAAAGATCTTTTCTCGAATCACCATCTTTCAGGCTTTGGGTCAGAAATTCTTTCTTCTCGTCCCCCATCTCCATGATTTTAGTAATTTTGACGACCGGAACAAAAACCATTTGGGAAGTCCTTTTTTAGGTGGTAATTAGAACGGTTTCAAGAAAATATGCCAGTCCATGAAATCGTAAGAAAACAAAACAAGATAGTGTGTGTGTGTGTGTGTGTGTGTGTGTGTGTGTTCGCATGCGTGAACGCAAAATCACCAGTGAATAAATTCCGTATCAAACGGATGTGTGCCCCAACATCGTCTAAAGGAGAGTCATTCGATAATATCGTGTCCGTAATTTTGCCATCGCTAGCGGAACAAAGGCAATGCTTCGTTCTGGAAACAATACCAATATTGTTTCGTGATATATTTCATTTCATTTCATTTTCCTTAAAAATATGTTCCTGCTATCCTTTATCTTATTGTCATGACATTTATATATTCTTAAATCCAGCAGCACTATCATTTCTAACATTTCGAATATTTTCGTGTTTCTTTTCTTATCTTTTAATCAGTGCCAAACGGATTTAGCTGAAATTCAGTTCAAAGATATCAATGATGACACGAGGGTTCCAAGGTATTGACTGCATGCAAGTCCACCTTTTCCTACACGCCTCTTCTGTCAGTCTTCTCACCTTCAGTCTCCGAAAGTACGTCACGGTGAAAAAAAAAATAATAATGTGTCACCAATTTTATGTATGACATACAACGATAAAGGGTTCTGCGAAACGCTCATAGCGAGCTTGAGACCTCCACCGGCTATGACAATGTTATCCAGCCATGGTCAATTCACTTCGGAGCTGATCACCTTGGTAGGACTTCTCTTAAAAACCCCGAGATGGACAGTAAAAGCCAGTCAGTCCATTTTGTTAGTGACAAGCGTTCAAGAGGTCTACGTACGAGTACATCTTGCATATCTGTTTAACTGATTCCGCTGAAATTCGAAGGGATCGGATTGGGTTGGGGATGGGGGAACCTTGTTGTGGGCTACTGTGACAACGCCGTGACGACCAAAACCTTGAGAAGACGTGGGGAACCCTGTGATGATAGGAACTGAGCCCACGCTTTTTGCATTAGCCTCAGTCAACACTGTCTCCATAGGTACCATTTGCACTATCATCATCACCCCGAATGGATCGCCCCTTCCCTATCTTAATCCATAAAAGTTGGACACACACACACACATACGCACACACACGCGGACACACACATACAAAAAGCCCCATACAACAACCCCCCCCCCTCCCAACCCCCTCCCCCCAAAAAAGAAGAAAAAAAACACAGGAAACACACGTGCGCCCGCGCGCACACACACACACACACACACACACACACACACACACACACACACACACACTGAGACACACATACCCGCGCGCACACACACATACGTAAATGTCTCACAAACGCACACAAAACATCCATAGAATGAGTGAAAAAATTTTTTGAACTGTGATGGACAGAGATAGATATATAGATAGATAGAGAGAGAGAGAGAGAGAGCGCTCGTGTATATGCGTGTGTGTGTGTGTGTGTGCGCGCGCGCACGCGCGCGTGTGTGTGTGTGTGTGTTTGAGACAGAACTCAAAAGTTTTTTTTTTATTCAAGGATTAAGATTTTAGGCATGGCCCATTCTTCCAATCTGTCCTTGCTAATCTACATCAGTTACAATAACACACACACACACACACACACACACACACACACACACACACACACACACGTGTGTATATATATATATATATATATATATATATATATATATATATATATATATATATATATATATATCTTAAGGAAATGGGAAGAAGAGAGAAGATAGTTTTGTTTTTTGCTGTTGTTGTTTTTTTACTGTAAAAGAATTTTAGATAAACACTAGACGTAGGTAAATCAAAACATCATAAAAAGGTAAAAAGAAAAAGAATGTAGAATGATACTATTAAAATGGACGCCCTCCTCCCCCTCACTCCCCCCTTTTTTTTTTAAGCGACATTCATGCATGGAAACTGTAAAGAGCACGTATCATAGGCCTTCATCAACTGGTATCATGTCATTGTTGATAAAGATTTGTCTTGTTACCAAGAAGACTGTTAAATCCATTATAGTTCCCGGTGGTTGCCGTGCTAATCACTGACAAAGTTATTATCTTAGTTATCAACAGTGACACTGTTTGTGCAGCTGCAAGGGGTAATTGTAATTTGGCCGACACTGATATACGATTTTCTCTGTGTGTGTGTGTGTGTGTGAGAGAGAGAGAGAGAGATATGAAGGTCGTCTGTTTCAGTCCAAAATATTATCATTAATTGTATCCAAACTTAAACAAACAATAACATTTCTTGGTGTTCTTTTAGACAGAAAATTTGTGTAACCGTATTTACTATGCCAAACATTTTGAAACCCGTTATTTTTCGAAGGAGAGAGACACAGAGAGTTGTGTGTGTGTGTGTGTGTGTGTGTGTGTGTGTGTGAAGGTCGTCTGTTTCAGTCCAAAGGATCTAATTACCTAACCTACATAATGATGAACGGAGCCTCGTCGACATACCGATTTCGTCCGAAAGGGAAAAAATCGTGTGCACGATTCAAGATATTCATTAAACTTGCGATTAGCTGATGATAGATTTTTCTCCCCGTTCAACTTGCTTTACGCACCGGTAACTTATATATTACGCAAAGGTAACTTATATATCAAATATATTAATCCAAAAAGAGGGTATGTATTGGGGATTCCCAAAAGTGTACAATGACTGCTCCTTGTTGACAGTACCGACACGATCCCGTGTGTAACAGGAACGTTCAGCACGCGTGAATAAAATTATTTTCACGACATCAAGGAGGTGTCAAAGCGTACGAGCTGATCTATATTCGCAACACCTCATCTGCAAAAAAAAAAAAAAAATATATATATATACATATAAAGAGAGAGAAAAATGATTTCACTAACATTGCTGATAATTTGTGAGAAACCGTGCATATAGTGAACAAGTAGGGTTTCTTTTTCTCTGACAATGGAAAGTGAATTTCAATTTCTGTTCATTTCCGCAGTAAAATCACATTTCTCGACTACACCCATGAGACTGCATTAAATATGCATAATCTGAAAATCAAAACAAAAACAAAACAAAAAAACAATAACAACAAAAAACCCTCAACCAACTCCTTTTCTCCTCTCCCTCCCTATTTTCTGTACTGTTTTCACCTTTGTTTATGAACCATGCTGTAATTTGTATCACATTTTACCTACTGAGGCTGTCAACTATTTAGTATAGATATATGAACACATAAATGAATAAACGAGTAACTAAATAAACAAATGAATAATATATATATTTTTTTTAGTGTATAATTATATATTTCATGTAGATACGCATAAACACTGCGCCATGATTTTATATGATTCTTTTGTTCTGTCTGTATTTATATTGTGATATTTTGAAGAAGAAAAAAAAAACCAACAACAACAACAAAATCGAACAAATCATAAAAAAGAAGAAGAAGAAGAAGAAAAAGAAAGAAAGAAAGGAAGAAAAAAAATGAGGATGGGGTTAGGGAGATAGAGAGTGCACAAGCGGTGGCAGACGAAGGGTGAGGCAGATAAAGCTGTTCGAAAAGCACAAAGTAAACAAAAGGCGGTGGTGGTGGAGCATGGTGGTGAAGCATGCTGTGGTGGTGGAGCATGGTGGTGGAGCATGGTGACACGCAGTGGTGGTAGAGCATGGTGGTAGAGCATGGCGTCTTCGCCGAGCAGGTGGCAAGCGATTGTGATTGACAGCCAGTAACAACCCAGCGACGAGGCTGTGGTGGATAGAGGTGATAAAAGGGGTGGAGCTTATGAGCCTGCTGGCAAGCTAGTGGACAACAAGTACAGCTCGTTGTGTGACGTCACATCGGTCTACGTATGTCCAGAAAGCTGTCATCACAGCATTCCTCCTTGGTGACGTTGTTCATTATAGCTCTGGACATCGCTAGCAGAAAGACCGACGGACACTGACGTTACAGGGAGATCCTTGTACTGAACAGTATTGGTATTTTTGGGACTTAGAAATTTTTCTGTCCGAAGTAGACTTTGGCTCAGCTCCCAGACGCAGTTACCATAAGATCGCCAGCCGTCAGCCGTTTCAGTTTGTTTCAAGAAGGCGTCAAAGTATGCGGACTGATTTATATTCGTCACTTTACATCCTTAAAAAAAAAAGAAAGAAAGAAAGAAGAAAAAAAAAGAAAAAAAGAAATGAAACGAAAAAAGAGCTCTGTCATATGTCAAAGTGACAACGACCTCAGAGAAGTTCGGACTATTGGTTTGGTTCAGATTCGCAACATGTGTGATGCTGATTCCGTTTCAGTTTGTTTCAACCAGGCGTCAAAACGTCTTTAAACTTTTTTTTTTCAAATGAAATTTTGTTTTTCAAAGAAATCGAAAAAGAAGAGCAGATCACTGACCTTAGCATTTTAAACTCATCGCGCTGCTCAAGCCATGAATGTCCATACTTTTGTGAAACTTTGTGCCGACTCCGAAAATGTGAAAGCCGTTGACTGCAGATGTGTGACTGTCTTTGTCAACGGACAACATGGACGATTCACGGAGCTGTCGACAACAGTGCCAGGTTAGTTTGCTTGGTGTGGTTTGTCAGGTCCTGTTTGGTCTGTTTTTCTGGTGTTTGGTGTGACTTTTCCGTTGTTGTAGTTTTTTTCTTCCTTTCTTTCTTTCCAAATTGCTTTTTCTTTCTTGTACTAATTTCTTTCTTCTTTCGTTTTCTTCTTTCTTTTTTTTTTTTTTTTTTTTTTTAATTTTCATTTCTGTTTTTAGTCACTGTGCATGATGAACAGAGGTGGTAGGTACTTCTACTCGGATGTCTCCCGCTTACTCTCCCTCCCCTACTCTGTCTCTCACGACCAGTGTGTGTGTGTGTGTGTGTGTGTGTGTGTGTGTGTGTGTGTGTGTGTGTAGTTTTACACATATCTGGTGTATTCCAAGTCTCACATCCGCTAACTTTCGCTAAATCAGTGTCTCCAATACCGAACCGGTACGTTTTTAGAAATTTGTTCTGCATCCTGTTGTGTGCCACTATAAGTTGTCCCTTTAGGAGATTTTCACGGAAGAGATTCACTCTCACTTTCTTAAGCTGATTCTTTTCCCCCTCTCTCTCTCTCCGTTTGGGAATGCATTTTTTTTATTATTATTATTTTTGTTACATTCGCATTTCCATAGGGGAATTGCTGGCTATACTATGCTTAACTTTTATCTTTTCTTTCTTTCTCTGTGAGTCTGTCTGTGTTCCTCTCTCCCTTTTTTCCCCCGAGGAAAGAGAGATGTAAACATTGAGAATGGATGCATACAAAGGGAAGAAACTGCATTTTCTTAGTATCAGTATCAGTAGCTCAAGGAGGCGTAACTGTGTTCGGTCAAATCCATATACGCTACACCATCTGCCAAGCAGATGCCTGACCAGCAGCGTAACCCAACGCGCTTAGTCAGGCCTTGAGGAAAAAAAACCAAAAAAAAAACCTATCGAGTTTATGGATGTATACAAAGGGAAGAAACCTCATTTTCTTAAACAGTCTTTACTTTAATGGCTACTTTCCTTGCTGCAACCGGAAATGGACAATAACTGATTCTTTGTCGTTTCTCTCTCTCTCTCTCTCTCTCTCTCTCTCTCTCTCTCTCTCTCTCCGTCTCCCTCCCTCCCTCTCTATGTTTGCTAAATGCTTTTTTTTTTGCCGCATTTTTATAGGGGAACCGTATTGGCTGTACTGTGCTTATCTTTTAATCCTTTCTTTCTCTCTCTGTGAGTCTGTCTGCCTTCCTCCTTATCTCTCTATGATGTATACAAAGGGAAGAAACTGCATTTTCTTAAACAGTTATTACTTTATTGGCTACTTCCCTTGCTGCAACCGGAAATGGACAAGATATACTCCGCTTCAACGAGAAGGGAGATTAATCCTACCGTTGAACATCAGATTGTTTCCCTTGACATTATTCAGACTTGCTTGGATTACTTATTACAATAAAATAAATAAATAAATAAAATGAAAAAAAAAAGAACAAGAAAAAAAAAGTGGCGGTGTCACAGCGTGCACACTGATCCATATACGCTACACCTCATCTGCTTGAAACAATATATATATATATATATATATATATTACTTTTATGGCTAACTTTAATTGCTGTAACCGGGAATTGGCAAGAACATAGTCTCTCCACTTCATCGAAAACAAGGGAGATTAATGCTACCGTTGAACGCATTCCGATTGCTTCCCTTGCCATTAGACATTCAACCTCAATTCACTTTGTAAAAAACAAAACAAAACAAAACAACAACAGCAAAACATTCGCATTTCCATAGGGGAATTGCTGGCTATACTATGCTTAACTTTTATCTTTTCTTTCTTTCTCTGTGAGTCTGTGTCCCTCTCTCTCTTTTTTTCCCTAAGGAAAGAGAGATGTAAACATTGAGAATGGATGTATACAAAGGGAAGAGACTGCATTTTCTTAGTATCAGTAGCTCAAGGAGGCGTAACTGTGTTCGGACAAATCCATGTACGCTACACCACATCTGCAAAGCAGATGCCTGACCAGCAGCGTAACCCAACGCGCTTAGTCAGGCCTTGAGGGGAAAAAAAGTATATAAAAAAAACAACTATCGAGTTTATGGATGTATACACAGGGAAGAAACCTCGTTTTCTTAAACAGTCTTCACTTTAATGGCGACTTTCCTTGCTGCAACTGGAAATGGACAAGAACTGATTCTTTGTCGTTTCTCTCTCTCTCCGTCTCCCTCCCTCCCTCTCTATATTTGCTAAATGCTTTTTTGGCCGCATTTTTATAGGGGAACCGTATTGGCTGTACTGTGCTTATCTTTTAATCCTTTCTTTCTCTGTGAGTCTGTCTGCCTTCCTCCTTATCTCTCTATGATGTATACAAAGGGTAGAAACTGCATTTCCTTAAACAGTTATTACTTTATTGGCTATTTCCCTTGCTGCAACCGGAAATGGACAAGATATTCTCCGCTTCAACGAGAAGGGAGATTAATCCTACCGTTGAACATCAGATTGTTTCTCTTGACATTATTCAGACTTGCTTGGATTAATTATTACAATAAAATAAATAAATAAATAAATAAAATGAAAAAAAAGAACAAGAAAAAAAAAGTGGCGGTGTCACAGCGTGCAGACTGATCCATATACGCTACACCTCATCTGCTTGAAACAATATATATATATATATATATATATATATATATATATATATATATTACTTTTATGGCTAACTTTAATTGCTGTAACCGGGAATTGGCAAGAACATAGTCTCTCCACTTCATCGAAAACAAGGGAGATTAATGCTACCGTTGAACGCATTCCGATTGCTTCCCTTGCCATTAGACATTCAACCTCAATTCACTTTGTAAAAAACAAAACAAAACAAAACAACAACAGCAAAACATTCGCATTTCCATAGGGGAAAGTCAGGCCTTGAGGAAAAAAAAAAGTATAAAAATAAACAAAAACTATCAAGTTTATTGATGTATACAAAGGGAAGAAACCTCATTTTCTTAAACAGTCTTTAATGGCTACTTTCCTTGCTGCAACCGGAAATGGACAAGAACTGATTCTTTGTCGTTTCTCTCTCTCTCTCTCTCTCTCTCTCTCTCTCTCTCTCTCTCTCCCTCCCTCCCTCCCTCTCTATATTTGCTAAATGCTTTTTTTGCCGCATTTTTATAGGGGAACCGTATTGGCTGTACTGTGCTTATCTTTTTATCCTTTCTTTCTCTCTCTGTGAGTCTGTCTGCCTTCCTCCTTATCTCTCTATGATGTATACAAAGGGAAGAAATTGCATTTTCTTAAACAGTTATTACTGTATTGGCTACTTCCCTTGCTGCAACCGGAAATGGACAAGATATACTCCGCTTCAACGAGAAGGGAGATTAATCCTACCGTTGAACATCAGATTGTTTCTCTTGACATTATTCAGACTTGCTTGGATTAATTATTACAATAAAATAAATAAATAAATAAATGAATAAATTAATAAATAAAATGAAAAAAAAAGAAGAACAAGAAAAAAAGTGGCGGTGTCACAGCGTGCACACTGATCCATATACGCTACACCTCATCTGCTTGAAACAATATATATATATATATATATATATATTATTTCAAATTTTCGAATTTCGGATGAATTTTTCACTTTTTTTGCCTAACTGTTGCGTCTTCCGTTATTTACATTAGTTCCCATTTTCTATTTACAACATCGTTTGCAGTTGAGGTTTTTTAACTGCAAGTTGGATGTTGTAAGTCAGTGTGTTAGATGCGTTGAACGATTTCGATTTCCGTGTTTGGAATGAATTTGGACAGTTTCGTTTTACAATTACATTTTCCATTGTGCGCTCGTCACTTGAGTATTGCAACATCATTTCCAGTTGAGGTTTTTCACCTGCAAATTGGATGTTGTAATTCAATTGGAGAAATGCGTTCCTCGATTGCGTTTTTCGAATTTGGAATGAATTTTTCACATTTTTGCCTGACAGTTGCGTTTTCAGTTATTTACATTAGTTCGCCATTATCTATTTACAGCATCGATTGCAGTTGAGGTTTTTTAACTGCAAGTTGGATGTTGTAAGTCAGTGTGACAGATGCGTTGAACGATTTCGTTTTCCGTGTTTGGAATGAATTTGGAGAGTTTCGTTTTAAATGAAATGGGTATTGCGAAGTACCAATGTGTTCCGTGTTTGGACTGAATTTGGACATTTTTCAATTCAGAATTCCGATTGTGTTCGGCTAGTCAGGTCAGAGTTTCTCCTCTGCTACTGGTAACCATGTAACCCAGTACTACCTGCCACATGTGGTGAGTAAACCCAGGAGGAAAATCCCATCTAGAGCGGGATTTTGTCAGAAGGGCAATTGACATTTTTACCCACGTAAGTAAAGTGGATTTATGTACTGTGGCCCTAACGGGCACTTGAGGGTTTTTCAATTGCAATTTAGATGTTGTAATTCAGTATGGCTAATGCGTTCATCAATTCCGTTTTCCGTGTTCGGAAAGAATTTCCAACATTTTTGCTTTACAGTTGCGTTTCCGTTATTTACATCAGTTCGTTATTTTCTATTTACAACATCGTTTGCAGTTGAGGTTTTTCAACTGCAAGCTGGATGTTGAAAGTCAGTGTGACAGATGCGTTGAACGATTTCGATTTCCGTTTTTGGAATGCATTTGGACAGTTTCGTTTTACAATTGCATTTTCCAATGTCCGCTCGTCACTTGAGTATTGCAACATCGTTTGCAGTTGAGGTTTTTCACCTGCAAATTGGATGTTGTAATTCATTGTGAGAAATGCGTTCATCGATTGCTTTTTCCAGTTCCTTTTCGCCTTTTTGCCTGACAGTTGCGTTTTCCGTTATTTACATTAGTTCGCCATTTTCTATTTACAACATCGATTGCAGTTGAGGTTTTTTAACTGCAAGCGGGATGTTGTACGTCAGTGTGTCAGATGCGTTGAACGATTTCGTTTTCCGTGTTTGGAATGAATTTGGAGAGTTTCGTTTTAAATGAAATGGGTATTGCGAAGTACCAATGTGTTCCGTGTTTGGACTGAATTTGGACATTTTTCAATTCAGAATTCCGATTGTGTTCGGCTAGTCAGGTCAGAGTTTCTCCTCTGCTACTGGTAACCATGTAACCCAGTACTACCTGCCACATGTGGTGAGTAAACCCAGGAGGAAAATCCCATCTAGAGCGGGATTTTGTCAGAAGGGCAATTGACATTTTTACCCACGTAAGTAAAGTGGATTTATGTACTGTGGCCCTAACGGGCACTTGAGGGTTTTTCAATTGCAATTTAGATGTTGTAATTCAGTATGGCTAATGCGTTCATCAATTCCGTTTTCCGTGTTCGGAAAGAATTTCCAACATTTTTGCTTTACAGTTGCGTTTCCGTT
Source organism: Babylonia areolata (assembly GCF_041734735.1). NCBI lineage: Eukaryota > Metazoa > Mollusca > Gastropoda > Neogastropoda > Buccinidae > Babylonia > Babylonia areolata. Next base: position 14,156,115 of record NC_134880.1, on the reverse strand, counting down.
ATTTACGTCAGTTCGTTATTTTCTATTTACAACATCGTTTGCAGTTGAGGTTTTTCAACTGCAAGCTGGATGTTGAAAGTCAGTGTGACAGATGCGTTGAACGATTTCGATTTCCGTTTTTGGAATGCATTTGGACAGTTTCGTTTTACAATTGCATTTTCCATTGTCCGCTCGTCACTTGAGTATGCAACATCGTTTGCAGTTGAGGTTTTTCACCTGCAAATTGGATGTTGTAATTTATTGTGAGAAATGCGTTCATCGATTGCTTTTTTCCAGTTCCTTTTCGTTTTTTTGCCTGACAGTTGCGTTTTCCGTTATTTACATTATTCGCCATTTTCTATTTACAACATCGATTGCAGTTGAGGTTTTTTAACTGTAAGCTGGATGTTGTACGTCAGTGTGTCAGATGCGTTGAACGATTTCGTTTTCCGTGTTTGGAATGAATTTGGACATTTTCGTTTTACAATTGCGTTTTCCGTTGTCCGCTCGTCATTTGAATATTGCAACATCGTTTGCAGTTGAGGTTTTTCACCTGCAAATTGGATGTTGTAATTCATTGTGAGAAATGCGTTCATCGTTTGCTTTGGTCCAGAGTAGTATAAGAGATGGGGGTTCTATATACAACTTTTTTGGGCGTATTAGCTTGTGTTAAGGCCCTCAAGCATAAAAATTTTTTAGCCAAAACCTGTGTATGTTGGAGTAATACGACCCTCAAGCATAAAAAAAAAATAGTTAAAACAAGTTATATGTGTATGGAGAGCCAAATCACAAGATAAAAAAAAAAAATGGTTGGATATGTGTATGGAGGGGAGCGAAACGGTCATGGGGGTTCTATATACAACCAACCCCAGCCCAAAACCGCGCAATACCGCCCTCAAGCATAAAAACGAAAAACCGGCTTAAATATGTGTATGGAGAGCCAAATGGTCCTTAAAGAGAGGAGGTTGGATCAACCGTTCACATAGTTTGCTTTTTTTGGATGGTTTACCATCTTGAATATCAAATAGATTTTTCTTTAACAACTGAGTTTTGTGTTTCGATTTTATGTCTGTTTTCATTGCATTGAATTTTTCAACTTCAGCCAGAATGAGACTAAATTCTTCATCGCTTATTTTATCATCTTCTAATGCTTTTGAAATAAGATCATTTATAGTGTTCAGTTTTGACTCGGCCAACACGCGAATCTCGTTGTGCTTCATAGCTTGTGACATTAATTTTTTATGAATAAATTTACAAGTTAAACCAACCACACCAAGGAGACCAGCTCCCACTTCTATTCCAATAGCTACGGGAGCAGCGGCGACACTCAACAGTAATCCAACACCCGATGCCCCAAGGGCGATACTAAGAGTTGTCAGCGTTGTATCCGCGGCTGTAGCGATATTTACACCGCGTTTATATTTTTTATAAAATAAAGTTCTTTCATCACGCTCTTTTTCGAGGTTGTTTTTTATATTCGATATCTCTCGTAGGCGAAACTCCATTATTCTATAGTAATCATTTTTTTTTTTTTAAATGATGGTAACAGGATGAGGAGAGTAGCGCAGTCTTTTAAGCTGAAGAGGTCCGATGTGAATAAAGTCGAGAGATATTTTATCTAATGATGGACGTTTGATGACACCTTCAAGCGAGAATTCTATAGAGGGATCGGGTTGATCAGATGGGTCAACCACTGGAATTTTGATGGTAATTCTCAAGAGTTTATTTTTAAGATTTCCAGGCCATTTTATCTGCAACCCTTTTAAAACTTCTACAAAATCATCTGGCACCCCACTAAGGAGTATATCTAAAACGACAGTTGACCCCTGAATAGGCGGCTCAAAATCAAACTCTTTAATTAACCGCAGTGTGCCAGTCTTTTTACCTCTCATACCAATAACATATCCAAAGTCGTCGCTGTTAACGACGATTAGATCTTTACGCGTATGATAGGAAGCCAACAGTTTACCACTATTTTGTATTTTTTGTAGAGCGTGATTTCTTCCAATACTAACATAGGGTTGTTTTATTTCAAAATCTAAATCCCAGTTATCCACCGGATAAGGTACCCATGTATCATCGTCGGAAAGAACAAGATGATGTGGTTTGTTCACAACAACACCGTCAACGTTCACGTCTGCAAGTTCGCTGAATTTGTTGATACCACCACCATTACTCGTTATTTCTTTTCTTTTGTACGTTCCTTCAGAAAGTTGGAAGGCGTACAACTGATTTTCTTTTCCCGACACATCAAATCCGTCTGTATCTCCGAGATCAACCAAACCGAGCGTAGTGCAGGGTTTGATATTATGTGTTCCTGGCCCTCCGGGATCAACCATTTTCTAATATTTATAGTATATTCTAAATATTCAAATTGGCGCAACGTAGTCTTCTTAAGGAAATATTTTGAGGAAGACGCAGCTGCATCCACAAACTCATTGTTTCCTGTTTTGTGGTAATACCTTCAAGCGAGAATTCTATATGACTACCCTGCGGTATAACATCATAGGGCATAGCATCATCTTGTTTTTCAATGGTGATTCTCAGGGGTTGATTTGCAAGATTTTTGGGCCATTTAATATCAAACCCTTGAAAAACTTTTACAAAATCATCAGGCTCTTCACCGAGAATTACATCAAAAATAATACGGAAACGGAAGCCCCACAAACTAGTTAGATCATGAAAATCTATTCCTAATTCAGATTTATCCTTCGAGCGTTTCTTAAGCACATAACACCTCCCCTGGTAGTTTAGTAAATGTACATCCAACGCTCTTAAATCAGCGAACATCCAACCACTGTTTTTTATTCTATAATTATTTTCTTCTTCTTTGGTAATGTAAGGTGATTCAATTTTAAAATCTACCATCCCCTTGTCGAGGGGTTTTAGCTGCCATGTACCGTTTAAACGAACAAGTTGATAGGGCTCATCATTGACAACATCATCCTCACTCACGATATCACCAATTTTTACTTCTTTTCTTTTGTACGTTCCTTCAGAAAGCTGGAATGCGTACAACTTATTTTCTTTTCCCGGCACATCAAATCCCTCTGTATCTCCGAGATCAACCAAACCGAGCGTAGTGCAGGGTTCAACCATATCTTATATGTAATGTAATATTTAAATAATCAATAGAAACGGGATTATGATTTTCATCTACTATAGAAAGTGTTAAACGTGGTAAATCTCCGTGAGAAAGTCTTTTGTACTGGGGTGATGTCAACGTGGTTGTTCGACCACCCCCGCATCTTTCATTTTCTACTGGGATTGATTGTAACAACGTAGAAGGCAATCCGTTATAGAAATTATCGGTGGTATTAATTTGAGAGAGGTGAATGTAAAGTGCTTTATGTATCGCGAGCCGCGGATGCCTGTTTCCTATCACCATTATTCCCGGCGCGATGAGTTTTTGGGGGAACCCCAGAGTATGTGCAAGACGCTCAGAAAGTTCAATCGATTTGGTGCTCTTTATTCTCAGATAGCCACTCGGAGCGTGCAAGTCTAACTCTGCACCGTGGGGGGTGAACACTTCTTTATTCAATTCACACACATTATAATAACCATCTGGGATTATTATCTTACGATCGGTAGTAGTAAAGAAATTGTTTCCGAGCTCATCACTGATATTTTTCCAGTTGGGATAATAAGTTATTTCACGCAGCGCGATTTCTAGTCTTCCACTTTGATTAGATATGCACCGCGGTAATTCGTCTTTTTGAATATCGGTTGTTATTATATACATAGCTATGAATAAGAAAATTTACAGCTTCAATAAGGACGCGTCCTATACAACCGGGTATAAAGAAAAAAGAATAAGTTGTACGCAAATGATCTACGTGAACAGCGAATATTCTTTTACCGCCAAGTTTCCCGATGTTTTTCAGTCTTATGCGAACCCCACTATGACTGGGGAGATGAATGCAGCCTGGCTTGCGTGGAGAAACAACCCGATAGTGTGGTGGCAGAATCAAATCAATTTTGTGGTATGGTGCGCGACCGCCGGGTGTGGAGTAACGGAAGAACATTTTCAAGCTTCTGATCCGTTTATTCGAGCCGTGTATAGGTTTCATTTTTACTATCAGATTCGGAGGTTATTGGACGAGTTAAAAATCCCGCTACCCACCGACCAAGCATTTAACATGTATTATAATCCGTTTGATAAAACAGTTTATCAGCGTTTGTGTGCCGAATTTGGGCAGAGGGATTGGAGACAGAAAATAGAAAAGCATGGCTTTGGTTTGGGAGAATTTATTCAGGCTGAGACCCCCGGTGGGGCTGCACGACAGGCAATGAGAAACAGAGGAGAGGGACCTGTGTTCTTTAGCCCCCACGATAAAATCAGACATACGGTGGACATCACCCGGGCTTGGACAACATTTATTCCTGATAAGGGGTTGGGTTTTACACATGCGGGGATAGTTCGTCTCAACGATAGCATTCGCACTTATGTGTGGGCTCTAATAGGGTCACAAGCGCAAACGCGCACGAGTATAACAACAAAAGGAACTGGATTTGATGCGCAAAAACAATTTTTAGCCAATGTTGAAGATGCGATTAATGCCCCCGAAAACCTACAAACGGCGATAAAAAAATACCAGGACGTTCTCCAGTACGCGAGATCCGAAGTAAACTTTGCATTTGGTGTTGGCCTTTATATGGCCCCATCTGATATGGCATTGAGGGTTGGTACACACATTAATTATAATAATAAAATTGTCATTGCGACAGAAGAACAGAATATTGGTGTTAATGATGGATTAAACGAACTACCACACATTGTACCACCTACCCAAAGTGTTCCACCCCAGAGTGTTCCACCTACCCAAAGTGTTCCTGCATACTATTTTGTTGCCCCATCAGGAAAAGCTCTTCAATGGTCTAGAGGTCACTGGGCTCTTGTGCCACCTTCTGATGCAGACTTGGCAATGCTTGATGCGAGTAATACGGTGCTCGATTATAAATCACACAAGCCTTTGACAACACCGAGGACAGGAGCGGGTGAAACAAGAGTTTTGTTAGGCATTCGCGGGTGGTTCACTCTTACCTATAGAAATAAAAAATTAATACAAACATCTCGACCAGGATTTGCAATAGCTACCGGTGCTGGTAATAGACCCTTTCTGTATGGTGCAGGTTCTTCGGATAACAAATTTAAACTCAAACCAGCGAAAGTATCGTACGAAGAAGAGCCAACAACTCACAAAGACTATAAAGTCGCTCTTACTTTAGGTTTGATAGGTGGTATTTACTTTCTCTTCTTTAAATAATCAAATAGGAGGAGGCCAGCACCGAGCACGAGTGCCCACAGGTTGTTGGCTAACCACCCAACCGCTTTACCCAACGTGCTTAATAACCACGAAACAATAGCCCCAATGACTCCTGGGAGGGCATCAATCGCCTTTAAACCTAATTTTTTAAGTAATTCTCCCAAATCTTTAAGTCTTTTTCTTATCCAGTTGTCATCTTTTTTACCCGGCGCCCGTGGAGTGCCCCCTCCACCTGTGACGGCCAAAACGATAGTGCTGATAATCATACCAAAGGCAGTAAGAATGGAAACGATAGTAATGCCTTGTTCTCTAAAAAGCGTTCGAATACGTTCCGCTAGTGTTGTGTCCTCCTCAAGAATTCTGTGTATCGTTTCACGCATTCTGCTGATTTGAGATCGCAGCGCTTCTTTGTGTGTTGATATCGCTTCTAGCCGTGCAGCACGCTCGATGTTTAGATCGTCTAATTGTAAACGCAAGGGTTTGATTTCGCTTTCATCTTTATCAGCTAGTTCCGCAGACTGAATTCTTATTTTTAAAGTTGATATTTCTTCATCCAGGTGAGAGAGTTTTGAGAGGTTGTCAGAAAGATTACCGCGCTGTCTTTGCATGGCTTTGTCTAAACCTTTGAGTTCACGAATATAACCACCCAGTTCATTGGTGAGGGGAGGATCATCTATAGTTTTAAGTACTTCATCGATTGTATTTGGTGAGAAATCATCCATCTCAATTTCTTCACCCAGTTTGGCTTCAACCTTTTGGAGAGCCGCGACCGTTTGGGGTTTTAAGTTTTTCCTCCTCCAGTCTACAAAACCAAGTTCCTCGCGAATAATATTTGCTCCACCAGGTTTTCCCGCTAGTGTTGAAAGTGCTAGGGGTTGTTTCGTGCGGACGTTAATGATATTAAAATCTGGATTATTTTTTAATCGTAGTGTACCTCTACTATCAAGTTCAAAATTGGTATAATTTCGCCCAACATCGGGCTCTTGTCCAAATGCATCATAGTAATCATCAACCGCGCTCTTTAATAATTCTGTTTGCAAGAAACCAGATTCTATTATTCCACCTTCTGCGAACCCTTCCGCCATCTCACCACCTTCCGCCATATTAAACTTATAATATAAAGTTATATCATTATATCTATATAAAACCAAAAAAATGAGTGGAAGAAAGCTTAATCCAATGAGAAGTTTGCGGGAGCCGCGGGGGATAAAGGGCGTGCGGCAGACTGTCGTGATTACTAACAATCCGTCAACTATCGATCAGAATCAACAACTTCTTGTACGCTTTCCTAATTTAGGTGTTGATGATGTGATCGTTCCGGGGAGTGTTCGGCTAGCATTCAAAATTTCTTTGACTTCTACCACAGATGTGAACAGAACACTCATTGATAATATTGGTAGAGCCATAGTACGTAAAACAACCATTCGCATTTCCGGTAATGAAATCATGAGCGTTGAAGATAGTGATGTATTTTATACTTATGGAGATCTTTGGCGAACTCGACAAGAACGAAGAAACGCCGTTTATCAAGGTATTGACTTAACTACACACCGTAATGTGACACGATTGCGTATTAACGCGGATAATGGAGATGACACTATCGCTAGAGATGCCGCCATTGCGGAGGCTTATGGTAATCGATTTTGTATTCCGCTTGATTTCGAATTGCTAGAATCTCATGCACCATTTTATCAGAGTGCTCTCGGCGATCGCCTGGAGTATGAACTTACCTTTAACGCTTATAGCAAGGTTATCCGCAGCACAGACCCGGATGCATCCTATACGATAGAAGGGATTAGTCTCGAGTTTGAGAAAGTCACACAACCCGAACTTGCGAGACAGATAGCCGGTTATTATTCAGGTAGGCTCGCTATTTTATTTGATAGAATACTACGACATCGTAAAATTCCTCTGGACAAATCTGACACACTCTGGAATATTAATCTCAACGTGCCGGCAAAAAGTATGAAGGGTGTACTGCTGTTGTTTGATGAGTATTACAATCCTAAGATCAATAAGGTTGAAGTGACGATCGAAGGTGTGCCCAATCAACTGTTTAGTCAAGGTATGCGTTCCTATCAACAATGGGATGAAATCAGAAAGTTTTTCGGAACGCAAAAACGCGACCCCGAAGTAGACAAAGTGGTAAAAGATTTAGAACTAGCGGATGTCACAATCGGTGAATATTTCACGAATAATTATGCTCTTTGGTTGGATATGCGCACCACAGATGATAATTCTCTTCACGGGAGTGGACGTCGTATCGAAAATGCGTCTGAAGGCATTACGATTCAGATTCAGAAAAAAGCTGAAACGGCAGAACCGCTAAATGCGTATGTATTTGTAATTATGGATGGACAATTAAATATAGAAGATGGAAGATTTGTCGAGGCTGTTTACTAAAGAAGCACATTCCGCAATTATTTGCGGGCAAACTGGGTGTGGTAAGACCGAATTTATTTTAGATTTATTACAAACGACATATCGTGGTGTGTTCGAGAATATTGTAATTCTATGCCCTACTCTCGAATATAATAAAGCCTATCGATCCCGAGTGTGGGTAAGAAAGGACCGCGGGGTATACACCGTTAATCCCGGTGATAAACTTCACGAATGGCTTGGGCTGTTTTTTGAAATATTTGCCGGGGAGCCAACGTTGTACATCATCGATGACTGTAGTGACTTAAAGGCTCTTACTCAAAAGAAGCAAATGTTGAGTAAACTCGCATTTTCTGGAAGACACGCGAAACAGTCTGTGTGGGTGTTGACTCAGAAATACAACTCGGTTCTTACTGACCTTCGCGAACAAACAAAATGGGTGGCTTTATTTCACTGTAAGGATAGGGACTCGTTTGATGAGTGTTTAAGAGAAAACGATGTCATTCCAACACAAAATGAACGTAAAGAGGTTAGGAAATCATTGGCAAATACCAAACACTCCAAGTTGATATTAAAAACTGATCAACCAGTTGCATATAAAATTTGCTAGTAATAATCAACAGCTGTTTAACAATGCTTAACAGTTCCTTAGCACTGGTTAGCAATTTCTTAACACTGGTTAGCAATTTCTTAACACTTTTAGTCATTGGATTTGTAGTTTTTTATTATTTTAAACTTAAAAGGAGATATATAGAATATAAGAAGAAGATGGACCAATTACTATCCGAGGATCCCAAACGCGACAGGCTTATGGCGGTGGTCTCAGCCGGTGGAGCAAAAGAATATTTAGGGAAAGAGTTTAGTGTTGATAAAATCGAAGCGATGAAAGATCCGGATATAGACAAGCTTTATACGAGATACGAAGCGAGTTTAGGATCGATGATTACAAAATCACTCGGTAATACAATTATACAACTGTATACCAGAGCAGTTTGTATGTATCTCCCAATTGATGACCAAACAAAATTAAATAGTGATCTCGAGCAAGATCCATTCCTGGGACATGCGCTTAACAGCTTTACTTGCGAACTATATCACAGATTTGGCATGTTCTTAGCTCCGCTCACCACAGCTGTAACTACTGTTAAACATTGTCAATTTAATAAATATAATGGAGGAAGTAACGAAACCGAAGAATCAGAAGAAAGTTGAAGCGGGTCGAAAAGGTGCTGCTGCTAGAAAAGCAAAACATGAAGAACTTCTCGAAAAACTTCGAAAAGCGAAAGATGAACAACAACAAGAACCATCATCATCGAGGAGACCAGATCACGTTTTTATCAATCCCTTGTACATTGCTGCTGCGATGATAATAGGTTGTGGTGTTTACATATATTTTAATCGGTCGAAAAAACCACCACCACCACCTGTGGTAACAAAACCCAACCCATTTATCATGTATTGAACATTAATTTGTACACTATTTATAAACAACAATGGCAACGCCAAATATAAACGGTAAAGAAATTGCAAACACTGTATACCACGCGGTTGTGGTCAGCGCATTGGCCGCTGGTTACTCGAGATTGACAAAATTAATATTTACGAAAGCCCCGACACCTAGACTGGCTTTCAACCTCGAAGATATCGGGATGGTCACTTTGGATATAGCCCTCGCTATGGCTACGAAGGATATGTTGGAAAAACAAGGTATTCTCCCACATGATATTTTGAAGTAATAATAATATCATCATTATAGTATGGCATCAGTAGCGTTACTCGTTGGTGGGGCAGTAGTAAACGCTTTAGCATTTACCGGAAGTAATTTTTTATTTAGTAAACTGGGGTCTTCAGACGCGTTAGAAGAACAGAAACGACACAACAAAGCGCAAGAACAACTTCAGGCAGCGACCGCAGAATGGCAGAAAGAGAGGATTCAACGTTTAGATTATATCAATGAAAAACTAAGACAACAACAACATGCTGTGAACACGTTTAAGGATGTGGATATGGCTATGCAAGAATATTATAAAGTGATGGGGGAGCCACTACCCCCTCTTTCTCAAAAACCCCAACTTTCAGATTTTTATACACCCTCAGAGGGACAAAAAGATCGAGAATACGTATTTATTATCATGACCATGGTCATTTTTGGCGTTGCGATTTCAAAATATTAAACATTTACTTTCTTAAATAAAATGGAAAAGATCTATTACAGCCCAAGCGGTTATTGGAAGGGTTATTCGGCGATTAAAAAACTCGCGAACGCAGCCAAGGTGTCTGAGGATGAGGCTAGAAAATGGTTACAAAAACAAGCTATATGGCAAATTTATCTACCCCCTCCAAAGTATATTCCGAGAGCAAAATTTGATATTACTATCCCAAATGAGGTTCATCAGGCTGACCTTTTATTTTTACCCTATGACAGAATCAGGCGTAAGACGTATAAGTATGCGCTGACTGTCGTTGATGTTGCAAGTCGATATAAAGAAGCCGAACCCCTAACAACGAAAGACAGCGTCGAAGTGGCGGCCGCTTTTTTACGTATTTATGACCGTAGCCCTTTGAAGTTGCCCAAACTTCTTCAGGTAGATCCTGGCCGAGAGTTTATGGGTGCTGTGAACAAAATTTTTAAAAAAGTAAGGCGTGGAAAGACACACAGAAGCCAGGCTATTGTAGAAAGATTTAATCGTACGCTGGCAGAACGATTGTTTAGTCATCAATATGTGGCTGAAATGAAATCGCCGAATCGATCAACAGAATGGGTCACTAGATTACCGGCTGTTGTGGCTGCATTGAATAATGAGGTGACGAGACTTATTGGTAAGAAACCGTCGGTCGCAATAAAGGCCAAATCGGTAGAAGCCGAATCCTCTGCACCGACTAAAGATGATAAAGGAGAGTTACCGCCTGATGCGCAAGTTCGGTACTTGTATGAGCCCGGTGAGCTCGAGGGTGGAGCTCGCAAACGAGCAACGGATCCCGTTTGGTCTCTTAAAGTTTATAATATTAAGCGTATGATGCCCGGCGATCCTATTCTTTATTATTTACAAAATGGCCCATCCAGAGGGTTTGTACACGAAGAGCTTATGGTTGTTCCTCACGATACAGAAATACCATAGTGCCCGTAGGCGTAAGATGTAATACCATCATCTAGCCAATAGCGTTTGGAATCGTACGGTGAGAGTGATGTCTTCATTTGCTTGATCGTGTACATCTTGTGCTTATACGATCTGAACGTTCTCATACTATTAGTAAATTGAACAGATCGATCAATACACTCCTTATACATATCGGGTTCAATTTCATCCTTCACCACACATTTTTTTATGCCCTTGGCTTTCTTGATAACTGATCCATCATCCGCTACAACCGAATACATCTTTGAGCGCAAGCCGCAGAATTGTCGGATCGGTTTACATCCGAGCTCACTTTTCATGTATCCTGGCACTTTCTCTATCGATTTATCATACAATGGATGATCTTTTGGAAAATTACTGCGGTCATGTACATTATCATCCATACAAGCGATAAAATCCTCGCATTCTACGTGGAGAATGAATGAATCGGTATCAGTATATAACAACCTGCATCCATATTTTTTCTTGTAGTGGTTGTAATACAAATCATACATGAGATACTTTGATAGGTCGAGAATGGCCATCCCGATATAGATAGGTTTATTGAGCACAAGCTTATTTTTTTTGTAGTGAATCGCTAGAAGTTTCTCGTTGATGATCATATGATCGACATAAGCCGGTTTGTTTATTAGTTTGCGTGCCTTGTCCTCTTCATCTAACTTGAATAATTTGATATTCGTTCTCATTCTGATATTTTCCATAGTTTTACCAAATACCGAGTTGTTCATTAATTTATACAGATCTTTATCGGCATCGTTAGTAGCGGCTTGTCTCAGTTTGGTGTTCATCAATATATAGGGCGCCATCCAGGGACTTTGATTAAACTTTAACACTTTTGTGATTTTAGTTACTTTCATGCCAAGTTGCGTGTATAGCTTGAGATTTCTATAGTGAACGACATAACCAACCTTATTCCATAGATTCGGAACTAATTTTCTCGTTTCCTTTCCGCGCATCTCGAGTTTTTCACGAAGGCGTCGTTGATAGGGTGAGAGGTTTTCGAGTTTTATTTCTATTTTCTCAGGAGCTAGGGGATAATCGTTATGTTCGTCGTGTAATTCCTCAGGGTACTCGATATCACACTCCACAATATATCCCGTCTCATCATCGTCGGGGTGATTTAGAATCTTTTCGAGATTAGCATCGTTATCCCAGATAAATCCACCCGTGGGTAAAGCTTGTAACATCGCCCAACCATACAAGTTGTTCGCGTCGAGATACATGATATACGAATCCGTTTTTTCAGGTCTGTAATCTTTCATATACTTGTTATTAGCCTCCGCGTATCTTCTTACAGTCATACTGATTCCACCGCGTATTCCCGCCTCTATCATGTTATATTGTTCGATATCCGTCAACAGTTCGAGTTCTATTCCCGTACTCTTGAGTAAAGCATCCCAAGACATTCCGGGAAGCGTGTAATAATGAACAGGATCGAGATTATGAGTTCGCAAACACGTATTTCTAAAATTCTGGAACACATCGGCAAGTAACAACACATCAGTGACTAAGTACAGATCGTTATAATCACCTAGATTCTTACATTTAAACTTCTTCCACACATTCTTGGCATGCTCGTGGTCACTTTCTGATATATCCGTGTTGTTAAGTTTACTAAAGAAATGACTTTTCTTTGGTAGTTTCGTATCTTCGTATTTACTCCAATCGGTAATATATTCGTACGGAAAGACTCCTTTTCTCGTAACGAGCTTGAACTCCTCCTCATCTGTGAAATGTTTGCGCGTTAAAAACTTCTTATCATCCGGAAGGTTCTTCGCAAGCTGGTCGAGACTCGAACTCAAGAATGCGAAACTATCTAAAAACTTCAACCTTCCCCAACTGAATGTGATGTACTTCTCTTTATTATTCGCGATACACGTAATTCTACCACCACCTTTGTTCGCGAGCTCCGAAATGATCGCGTGAGAGTCGTAACCTTTGAGGTTGTGAAATAATATCGACAACACAAATTCGTCGGGTTTTATTCTCAATTTAAGATTACACGATGCATGCGCGGCACCTCTATAGTTCCCTGTGATATGGTCATGATCTCTTACTTTATCATTTGCGGGTAGTTCCCCTCTACATATCCAACAAACTCGTTCGTTTTCAAACGATTCGTTATCTTTTTTGGTCATCTTTATTGGAACTGGTTTTTTCAATTCCTTGACAGTATGATAATATATTCTTTGAAGTTTTTCGAGAAAATGACTGACCGCATTCTCACCACGAAATAGTTGCGGTTTGTACGCCCTTCCATCAGACCTAACATGCACAAACCCGTATGACGAGATGATGTGTTCGCTTTCTTTGATGGTATTATTCGAATGGGAATCGTCTTTTATTTCTTTACAAATCGCCTCAAAATCAGCATATATCACATCACTAACTTGCATTTGTTTTTGAAAATTGGTAAATTTGATCATTTTTGTCTTCTCCGATGGCATCTCAACGCGAGAATAGTTCTTGTGGTTGATCTGCGCGCATCGCTTAATATGTTCTTCTAAAAGTTCTGATGATGTTGTACCTGTCAAGCAATACTCACAAAAGTACATGGCTGCTTTGTGTTTGTTTGTATTACTCAGTAGTCTGTTAAAATTCTTAATATAAGTATAATGTTGTCCACCATTTTCATTTTCTATAATAAGAAGTTTAATACGCTCCATGTTGGTGGGTTGTTTTGATATTCTTGCGCGTTCAATCGTTTTATTTTTTAAATAGTATACATTAATAGCAATATTATTTTGAGTCTCGATCCTTGTAATTTGTTTTATTGGTGTAGGAAAGTCAATATTTTCAAAATTAAACCCATCATCAGAAGGATAGGAATAAGTTAAATTAGAATTCGCTTTTGCTGGAAACTTGTGTGCACGTAAACAATGTCTTATACATTGATCATCTTTATTTTTAATATTAATCACAGCTCTTTTATTTTTTAACCACTGTGGTGATTCAATAAAGGATCCTGGAGATGTAATAGAAACTCTATTCACCCATAAACTAAAGATTCTTTTAATGAACCATCCTGAACCTTCATTTGTAAAATTTTCTATTTTTAACAAAATCTGTTTTATTTGTTTTTCAATATCTTGATCATCAACAACATCAATAATACTTTGATATTCCGATCGAAATACAGCTACAGTAGTATCATCATTTTTAATTTGACCAAACTCCACCGTTAAAACAATATTTTGTTTGGTCAGTGGAATAGCTCTTTGGTTAATAGTGTCCACTTTACTCATCATAAACGAAAGCGGATCTATTTCATTTGGAAGAGCCGCAAGTTTATAATTTTTAATAATACTACCAAACTCCTCCGTGGATTCAGCTTTATGTTGTAGTTGACGTATATTTTTAATAAGTTCATCTTTTTTCATTCTACTAAAACCACGAATTTTGAGCTTTCGTGCAATATCTTTAAGCGTAGCATTGGTCTCCCCCTCCAAAGCATCAAACCCCAGTGCTTTAATCAACTCAGTTTTATTCATAGATTCATGATTAGGAATCTCTTTTCTTGAAGCGAGATCACGGTAATATTTTTCAGAATATCGTTGCACCATTTTTCTCTCTATATATACTATTATATTTTTTTCTCTAATAGGATTTTTTTTTTACAAGTTGATCAATCTCTGAATCCAATGATTACTCCACCAAAGGGTGGAATATACCCTCTTGAATAAGTTTCAAAAGGGTCAATTTCATCATCGTCATCATCATCATCAGAAATATAACCCTCAGAGTCGCTTGAATGTTCTCCACAATCGGGTATAGGATCAATCTTTTTCTCCATGGGAGGAGGCTTCTCTTTTTTATGCTTACATTTACAACAAATAACATACTTCGTACGTACATAAAGGTTGCATTTTATGCAAAGTACTGGAAGTGACATTCCTTTTCTATGACATTTAATATGATCTTTACAATAGAGCCCCATGCAAGCTCGACCGCATACTCTATTTGTTTTAACTTGGGGGTACTCACAAATGTTACGCGGAAAAGGCATTATTTTTTCTATATATACAATATAATCTTTTCTCTAATAGGGTGATCACAATCTTCGCGCGCGCGGGAAGCAGGCTGTGCGCGGGACCACTCCCACTACACACGCCGTGCAGTCGCTAGCACACACGGGGAACGGGGCGACCGTTTCGCTCTCCATACACGTAACTGGTTATAACTGGTTTTAACTAGATTTTTTTTTTTATGCTTGAGGGCGGTATTGCGCGGTTTTGGGCTGGGGTCGGTTGTATATAGAACCCCCATGACCGTTTCGCTCCCCTCCATACACATATCCAACCATTTTTTTTTTTATCTTGTGATTTGGCTCTCCATACACATATAACTTGTTTTAACTATTTTTTTTTTATGCTTGAGGGTCGTATTACTCCAACATACACAGGTTTTGGCTAAAAAATTTTTATGCTTGAGGGCCTTAACACAAGCTAATACGCCCAAAAAAGTTGTATATAGAACCCCCATCTCTTATACTACTTCCAGTTTGGAATGAATTTTTCACATTTTTGCCCGACAGTTGCGTTTTCCGTTATTTACATTATTCGCCATTTTCTATTTACAACATCGATTACAGTTGAGGTTTTTCACCTGCAAATTGGATGTTGTGATTCATTGTGGAAATGGGTTCATCGATTGCTTTTTTCCAGTTTGGAATGAATTTTTTCACATTTTTGCTTCACAGTTGCGTTTTCCCTTATTTACATTAGTTCGACATTTTCTATTTACAACATCGATTGCAGTTGAGGTTTTTTAACTGCAAGCTGGATGTTGTACGTCAGTGTGTCAGATGCGTTGAACGATTTCGTTTTCCGTGTTTCGAATTAATTTGGACATTTTCGTTTTACAATTCCATTTTCCATTTTCCGCTCGTCATTTGAGTATTGCAACATCGTTTGCAGTTGAGGTTTTTCACCTGCAAATTGGATGTTGTAATTGAATGTGAGAAATGCGTTCATCGATTGCGTTTTTCCAGTTTGGAATGAATTTTTTCACATTTTTGCTTCACAGTTGCGTTTTCCCTTATTTACATTAGTTCGCCATTTTCTATTTACAACATCGTTTGCAGTTGAGGTTTTTTAACTGCAAGCTGGATCTTGTACGTCAGTGTGTCAGATGCGTTGAACGATTTCGTTTTCCGTGTTTGGAATGAATTTGGAGAGTTTCGTTTTAAACGAAATGGGTATTGCGAAGTACCAATGTGTTCCATGTTTGGACTGAATTTGGACATTTTTCAATTCAGAATTCCGATTGTGTTCGGCTAGTCAGGTCAGAGTTTCTCCTCTGCTACTGGTAACCATGTAACCCAGTACTACCTGCCACATGTGGTGAGTAAACCCAGGAGGAAAATCCCATCTAGAGCGGGATTTTGTCAGAAGGGCAATTGACATTTTTACCCACGTAAGTGGATTTATGTACTGTGGCCGTAACGAGCACTTGAGGTTTTTCAAATGCAATTTAGATATTGTAATTCAGTATGGCTTATGCGTAGATCAATTCCGTTTTCCGTGTTTCGAAAGAATTTCCAACATTTTTGCTTTACAGTTGCGTTTCCGTTATTTACGTCAGTTCGTTATTTTCTATTTACAACATCGTTTGCAGTTGAGTTTTTTTAACTGCAAGTTGGATGTTGTAAGTCAGTGTGACAGATGCGTTGAACGATTTCGTTTTCCGTGTTTGGAATGCATTTGGACATTTTCGTTTTACAATTGCATTTTCCATTGTCCGCTCCTCACTTGAGTATTGCAACATCGTTTGCAGTTGAGGTTTTTCACCTGCAAATTGGATGTTGTAATTCATTGTGAGAAATGCGTTCATCGATTGCTTTTTTCCAGTTTGGAATGAATTTTTCACATTTTTGCCTGACAGTTGCGTTTTCCGTTATTTACATTAGTTCGCCATTTTCTATTTACAACATCGATTGCAGTTGAGGTTTTTTAACTGCGAGCTGGATGTTGTAAGTCAGTGTGAAAGATGCGGTGAACGATTTCGATTTCCGTGTTACGATACATTTGGACAGTTTCGTTTTACAATTGCATTTTCCCATATTCCGCTCGTCATTTGAGTATTCCAACATCGTTTGCAGTTGAGGTTTTTCATCTGCGAATTGGATGTTGTAATTCATTGTGAGAAATGCGTTCATCGATTGCTTTTTTCCAGTTTGGAATGAATTTTTTCACATTTTTGCTTCACAGTTGCGTTTTCCCTTATTTACATTAGTTCGCCATTTTCTATTTACAACATCGATTGCAGTTGAGGTTTTTTAACTGCAAGCTGGATGTTGTACGTCAGTGTGTCAGATGCGTTGAACGATTTCGTTTTCCGTGTTTGGAATGAATTTGGACATTTTCGTTTTACAATTGCATTTTCCATTTTCCGCTCGTCATTTGAGTATTGCAACATCGTTTGCAGTTGAGGTTTTTCACCTGCAAATTGGATGTTGTAATTCAATGTGAGAAATGCGTTCATCGATTCCGTTTTTCCAGTTTGGAATGAGTTTTTTCACATTTTTGCTTCACAGTTGCGTTTTCCCTTATTTACATTAGTTCTCCATTTTCTATTTACAACATCGATTGCAGTTGAGGTTTTTTAACTGCAAGTTGGATGTTGTACGTCAGTGTGTCAGATGCGTTGAACGATTTCGTTTTCCGTGTTTGGAATGAATTTGGAGAGTTTCGTTTTAAACGAAATCGGTATTACGAAGTACCAATGTGTTCCGTGTTTGGACTGAATTTGGACATTTTTCAATTCAGAATTCCGATTGTGTTCGGCTAGTCAGGTCAGAGTTTCTCCTCTGCTACTGGTAACCATGTAACACAGTACTACCTGCCACATGTGGTGAGTGAATCCAGGAGGAAAATCCCATCTAGAGCGGGATTTTGTCAGAAGGGCAATTGACATTTTTACCCACGTAAGTAAAGTGGATTTATGTACTGTGGCCCAAACGGGCACTTGAGGGTTTTTCAATTGCAATTTAGATGTTGTAATTCAGTATGGCTAATGCGTTCATCAATTCCGTTTTCCGTGTTTGGAAAGAATTTCCAACATTTTTGCTTTACAGTTGCGTTTCCGTTATTTACATCAGTTTGTTATTTTCTATTTACAACATCGTTTGCAGTTGAGGTTTTTTAACTGCAAGTTGGATGTTGTAAGTCAGTGTGACAGATGCGTTGAACGATTTCGATTTCCGTGTTTCGATGCATTTGGACAGTTTCGTTTTACAATTGCATTTTCCATTTTCCGCTCGTCATTTGAGTATTACAACATCGTTTGCAGTTGAGGTTTTTCACCTGCAAATTGGATGTTGTAATTCATTGTGAGAAATGCGTTCATCGATTGCTTTTTTCCAGTTTGGAATGAATTTTTCACATTTTTGCCTGACAGTTGCGTCTTCCGTTATTTACATTAGTTCGCCATTTTCTATTTACAACATCGATTGCAGTTGAGGTTTTTTAACTGCAAGTTGGATGTTGTACGTCAGTGTGTCAGATGCGTTGAACGATTTCGTTTTCCGTGTTTGGAATGAATTTGGAGAGTTTCGTTTTAAACGAAATGGGTATTGCGAAGTACCAATGTGTTCCATGTTTGGACTGAATTTGGACATTTTTCATTTCAGAATTCCAATTGTGTTCAGCTAGTCAGGTCAGAGTTTCTCCTCTGCTGCTGGTAACCATGTAACCCAGTACTACCTGCCACATGTGGTCAGTAAACCCAGGAGAAAAATCCCATCTAGAGCGGGATTTTGTCAGAAGAGCAATTGACATTTTTACCCACGTAAGGAAAGTGGATTTATGTACTGTGGCCCTAACGGGCACTTGAGGTTTTTCAATTGCAATTTAGATGTTGTAATTCCGTATGGCTAATGCGTTCATCGATTCCGTTTTCCGTATTTGGAAAGAATTTCCGACATATTTGCTTTACAGTTGCGTTTCCGTTATTTACATCAGTTCGTTATTTTCTATTTACAACATTGATTGCAGTTGAGGTTTTTCAACTGCAAGCTGGATGTTGAAAGTCAGTGTGACAGATGCGTTGAACGATTTCGATTTCCGTGTTTGGAATGCATTTGGACAGTTTCGTTTTACAATTGCGTTTTTCGTTGTCCGCTCGTCATTTGAATATTGGAACATCGTTTGCAGTTGAGGTTTTTCACCTGCAAATTGAATGTTGTAATTCAATGTGTGAAATGCGTTCATCGATTAATTTCTTCGAGTTTGGAATGAATTTTTCACATTTTTGCCTGACAGTTGCGTTTACCGTTATTTACATTAGTTCGCCATTTTCTATTTACAACATCGATTGCAGTTGAGGTTTTTTAGCTGCAAGTTGGATGTTGTATGTCAGTGTGTCAGATGCGTTGGAAGATTTCGTTTTCCGTGTTTGGAATGAATTTGGACATTTTCGTTTTACAATTGCGTTTTCCGTTGTGCGCTCGTCATTTGAATATTGCAACATCGTTTGCAGTTGAGGTTTTTCACCTGCAAATTGGATGTTGTAATACATTGTGAGAAATGGTTCAACGATTACTTTCTTCGAGTTTGGAATGAATTTTTCACATTTTTGCCTGACAGTTGCGTTTTCCGTTATTTACATTAGTTCGCCATTTTCTATTTACAACATCGATTGCAGTTGAGGTTTTTCAACTGCAAGCTGTATGTTGTAAGTCAGTGTGACAGATGCGTTGAACGATTTCGATTTCCGTGTTTCGATGCATTTGGACAGTTTCGTTTTACAATTGCATTTTCCATTTTCCGCTCGTCATTTGAGTATTACAACATCGTTTGCAGTTGAGGTTTTTCACCTGCAAATTGGATGTTGTAATTCATTGTGAGAAATGCGTTCATCGATTGCTTTTTTCCAGTTTGGAATGAATTTTTCACATTTTTGCCTGACAGTTGCGTCTTCCGTTATTTACATTAGTTCGCCATTTTCTATTTACAACATCGATTGCAGTTGAGGTTTTTTAACTGCAAGTTGGATGTTGTACGTCAGTGTGTCAGATGCGTTGAACGATTTCGTTTTCCGTGTTTGGAATGAATTTGGAGAGTTTCGTTTTAAACGAAATGGGTATTGCGAAGTACCAATGTGTTCCATGTTTGGACTGAATTTGGACATTTTTCATTTCAGAATTCCAATTGTGTTCAGCTAGTCAGGTCAGAGTTTCTCCTCTGCTGCTGGTAACCATGTAACCCAGTACTACCTGCCACATGTGGTCAGTAAACCCAGGAGAAAAATCCCATCTAGAGCGGGATTTTGTCAGAAGAGCAATTGACATTTTTACCCACGTAAGGAAAGTGGATTTATGTACTGTGGCCCTAACGGGCACTTGAGGTTTTTCAATTGCAATTTAGATGTTGTAATTCCGTATGGCTAATGCGTTCATCGATTCCGTTTTCCGTATTTGGAAAGAATTTCCGACATATTTGCTTTACAGTTGCGTTTCCGTTATTTACATCAGTTCGTTATTTTCTATTTACAACATCGATTGCAGTTGAGGTTTTTCAACTGCAAGCTGGATGTTGAAAGTCAGTGTGATAGATGCGTTGAACGATTTCGATTTCCGTGTTTGGAATGCATTTGGACAGTTTCGTTTTACAATTGCGTTTTCCGTTGTCCGCTCGTCATTTGAATATTGGAACATCGTTTGCAGTTGAGGTTTTTCACCTGCAAATTGAATGTTGTAATTCAATGTGTGAAATGCGTTCATCGATTAATTTCTTCGAGTTTGGAATGAATTTTTCACATTTTTGCCTGACAGTTGCGTTTACCGTTATTTACATTAGTTCGCCATTTTCTATTTACAACATCGATTGCAGTTGAGGTTTTTTAGCTGCAAGTTGGATGTTGTATGTCAGTGTGTCAGATGCGTTGGAAGATTTCGTTTTCCGTGTTTGGAATGAATTTGGACATTTTCGTTTTACAATTGCGTTTTCCGTTGTGCGCTCGTCATTTGAATATTGCAACATCGTTTGCAGTTGAGGTTTTTCACCTGCAAATTGGATGTTGTAATACATTGTGAGAAATGGTTCAACGATTACTTTCTTCGAGTTTGGAATGAATTTTTCACATTTTTGCCTGACAGTTGCGTTTTCCGTTATTTACATTAGTTCGCCATTTTCTATTTACAACATCGATTGCAGTTGAGGTTTTTCAACTGCAAGCTGTATGTTGTAAGTCAGTGTGACAGATGCGTTGAACGATTTCGATTTCGATTTCCGTGTTTGGAATGCATTTGGACAGTTTCGTTTCACAGTTGCATTTTCCATTTTCCGCTCGTCATTTGAGTATTACAATATCGTTTGCAGTTGAGGTTTTTCACCTGCAAATTGGATGTTGTAATTCAATGTGAGAAATGCGTACATCGATTGCGTTTTTCGAGTTTGGAATGAATTTTTCACATTTTTGCCTGACAGTTGCGTTTTCCGTTATTTACATTAGTTCGCCATTTTCTATTTACAACATCGATTGCAGTTGAGGTTTTTTAACTGCAAGCGGGATGTTGTACGTCAGTGTGTCAGATGCGTTGAAAGATTTCGTTTTCCGTGTTTGGAATGAATTTGGACATTTTCGTTTTACAATTGCGTTTTCCGTTGTCCGCTCGTCATTTGAATATTGCAACATCGTTTGCAGTTGAGGTTTTTCACCTGCAAATTGGATGTTGCATTACATTGTGAGAAATGTGTTCATCCATTACTTTCTTCGAGTTTGGAATGAATTTTTCACATTTTTGCCTGACAGTTGCGTTTTCCGTTATTTACATTAGTTCGCCATTTTCTATTTACAACATCGATTGCAGTTGAGGTTTTTCAACTGCAAGCTGGATGTTGTAAGTCAGTGTGACAGATGCGTTGAACGATTTCGATTTCGATTTCCGTGTTTGGAATGCATTTGGACAGTTTCGTTTCACAGTTGCATTTTCCATTTTCCGCTCGTCATTTGAGTATTACAATATCGTTTGCAGTTGAGGTTTTTCACCTGCAAATTGGATGTTGTAATTCAATGTGAGAAATGCGTACATCGATTGCGTTTTTCGAGTTTGGAATTAATTTTTCACATTTTTGCCTGACAGTTGCGTTTTCCGTTATTTACATTAGTTCGCCATTTTCTATTTACAACATCGATTGCAGTTGAGGTTTTTTAACTGCAAGTTGGATGTTGTACGTCAGTGTGTCAGATGCGTTGAAAGATTTCGTTTTCCGTTTTTGGAATGAATTTGGACATTTTCGTTTTACAATTTCGTTTTCCGTTGTGCGCTCGTCATTTGAATATTGCAACATCGTTTGCAGTTGAGGTTTTTCACCTGCAAATTGGATGTTGTAATACAACGTGTGAAATGCGTTCATCGATTAATTTCTTCCAGTTTGGAATGAATTTTTCACATTTTTGCCTGACAGTTGCGTTTTCCGTTATTTACATTAGTTCGCCATTTTCTATTTACAACATCGATTGCGGTTGAGGTTTTTCAACTACAAGCTATATGTTATAAGTCAGTGTGACAGATGCGTTGAACGATTTCGATTTCGATTTCCGTGTTTGGAATGCATTTGGACAGTTTCGTTTCACAGTTGCATTTTCCATTTTCCGCTCGTCATTTGAGTATTACAATATCGTTTGCAGTTGAGGTTTTTCACCTGCAAATTGGATGTTGTAATACATTCTGTGAAATGCGTTCATCGATTACTTTCTTCGAGTTTGGAATGAATTTTTCACATTTTTGCCTGACAGTTGCGTTTTCCGTTATTTACATTAGTTCGCCATTTTCTATTTACAACATCGATTTCAGTTGAGGTTTTTCAACTGCAAGCTGGATGTTGTAAGTCAGTGTGACAGATGCGTTGAACGATTTCGATTTCGATTTCCGTGTTTGGAATGCATTTGGACAGTTTCGTTTCACAGTTGCATTTTCCATTTTCCGCTCGTCATTTGAGTATTACAATATCGTTTGCAGTTGAGGTTTTTCACCTGCAAATTGGATGTTGTAATACATTGTGTGAAATGCGTTCATCGATTACTTTCTTCGAGTTTGGAATGAATTTTTCACATTTTTGCCTGACAGTTGCGTTTTCCGTTATTTACATTAGTTCGCCATTTTCTATTTACAACATCGATTTCAGTTGAGGTTTTTCAACTGCAAGCTGGATGTTGTAAGTCAGTGTGACAGATGCGTTGAACGATTTCGATTTCGATTTCCGTGTTTGGAATGCATTTGGACAGTTTCGTTTCACAGTTGCATTTTCCATTTTCCGCTCGTCATTTGAATATTGCAACATCGTTTGCAGTTGAGGTTTTTCACCTGCAAATTGGATGTTGCATTACATTGTGAGAAATGTGTTCATCCATTACTTTCTTCGAGTTTGGAATGAATTTTTCACATTTTTGCCTGACAGTTGCGTCTTCCGTTATTTACATTAGTTCGCCATTTTCTATTTACAACATCGATTGCAGTTGAGGTTTTTTAACTGCAAGTTGGATGTTGTACGTCAGTGTGTCAGATGCGTTGGAAGATTTCGTTTTCCGTGTTTGGAATGAATTTGTACATTTTCGTTTGACAATTGCGTTTTCCGTTGTGCGCTCGTCATTTGAATATTGCAACATCGTTTGCAGTTGAGGTTTTTCACCTGCAAATTGGATGTTGCATTACATTGTGAGAAATGTCTTCATCCATTACTTTCTTCGAGTTTGGAATGAATTTTTGACATTTTTGCCTGACAGTTGCGTTTTCCGTTATTTACATCAGTTCGTTATTTTCTATTTACAACATCGATTGCAGTTGAGGTTTTTCAACTGCAAGCTGGATGTTGTAAGTCAGTGTGACAGATGCGTTGAACGATTTCCATTTCCATTTCCGTGTTTGGAATGCATTTGGACAGTTTCGTTTCACAGTTGCATTTTCCATTTTCCGCTCGTCATTTGAGTATTACAATATCGTTTGCAGTTGAGGTTTTTCACCTGCAAATTGGATGTTGTAATTCAATGTGAGAAATGCGTACATCGATTGCTTTTTTCGAGTTTGGAATTAATTTTTCACATTTTTGCCTGACAGTTGCGTTTTCCGTTATTTACATTAGTTTGCCATTTTCTATTTACAACATCGATTGCAGTTGAGGTTTTTTAACTGCAAGTTGGATGTTGTACGTCAGTGTGTCAGATGCGTTGAAAGATTTCGTTTTCCGTGTTTGGAATGAATTTGGACATTTTCGTTTTACAATTGCGTTTTCCGTTGTGCGCTCGTCATTTGAATATTGCAACATCGTTTGCAGTTGAGGTTTTTCACCTGCAAATTGGATGTTGTAATACATTGTGAGAAATGCGTTCATCGATTACTTTCTTCGAGTTTGGAATGAATTTTTCACATTTTTGCCTGACAGTTGCGTTTTCCGTTATTTACATTAGTTCGCCATTTTCTATTTACAACATCGATTGCAGTTGAGGTTTTTTAACTGCAAGCGGGATGTTGTACGTCAGTGTGTCAGATGCGTTGAACGATTTCGTTTTCCGTGTTTGGAATGAATTTGGACATTTTCGTTTTACAATTGCGTTTTCCGTTGTCCTCTCGTCATTTGAATATTGCAACATCGTTTGCAGTTGAGGTTTTTCACCTGCAAATTGGATGTTGCATTACATTGTGAGAAATGTGTTCATCCATTACTTTCTTCGAGTTTGGAATGAATTTTTCACATTTTTGCCTGACAGTTGCGTTTTCCGTTATTTACATTAGTTCGCCATTTTCTATTTACAACATCGATTGCAGTTGAGGTTTTTCAACTGCAAGCTGGATGTTGTAAGTCAGTGTGACAGATGCGTTGAACGATTTCGATTTCGATTTCCGTGTTTGGAATGCATTTGGACAGTTTCGTTTCACAGTTGCATTTTCCATTTTCCGCTCGTCATTTGAGTATTACAATATCGTTTGCAGTTGAGGTTTTTCACCTGCAAATTGGATGTTGTAATTCAATGTGAGAAATGCGTACATCGATTGCGTTTTTCGAGTTTGGAATTAATTTTTCACATTTTTGCCTGACAGTTGCGTTTTCCGTTATTTACATTAGTTCGCCATTTTCTATTTACAACATCGATTGCAGTTGAGGTTTTTTAACTGCAAGTTGGATGTTGTACGTCAGTGTGTCAGATGCGTTGAAAGATTTCGTTTTCCGTTTTTGGAATGAATTTGGACATTTTCGTTTTACAATTTCGTTTTCCGTTGTGCGCTCGTCATTTGAATATTGCAACATCGTTTGCAGTTGAGGTTTTTCACCTGCAAATTGGATGTTGTAATACAACGTGTGAAATGCGTTCATCGATTAATTTCTTCCAGTTTGGAATGAATTTTTCACATTTTTGCCTGACAGTTGCGTTTTCCGTTATTTACATTAGTTCGCCATTTTCTATTTACAACATCGATTGCGGTTGAGGTTTTTCAACTACAAGCTATATGTTATAAGTCAGTGTGACAGATGCGTTGAACGATTTCGATTTCGATTTCCGTGTTTGGAATGCATTTGGACAGTTTCGTTTCACAGTTGCATTTTCCATTTTCCGCTCGTCATTTGAGTATTACAATATCGTTTGCAGTTGAGGTTTTTCACCTGCAAATTGGATGTTGTAATACATTGTGTGAAATGCGTTCATCGATTACTTTCTTCGAGTTTGGAATGAATTTTTCACATTTTTGCCTGACAGTTGCGTTTTCCGTTATTTACATTAGTTCGCCATTTTCTATTTACAACATCGATTTCAGTTGAGGTTTTTCAACTGCAAGCTGGATGTTGTAAGTCAGTGTGACAGATGCGTTGAACGATTTCGATTTCGATTTCCGTGTTTGGAATGCATTTGGACAGTTTCGTTTCACAGTTGCATTTTCCATTTTCCGCTCGTCATTTGAGTATTACAATATCGTTTGCAGTTGAGGTTTTTCACCTGCAAATTGGATGTTGTAATACATTGTGTGAAATGCGTTCATCGATTACTTTCTTCGAGTTTGGAATGAATTTTTCACATTTTTGCCTGACAGTTGCGTTTTCCGTTATTTACATTAGTTCGCCATTTTCTATTTACAACATCGATTTCAGTTGAGGTTTTTCAACTGCAAGCTGGATGTTGTAAGTCAGTGTGACAGATGCGTTGAACGATTTCGATTTCGATTTCCGTGTTTGGAATGCATTTGGACAGTTTCGTTTCACAGTTGCATTTTCCATTTTCCGCTCGTCATTTGAATATTGCAACATCGTTTGCAGTTGAGGTTTTTCACCTGCAAATTGGATGTTGCATTACATTGTGAGAAATGTGTTCATCCATTACTTTCTTCGAGTT
The DNA here is from genome assembly GCF_041734735.1 of Babylonia areolata. Classification (NCBI taxonomy): domain Eukaryota; kingdom Metazoa; phylum Mollusca; class Gastropoda; order Neogastropoda; family Buccinidae; genus Babylonia; species Babylonia areolata. The sequence goes on along the minus strand of NC_134880.1, from coordinate 14,130,029 downwards.
TGGAATGAATTTTTCACATTTTTGCCTGACAGTTGCGTTTTCCGTTATTTACATTAGTTCGCCATTTTCTATTTACAACATCGATTGCAGTTGAGGTTTTTTAACTGCAAGTTGGATGTTGTACGTCAGTGTGTCAGATGCGTTGGAAGATTTCGTTTTCCGTGTTTGGAATGAATTTGTACATTTTCGTTTTACAATTGCGTTTTCCGTTATGCGCTCGTCATTTGAATATTGCAACATCGTTTGCAGTTGAGGTTTTTCAACTGCAAATTGGATGTTGTAATACATTGTGAGAAATGCGTACATCGATTGCGTTTTTCGAGTTTGGAATTAATTTTTCACATTTTTGCCTGACAGTTGCGTTTTCCGTTATTTTCATTAGTTCGCCATTTTCTATTTACAACATCGATTGCAGTTGAGGTTTTTTAACTGCAAGTTGGATGTTGTACGTCAGTGTGTCAGATGCGTTGGAAGATTTCGTTTTCCGTGTTTGGAATGAATTTGGACATTTTCGTTTTACAATTGCGTTTTCCGTTGTGCGCTCATCATTTGAATATTGCAACATCGTTTGCAGTTGAGGTTTTTCACCTGCAAATTGGATGTTGTAATACATTGTGTGAAATGCGTTCATCGATTACTTTCTTCGAGTTTGGAATGAATTTTTCACATTTTTGCTTCACAACTGCGTTTTCCTTTATTTACATTAGTTCGCCATTTTCTATTTACAACATCGATTGCAGTTGAGGTTTTTCAACTGCAAGCTGGATGTTGTAAGTCAGTGTGAGAGATCCGTTGAACGATTTCGTTTTCCGTGTTTGGAATGAATTTGGACAGTTTCGTTTTAAACGAAATGGTTATTGCGAAGTACCAGTGTGTTCCGTGTTTGGACTGAATTTGGACATTTTTCAATTCAGAATTCCGATTGTGTTCGGCTAGTCAGGTCAGAGTTTCTCCTCTGCTACTGGTAACCATGTAACCCAGTACTACCTGCAACATGTGGTGAGTAAACCCAGGAGGAAAATCCCATCTAGAGCGGGATTTTGTCAGAAGGGCAATTGACATTTTTACCCACGTAAGTAAAGTGGGTTTATGTACTGTGGCCCTAACGTGCACTTGAGGTTTTTCAATTGCAATTTAGATGTTGTAATTCAGTATGGCTAATGCGTTCATCGATTCCGTTTTCCTTGTTTGGAAAGAATTTCCAATTGCGTTTCCGTTATTTACATCAGTTCGTTATTTTCTATTTACAACATCGATTGCAGTTGAGGTTTTTCAACTGCAAGCTGGATGTTGAAAGTCAGTGTGACAGATGCGTTGAACGATTTCGATTTCCGTGTTTGGAATGCATTTGGACAGTTTCGATTTACAATTGCATTTTACAATGTCCGCTCGTCACTTGAGTATTACAACATCGTTTGCAGTTGAGTTTTTTCACCTGCAAATTGGATGTTGTAATTCATTGTGATAAATGCGTTCATCGATAGCTTTTTTCGAGTTTGGAATGAATTTTTCACATTTTTAGCCTGACAGTTGCGTCTTCCGTTATTTACATTAGTTCGCCATTTTCTATTTACAACATCGATTGCACTTGAGGTTTTTCAACTGCAAGCTGGATGTTGTAAGTCAGTGTGACAGATGCGTTGAGCGATTTCGTTTTCCGTTTTTGGAATGAATTTGGACATTTTCGTTTTGCAATTGCGTTTTCCGTTGTGCGCTCGTCATTTGAATATTGCAACATCGTTTGCAGTTGAGGTTTTTCACCTGCAAATTGGATGTTGTAATACATTGTGAGAAATGCGTTCATCGATTACTTTCTTCGAGTTTGGAATGAATTTTTCACATTTTTGCCTGACAGTTGCGTTTTCCGTTATTTACATTAGTTCGCCATTTTCTATTTACAACATCGATTGCAGTTGAGGTTTTTTAACTGCATGTTGGATGTTGTACGTCAGTGTGTCAGATGCGTTGGAAGATTTCGTTTTCCGTGTTTGGAATGAATTTGTACATTTTCGTTTTACAATTGCGTTTTCCGTTATGCACTCGTCATTTGAATATTGCAACATCGTTTGCAGTTGAGGTTTTTCACCTGCAAATTGGATGCTGTTGGAGTTTGGAATGAATTTTTCACATTTTTGCCTGACAGTTGCGTTTTCCGTTATTTACATTAGTTCGCCATTTTCTATTTACAACATCGATTGCGGTTGAGGTTTTTCAACTACAAGCTATATGTTATAAGTCAGTGTGACAGATGCGTTGAACGATTTCGATTTCGATTTCCGTGTTTGGAATGCATTTGGACAGTTTCGTTTCACAGTTGCATTTTCCATTTTCCGCTCGTCATTTGAGTATTACAATATCGTTTGCAGTTGAGGTTTTTCACCTGCAAATTGGATGTTGTAATACATTGTGTGAAATGCGTTCATCGATTACTTTCTTCGAGTTTGGAATGAATTTTTCACATTTTTGCCTGACAGTTGCGTTTTCCGTTATTTACATTAGTTCGCCATTTTCTATTTACAACATCGATTTCAGTTGAGGTTTTTCAACTGCAAGCTGGATGTTGTAAGTCAGTGTGACAGATGCGTTGAACGATTTCGATTTCGATTTCCGTGTTTGGAATGCATTTGGACAGTTTCGTTTCACAGTTGCATTTTCCATTTTCCGCTCGTCATTTGAGTATTACAATATCGTTTGCAGTTGAGGTTTTTCACCTGCAAATTGGATGTTGTAATACATTGTGTGAAATGCGTTCATCGATTACTTTCTTCGAGTTTGGAATGAATTTTTCACATTTTTGCCTGACAGTTGCGTTTTCCGTTATTTACATTAGTTCGCCATTTTCTATTTACAACATCGATTTCAGTTGAGGTTTTTCAACTGCAAGCTGGATGTTGTAAGTCAGTGTGACAGATGCGTTGAACGATTTCGATTTCGATTTCCGTGTTTGGAATGCATTTGGACAGTTTCGTTTCACAGTTGCATTTTCCATTTTCCGCTCGTCATTTGAATATTGCAACATCGTTTGCAGTTGAGGTTTTTCACCTGCAAATTGGATGTTGCATTACATTGTGAGAAATGTGTTCATCCATTACTTTCTTCGAGTTTGGAATGAATTTTTCACATTTTTGCCTGACAGTTGCGTTTTCCGTTATTTACATTAGTTCGCCATTTTCTATTTACAACATCGATTGCAGTTGAGGTTTTTTAACTGCAAGTTGGATGTTGTACGTCAGTGTGTCAGATGCGTTGGAAGATTTCGTTTTCCGTGTTTGGAATGAATTTGTACATTTTCGTTTTACAATTGCGTTTTCCGTTATGCGCTCGTCATTTGAATATTGCAACATCGTTTGCAGTTGAGGTTTTTCAACTGCAAATTGGATGTTGTAATACATTGTGAGAAATGCGTACATCGATTGCGTTTTTCGAGTTTGGAATTAATTTTTCACATTTTTGCCTGACAGTTGCGTTTTCCGTTATTTTCATTAGTTCGCCATTTTCTATTTACAACATCGATTGCAGTTGAGGTTTTTTAACTGCAAGTTGGATGTTGTACGTCAGTGTGTCAGATGCGTTGGAAGATTTCGTTTTCCGTGTTTGGAATGAATTTGGACATTTTCGTTTTACAATTGCGTTTTCCGTTGTGCGCTCATCATTTGAATATTGCAACATCGTTTGCAGTTGAGGTTTTTCACCTGCAAATTGGATGTTGTAATACATTGTGTGAAATGCGTTCATCGATTACTTTCTTCGAGTTTGGAATGAATTTTTCACATTTTTGCTTCACAACTGCGTTTTCCTTTATTTACATTAGTTCGCCATTTTCTATTTACAACATCGATTGCAGTTGAGGTTTTTCAACTGCAAGCTGGATGTTGTAAGTCAGTGTGAGAGATCCGTTGAACGATTTCGTTTTCCGTGTTTGGAATGAATTTGGACAGTTTCGTTTTAAACGAAATGGTTATTGCGAAGTACCAGTGTGTTCCGTGTTTGGACTGAATTTGGACATTTTTCAATTCAGAATTCCGATTGTGTTCGGCTAGTCAGGTCAGAGTTTCTCCTCTGCTACTGGTAACCATGTAACCCAGTACTACCTGCCACATGTGGTGAGTAAACCCAGGAGGAAAATCCCATCTAGAGCGGGATTTTGTCAGAAGGGCAATTGACATTTTTACCCACGTAAGTAAAGTGGGTTTATGTACTGTGGCCCTAACGTGCACTTGAGGTTTTTCAATTGCAATTTAGATGTTGTAATTCAGTATGGCTAATGCGTTCATCGATTCCGTTTTCCTTGTTTGGAAAGAATTTCCAATTGCGTTTCCGTTATTTACATCAGTTCGTTATTTTCTATTTACAACATCGATTGCAGTTGAGGTTTTTCAACTGCAAGCTGGATGTTGAAAGTCAGTGTGACAGATGCGTTGAACGATTTCGATTTCCGTGTTTGGAATGCATTTGGACAGTTTCGATTTACAATTGCATTTTACAATGTCCGCTCGTCACTTGAGTATTACAACATCGTTTGCAGTTGAGTTTTTTCACCTGCAAATTGGATGTTGTAATTCATTGTGATAAATGCGTTCATCGATAGCTTTTTTCGAGTTTGGAATGAATTTTTCACATTTTTAGCCTGACAGTTGCGTCTTCCGTTATTTACATTAGTTCGCCATTTTCTATTTACAACATCGATTGCACTTGAGGTTTTTCAACTGCAAGCTGGATGTTGTAAGTCAGTGTGACAGATGCGTTGAGCGATTTCGTTTTCCGTTTTTGGAATGAATTTGGACATTTTCGTTTTGCAATTGCGTTTTCCGTTGTGCGCTCGTCATTTGAATATTGCAACATCGTTTGCAGTTGAGGTTTTTCACCTGCAAATTGGATGTTGTAATACATTGTGAGAAATGCGTTCATCGATTACTTTCTTCGAGTTTGGAATGAATTTTTCACATTTTTGCCTGACAGTTGCGTTTTCCGTTATTTACATTAGTTCGCCATTTTCTATTTACAACATCGATTGCAGTTGAGGTTTTTTAACTGCAAGCTGGATGTTGTAAGTCAGTGTGACAGATGCGTTGGAAGATTTCGTTTTCCGTGTTTGGAATGAATTTGTACATTTTCGTTTTACAATTGCGTTTTCCGTTATGCACTCGTCATTTGAATATTGCAACATCGTTTGCAGTTGAGGTTTTTCACCTGCAAATTGGATGCTGTTGGAGTTTGGAATGAATTTTTCACATTTTTTGCCTGACAGTTGCGTTTTCCGTTATTTACATTATTTCGCCATTTTCTGTTTACAACATCGATTGCAGTTGAGGTTTTTCAACTGCAAGCTGGATTTGTAAGCCAGTGTGACAGATATGTTGAACGATTTCGATGTCCGTGTTTGGAATGCATTTGCACAGTTTCGTTTTACAATTGCATTTTCCATTTTCCGCTCGTCATTTGAGTATTGCAACACCGTTTGCAGTTGAGGTTTTTCATCTGCAAATTGGATGTTGTAATTCAATGTGAGAAATGCGTTCATCGATTGCGTTTTTCGAGTTTCGAATGAATTTTTCACATTTTTGCTTCACAGTTGCGTTTTCCGTTATTTACTTTAGTTCGCCATTTTCTATTTACAACATCGATTGCAGTTGAGGTTTTTTAACTGCAAGTTGGATGTTGTACGTCAGTGTGTCAGATGCGTTGAAAGATTTCGTTTTCCGTGTTTGGAATGAATTTGGACATTTTCGTTTTACAATTGCGTTTTCCGTTGTGCGCTCGTCATTTGAACATTGCAACATCATTTGCAGTTGAGGTTTTTCACCTGCAAATTGGATGTTTTAATACATTGTGTGAAATGCGTTCATCGATTACTTTCTTCGAGTTTGGAATGAATTTTTCACATTTTTGCCTGTCAGTTGCGTTTTCCGTTATTTACATTATTTCGCCATTTTCTATTTACAACATCGATTGCGGTTGAGGTTTTTCAACTGCAAGCTGGATTTGTAAGTCAGTGTGACAGATACGTTGAACGATTTCGATTTCCGTGTTTGGAATGCATTTGGACAGTTTCGTTTTACAATTGCATTTTCCATTTTCCGCTCGTCATTTGAGTATTGCAACATCGTTTGCAGTTGAGGTTTTTCACCTGCAAATTGGATGTTGTAATTCAATGTGAGAAATGCGTTCATCGATTGCGTTTTTCGAGTTTCGAATGAATTTTTCACATTTTTGCTTCACAGTTGCGTTTTCCGTTATTTACTTTAGTTCGCCATTTTCTATTTACAACATCGATTGCGGTTGAGGTTTTTCAACTGCAAGTTGGATGTTGTACGTAAGTGTGTCAGATGCGTTGAACGATTTCGTTTTCCGTGTTTGGAATGAATTTGGACAGTTTCGTTTTAAACGAAATGGGTATTGCGAAGTACCAGTGTGTTCCGTGTTTGGACTGAATTTGGACATTTTTCATTTGAGAATTCCGATTGTGTTCGGCTAGTCAGGTCAGAGTTTCTCCTCTGCTACTGGTAACCATGTAACCCAGTACTACCTGCCACATGTGGTGAGTAAACCCAGGAGGAAAATCCCATCTAGAGCGGGATTTTGTCAGAAGGGCAATTGACATTTTTACCCACGTAAGTAAAGTGGATTTATGTACTGTGGCCCTAACGGGCACTTGAGGTTTTTCAATTGCAATTTAGATGTTGTAATTCAGTATGGCTAATGCGTTCATCGATTCCGTTTTCCGTGTTTGGAAAGAATTTCCGACATATTTGCTTTACAGTTGCGTTTCCGTTATTTACATCAGTTCGTTATTTTCTATTTACAACATCGATTGCAGTTGAGGTTTTTCAACTGCAAGCTGGATGTTGAAAGTCAGTGTGACAGATGCGTTGAACGATTTCGATTTCCGTGTTTGGAATGCATTTGGACAGTTTCGATTTACAATTGCATTTTCCAATGTCCGCTCGTCACTTGAGTATTACAACATCGTTTGCAGTTGAGTTTTTTCACCTGCAAATTGGATGTTGTAATTCATTGTGATAAATGCGTTCATCGATAGCTTTTTTCGAGTTTGGAATGAATTTTTCACATTTTTAGCCTGACAGTTGCGTCTTCCGTTATTTACATTAGTTCGCCATTTTCTATTTACAACATCGATTGCACTTGAGGTTTTTCAACTGCAAGCTGGATGTTGTAAGTCAGTGTGACAGATGCGTTGAGCGATTTCGTTTTCCGTTTTTGGAATGAATTTGGACATTTTCGTTTTGCAATTGCGTTTTCCGTTGTGCGCTCGTCATTTGAATATTGCAACATCGTTTGCAGTTGAGGTTTTTCACCTGCAAATTGGATGTTGTAATACATTGTGAGAAATGCGTTCATCGATTACTTTCTTCGAGTTTGGAATGAATTTTTCACATTTTTGCCTGACAGTTGCGTTTTCCGTTATTTACATTAGTTCGCCATTTTCTATTTACAACATCGATTGCAGTTGAGGTTTTTCAACTGCAAGCTGGATGTTGTAAGTCAGTGTGACAGATGCGTTGAACGATTTCGATTTCGATTTCCGTGTTTGGAATGCATTTGGACAGTTTCGTTTCACAGTTGCATTTTCCATTTTCCGCTCGTCATTTGAGTATTACAATATCGTTTGCAGTTGAGGTTTTTCACCTGCAAATTGGATGTTGTAATTCAATGTGAGAAATGCGTACATCGATTGCGTTTTTCGAGTTTGGAATTAATTTTTCACATTTTTGCCTGACAGTTGCGTTTTCCGTTATTTACATTAGTTCGCCATTTTCTATTTACAACTTTGATTGTAGTTGAGGTTTTTTAACTGCAAGTTGGATGTTGTACGTCAGTGTGTCAGATGCGTTGAAAGATTTCGTTTTCCGTGTTTGGAATGAATTTGGACATTTTCGTTTTACAATTGCGTTTTCCGTTGTGCGCTCGTCATTTGAACATTCCAACATCATTTGCAGTTGAGGTTTTTCACCTGCAAATTGGATGTTTTAATACATTGTGTGAAATGCGTTCATCGATTACTTTCTTCGAGTTTGGAATGAATTTTTCACATTTTTGCCTGTCAGTTGCGTTTTCCGTTATTTACATTATTTCGCCATTTTCTATTTACAACATCGATTGCGGTTGAGGTTTTTCAACTGCAAGCTGGATTTGTAAGTCAGTGTGACAGATACGTTGAACGATTTCGATTTCCGTGTTTGGAATGCATTTGGACAGTTTCGTTTTACAATTGCATTTTCCATTTTCCGCTCGGCATTTGAGTATTGCAACATCGTTTGCAGTTGAGGTTTTTCACCTGCAAATTGGATGTTGTAATTCAATGTGAGAAATGCGTTCATCGATTGCGTTTTTCGAGTTTCGAATGAATTTTTCACATTTTTGCTTCACAGTTGCGTTTTCCGTTATTTACTTTAGTTCGCTATTTTCTATTTACAACATCGATTGCAGTTGAGGTTTTTCAACTGCAAGTTGGATGTTGTACGTAAGTGTGTCAGATGCGTTGAACGATTTCGTTTTCCGTGTTTGGAATGAATTTGGACAGTTTCGTTTTAAACGAAATGGGTATTGCGAAGTACCAGTGTGTTCCGTGTTTGGACTGAATTTGGACATTTTTCATTTGAGAATTCCGATTGTGTTCGGCTAGTCAGGTCAGAGTTTCTCCTCTGCTACTGGTAACCATGTAACCCAGTACTACCTGCCACATGTGGTGAGTAAACCCAGGAGGAAAATCCCATCTAGAGCGGGATTTTGTCAGAAGGGCAATTGACATTTTTACCCACATAAGTAAAGTGGATTTATGTACTGTGGCCCTAACGGGCACTTGAGGTTTTTCAATTGCAATTTAGATGTTGTAATTCAGTATCGCTAATGCGTTCATCGATTCCGTTTTCCGTGTTTGGAAAGAATTTCCGACATATTTGCTTTACAGTTGCGTTTCCGTTATTTACATCAGTTCGTTATTTTCTATTTACAACATCGATTGCAGTTGAGGTTTTTCAACTGCAAGCTGGATGTTGAAAGTCAGTGTGACAGATGCGTTGAACGATTTCGATTTCCGTGTTTGGAATGCATTTGGACAGTTTCGAATTACAGTCGCATTTTCCAATGTCCGCTCGTCACTTGAGCATTACAGCATCGTTTCCAGTTGAGGTTTTTCATCTGCAAATTGGATGTTGTAATTCATTGTGAGAAATGCATTCATCGGTTGCTTTTTTCGAGTTTGGAATGAATTTTTCACATTTTTAGCCTGACAGTTGCGTCTTCCGTTATTTACATTAGTTTGCCATTTTCTATTTACAACATCGATTGCAGTTGAGGTTTTTTAACTGCAAGTTGGATGTTGTACGTCAGTGTGTCAGATGCGTTGAAAGATTTCGTTTTCCATGTTTGGAATGAATTTGGACATTTTCGTTTTACAATTGCGTTTTCCGTTGTACGCTCGTCATTTGAATATTGCAACATCGTTTCCAGTTGAGGTTTTTCACCTGCAAATTGGATGTTGTAATACAATGTGTGAAATGCGTTCATCGATTAATTTTTTCGAGTTTGGAATGAATTTTTCACATTTTTAGCCTGACAGTTGCGTCTTCCGTTATTTACATTAGTTCGCCATTTTCTATTTACAACATCGATTACAGTTGAGGTTTTTCAACTGCAAGCTGGATGTGTTAAGTCAGTGTGACAGATGCGTTCAACGATTTCGATTTCGATTTCCGTGTTTGGAATGCATTTGGACAGTTTCGTTTCACAGTTGCATTTTCCATTTTCCGCTCGTCATTTGAGTATTACAATATCGTTTGCAGTTGAGGTTTTTCACCTGCAAATTGGATGTTGTAATTCAATGTGAGAAATGCGTTTATCGGTTGCTTTTTTCGAGTTTGGAATGATTTTTTCACATTTTTGCTTCACAGTTGCGTTTTCCGTTATTTACTTTACTTCGCCATTTTCTATTTACAACATCGAATGCAGTTGAGGTTTTTTAACTGCAAGTTGGATGTTGTACGTCAGTGTGTCAGATGCGTTGAAAGATTTCGTTTTCCGTGTTTGGAATGAATTTGGGCATTTTCGTTTTACAATTGCGTTTTCCGTTGTCTGCTCGTCATTTGTATATTGCAACATCGTTTGCAGTTGAGGTTTTTCACCTGCAAATTGGATGTTGTAATACAATGTGTGAAATGCGTTCATCGATTAATTTCTTCGAGTTTGGAATGAATTTTTCACATTTTTGCCTGACAGTTGCGTCTTCCGTTATTTACATTAGTTCGCCATTTTCTATTTACAACATCGATTGCAGTTGAGGTTTTTTAACTGCAAGTTGGATGTTGTACGTCAGTGTGTCAGATGCGTTGAAAGATTTCGTTTTCCGTTTTTGGAATGAATTTGGACATTTTCGTTTTGCAATTGCGTTTTCCGTTGTGCGCTCGTCATTTGAATATTGCAACATCGTTTCCAGTTGAGGTTTTTCACCTGCAAATTGGATGTTGTAATACATTGTGAGAAATGCGTTCATCGATTACTTTCTTCGAGTTTGGAATGAATTTTTCACATTTTTGCCTGACAGTTGCGTTTTCCGTTATTTACATTAGTTCGCCATTTTCTATTTACAACATCGATTGCAGTTGAGGTTTTTCAACTGCAAGCTGGATGTTGTAAGTCAGTGTGACAGATGCGTTGAACGATTTCGATTTCGATTTCTGTGTTTGGAATGAATTTGAACATTTTCGTTTTACAATTGCGTTTTCCATTGTGCGCTCGTCATTTGAATATTGCAATATCGTTTGCAGTTGAGGTTTTTCACCTCCAAATTGGATGTTGTAATACAATGTGTGAAATGCGTTCATCGATTAATTTCTTCGAGTTTGGAATGAATTTTTCACATTTTTGCCTGACAGTTGCGTTTTCCGTTATTTACATTAGTTCGCCATTTTCTATTTACAACATCGAATGCAGTTGAGGTTTTTTAACTGCAAGTTGGATGTTGTACGTCAGTGTGTCAGATGCGTTGAAAGATTTCGTTTTCCGTGTTTGGAATGAATTTGGACATTTTCGTTTTACAATTGCGTTTTCCGTTGTCTGCTCGTCATTTGTATATTGCAACATCGTTTGCAGTTGAGGTTTTTCACCTGCAAATTGGATGTTGTAATACAATGTGTGAAATGCGTTCATCGATTAATTTCTTCGAGTTTGGAATGAATTTTTCACATTTTTGCCTGACAGTTGCGTCTACCGTTATTTACATTAGTTCGCCATTTTCTATTTACAACATCGATTGCAGTTGAGGTTTTTTAACTGCAAGTTGGATGTTGTACGTCAGTGTGTCAGATGCGTTGAAAGATTTCGTTTTCCGTTTTTGGAAAGAATTTGGACATTTTCGTTTTGCAATTGCGTTTTCCGTTGTGCGCTCGTCATTTGAATATTGCAACATCGTTTGCAGTTGAGGTTTTTCACCTGCAAATTGCATGTTGTAATGCATTGTGAGAAATGCGATCATCGATTACTTTCTTCGAGTTTAGAATGAATTTTTCACATTTTTGCCTGACAGTTGCGTTTTCCGTTATTTACATTAGTTCGCCATTTTCTATTTACAACATCGATTGCAGTTGAGGTTTTTCAACTGCAAGCTGGATGTTGTAAGTCAGTGTGACAGATGCGTTGAACGATTTCGATTTCGATTTCTGTGTTTGGAATGAATTTGAACATTTTCGTTTTACAATTGCGTTTTCCATTGTGCGCTCGTCATTTGAATATTGCAACATCGTTTGCAGTTGAGGTTTTTCACCTGCAAATTGGATGTTGTAATACAACGTGTGAAATGCGTTCATCGATTAATTTCTTCGAGTTTGGAATGAATTTTTCACATTTTTGCCTGACAGTTGCGTTTTCCGTTATTTACATTAGTTCGCCATTTTCTATTTACAACATCGATTGCAGTTGAGGTTTTTTAACTGCAAGTTGGATGTTGTACGTCAGTGTGTCAGATGCGTTGGAAGATTTCGTTTTCCGTGTTTGGAATGAATTTGTACATTTTCGTTTTACAATTGCGTTTTCCGTTATGCGCTCGTCATTTGAATATTGCAACATCGTTTGCAGTTGAGGTTTTTCACCTGCAAATTGGATGCTGTTGGAGTTTGGAATGAATTTTTCACATTTTTGCCTGACAGTTGCGTTTTCCGTTATTTACATTATTTCGCCATTTTCTATTTACAACATCGATTGCAGTTGAGGTTTTTCAACTGCAAGCTGGATTTGTAAGCCAGTGTGACAGATACGTTGAACGATTTCGATGTCCGTGTTTGGAATGCATTTGCACAGTTTCGTTTTACAATTGCATTTTCCATTTTCCGCTCGTCATTTGAGTATTGCAACATCATTTGCAGTTGAGGTTTTTCATCTGCAAATTGGATGTTGTAATTCAATGTGAGAAATGCGTTCATCGATTGCGTTTTTCGAGTTTCGAATGAATTTTTCACATTTTTGCTTCACAGTTGCGTTTTCCGTTATTTACTTTAGTTCGCCATTTTCTATTTACAACATCGATTGCAGTTGAGGTTTTTTAACTGCAAGTTGGATGTTGTACGTCAGTGTGTCAGATGCGTTGAAAGATTTCGTTTTCCGTGTTTGGAATGAATTTGGACATTTTCGTTTTACAATTGCGTTTTCCGTTGTGCGCTCGTCATTTGAACATTGCAACATCATTTGCAGTTGAGGGTTTTCACCTGCAAATTGGATGTTTTAATACATTGTGTGAAATGCGTTCATCGATTACTTTCTTCGAGTTTGGAATGAATTTTTCACATTTTTGCCTGTCAGTTGCGTTTTCCGTTATTTACATTATTTCGCCATTTTCTATTTACAACATCGATTGCGGTTGAGGTTTTTCAACTACAAGCTGGATTTGTAAGTCAGTGTGACAGATACGTTGAACGATTTCGATTTCCGTGTTTGGAATGCATTTGGACAGTTTCGTTTTACAATTGCATTTTCCATTTTCCGCTCGTCATTTGAGTATTGCAACATCGTTTGCAGTTGAGGTTTTTCACCTGCAAATTGGATGTTGTAATTCAATGTGAGAAATGCGTTCATCGATTGCGTTTTTCGAGTTTGGAATGAATTTTTCACATTTTTGCTTCACAGTTGCGTTTTCCGTTATTTACTTTAGTTCGCCATTTTCTATTTACAACATCGATTGCAGTTGAGGTTTTTCAACTGCAAGTTGGATGTTGTACGTCAGTGTGTCAGATGCGTTGAACGATTTTGTTTTCCGTGTTTGGAATGAATTTGGACAGTTTCGTTTTAAACGAAATGGGTATTGCGAAGTACCAGTGTGTTCCGTGTTTGGACTGAATTTGGACATTTTTCATTTGAGAATTCCGATTGTGTTCGGCTAGTCAGGTCAGAGTTTCTCCTCTGCTACTGGTAACCATGTAACCCAGTACTACCTGCCACATGTGGTGAGTAAACCCAGGAGGAAAATCCCATCTAGAGCGGGATTTTGTCAGAAGGGCAATTGACATTTTTACCCACGTAAGTAAAGTGGATTTATGTACTGTGGCCCTAACGGGCACTTGAGGTTTTTCAATTGCAATTTAGATGTTGTAATTCAGTATGGCTAATGCGTTCATCGATTCCGTTTTCCGTGTTTGGAAAGAATTTCCGACATATTTGCTTTACAGTTGCGTTTCCGTTATTTACATCAGTTCGTTATTTTCTATTTACAACATCGATTGCAGTTGAGGTTTTTCAACTGCAATCTGGATGTTGAAAGTCAGTGTGACAGATGCGTTGAACGATTTCGATTTCCGTGTTTGGAATGCATTTGGACAGTTTCGATTTACAGTTGCATTTTCCAATGTCCGCTCGTCACTTGAGCATTACAGCATCGTTTCCAGTTGAGGTTTTTCACCTGCAAATTGGATGTTGTAATTCATTGTGAGAAATGCATTCATCGGTTGCTTTTTTCGAGTTTGGAATGAATTTTTCACATTTTTAGCCTGACAGTTGCGTCTTCCGTTATTTACATTAGTTCGCCATTTTCTATTTACAACATCGATTGCAGTTGAGGTTTTTTAACTGCAAGTTGGATGTTGTACATCAGTGTGTCAGATGCGTTGAAAGATTTCGTTTTCCATGTTTGGAATGAATTTGGACATTTTCGTTTTACAATTGCGTTTTCCGTTGTACGCTCGTCATTTGAATATTGCAACATCGTTTCCAGTTGAGGTTTTTCACCTGCAAATTGGATGTTGTAATACAATGTGTGAAATGCGTTCATCGATTAATTTCTTCGAGTTTGGAATGAATTTTTCACATTTTTGCCTGACAGTTGCGTTTTCCGTTATTTACATTAGATCGCCATTTTCTATTTACAACATCGATTGCAGTTGAGGTTTTTTAACTGCAAGTTGGATGTTGTACGTCAGTGTGTCAGATGCCTTGAAAGATTTCGTTTTCTGTGTTCGGAATGCGTTTGGACATTTTTGTTTTACAATTGCGTTTTCCGTTGTGCGCTCGTCATTTGAATATTGCAACATCGTTTCCAGTTGAGGTTTTTCACTTGCAAATTGGATGTTGTAATACATTGCGAGTAATGCGTTCATCAATTACTTTCTTCGAGTTTGGAATGAATTTTTCACATTTTTGCCTGACAGTTGCGTTTTCCGTTATTTACGTTAGTTCGCCATTTTCTATTTACAACATCGATTGCAGTTGAGGTTTTTCAACTGCAAGCTGGATGTTGTAAGTCAGTGTGACAGATGCGTTGAACGATTTCGATTTCGATTTCCGTGTTTGGAATGCATTTGGACAGTTTCGTTTCACAGTTGCATTTTCCATTTTCCGCTCGTCATTTGAGTATTACAACATCGTTTGCAGTTGAGGTTTTTCACCTGCAAATTGGATGTTGCATTACATTGTGAGAAATGTGTTCATCCATTACTTTCTTCGAGTTTGGAATGAATTTTTCACATTTTTGCCTGACAGTTGCGTTTTCCGTTATTTACATTATTTCGCCATTTTCTATTTACAACATCGATTGCAGTTGAGGTTTTTCAACTGCAAGCTGGATTTGTAAGCCAGTGTGACAGATACGTTGAACGATTTCGATGTCCGTGTTTGGAATGCATTTGCACAGTTTCGTTTTACAATTGCATTTTCCATTTTCCGCTCGTCATTTGAGTATTGCAACATCGTTTGCAGTTGAGGTTTTTCATCTGCAAATTGGATGTTGTAATTCAATGTGAGAAATGCGTTCATCGATTGCGTTTTTCGAGTTTCGAATGAATTTTTCACATTTTTGCTTCACAGTTGCGTTTTCCGTTATTTACTTTAGTTCGCCATTTTCTATTTACAACATCGATTGCAGTTGAGGTTTTTTAACTGCAAGTTGGATGTTGCACGTCAGTGTGTCAGATGCGTTGAAAGATTTCGTTTTCCGTGTTTGGAATGAATTTGGACATTTTCGTTTTACAATTGCGTTTTCCGTTGTGCGCTCGTCATTTGAACATTGCAACATCATTTGCAGTTGAGGTTTTTCACCTGCAAATTGGATGTTTTAATACATTGTGTGAAATGCGTTCATCGATTACTTTCTTCGAGTTTGGAATGAATTTTTCACATTTTTGCCTGTCAGTTGCGTTTTCCGTTATTTACATTATTTCGCCATTTTCTATTTACAACATCGATTGCGGTTGAGGTTTTTCAACTGCAAGCTGGATTTGTAAGTCAGTGTGACAGATACGTTGAACGATTTCGATTTCCGTGTTTGGAATGCATTTGGACAGTTTCGTTTTACAATTGCATTTTCCATTTTCCGCTCGTCATTTGAGTATTGCAACATCGTTTGCAGTTGAGGTTTTTCACCTGCAAATTGGATGTTGTAATTCAATGTGAGAAATGCGTTCATCGATTGCGTTTTTCGAGTTTCGAATGAATTTTTCACATTTTTGCTTCACAGTTGCGTTTTCCGTTATTTACTTTAGTTCGCCATTTTCTATTTACAACATCGATTGCGGTTGAGGTTTTTCAACTGCAAGTTGGATGTTGTACGTAAGTGTGTCAGATGCGTTGAACGATTTCGTTTTCCGTGTTTGGAATGAATTTGGACAGTTTCGTTTTAAACGAAATGGGTATTGCGAAGTACCAGTGTGTTCCGTGTTTGGACTGAATTTGGACATTTTTCATTTGAGAATTCCGATTGTGTTCGGCTAGTCAGGTCAGAGTTTCTCCTCTGCTACTGGTAACCATGTAACCCAGTACTACCTGCCACATGTGGTGAGTAAACCCAGGAGGAAAATCCCATCTAGAGCGGGATTTTGTCAGAAGGGCAATTGACATTTTTACCCACGTAAGTAAAGTGGATTTATGTACTGTGGCCCTAACGGGCACTTGAGGTTTTTCAATTGCAATTTAGATGTTGTAATTCAGTATGGCTAATGCGTTCATCGATTCCGTTTTCCGTGTTTGGAAAGAATTTCCGACATATTTGCTTTACAGTTGCGTTTCCGTTATTTACATCAGTTCGTTATTTTCTATTTACAACATCGATTGCAGTTGAGGTTTTTCAACTGCAAGCTGGATGTTGAAAGTCAGTGTGACAGATGCATTGAACGATTTCGATTTCCGTGTTTGGAATGCATTTGGACAGTTTCGATTTACAGTTGCATTTTCCAATGTCCGCTCGTCACTTGAGCATTACAGCATCGTTTCCAGTTGAGGTTTTTCACCTGCAAATTGGATGTTGTAATTCATTGTGAGAAATGCGTTCATCGGTTGCTTTTTTCGAGTTTGGAATGAATTTTTCACATTTTTAGCCTGACAGTTGCGTCTTCCGTTATTTACATTAGTTCGCCATTTTCTATTTACAACATCGATTGCAGTTGAGGTTTTTTAACTGCAAGTTGGATGTTGTACGTCAGTGTGTCAGATGCGTTGAAAGATTTCGTTTTCCGTGTTTGGAATGAATTTGGACATTTTCGTTTTACAATTGCGTTTTCCGTTGTACGCTCGTCATTTGAATATTGCAACATCGTTTCCAGTTGAGGTTTTTCACCTGCAAATTGGATGTTGTAATACAATGTGTGAAATGCGTTCATCGATTAATTTCTTCGAGTTTGGAATGAATTTTTCACATTTTTGCCTGACAGTTGCGTTTTCCGTTATTTACATTAGATCGCCATTTTCTATTTACAACATCGATTGCAGTTGAGGTTTTTTAACTGCAAGTTGGATGCTGTACGTCAGTGTGTCAGATGCCTTGAAAGATTTCGTTTTCTGTGTTCGGAATGCGTTTGGACATTTTTGTTTTACAATTGCGTTTTCCGTTGTGCACTCGTCATTTGAATATTGCAACATCGTTTGCAGTTGAGGTTTTTCACCTGCAAATTGGATG
Organism: Babylonia areolata; assembly: GCF_041734735.1. NCBI lineage: Eukaryota > Metazoa > Mollusca > Gastropoda > Neogastropoda > Buccinidae > Babylonia > Babylonia areolata. Next base: position 14,112,643 of record NC_134880.1, on the reverse strand, counting down.
TTGTAATACATTGCGAGTAATGCGTTCATCGATTACTTTCTTCGAGTTTGGAATGAATTTTTCACATTTTTGCCTGACAGTTGCGTTTTCCGTTATTTACATTAGTTCGCCATTTTCTATTTACAACATCGATTGCAGTTGAGGTTTTTCAACTGCAAGCTGGATGTTGTAAGTCAGTGTGACAGATGCGTTGAACGATTTCGATTTCGATTTCCGTGTTTGGAATGCATTTGGACAGTTTCGTTTCACAGTTGCATTTTCCATTTTCCGCTCGTCATTTGAGTATTACAATATCGTTTGCAGTTGAGGTTTTTCACCTGCAAATTGGATGTTGCAATTCAATGTGAGAAATGCGTACATCGATTGCGTTTTTCGAGTTTGGAATTAATTTTTCACATTTTTGCCTGACAGTTGCGTTTTCCGTTATTTACATTAGTTCGCCATTTTCTATTTACAACATCGATTGCAGTTGAGGTTTTTTAACTGCAAGTTGGATGTTGTACGTCAGTGTGTCAGATGCGTTGGAAGATTTCGTTTTCCGTGTTTGGAATGAATTTGTAAATTTTCGTTTTACAATTGCGTTTTCCGTTGTGCACTCGTCATTTGAATATTGCAACATCGTTTCCAGTTCAGGTTTTTCACCTGCAAATTGGATGTTGTAATTCATTGTGAGAAATGCGTTTATCGGTTGCTTTTTTCGAGTTTGGAATGATTTTTTCACATTTTTGCTTAACAGTTGCGTTTTCCGTTATTTACTTTAGTTCGCCATTTTCTATTTACAACATCGATTGCAGTTGAGGTTTTTTAACTGCATGTTGGATGTTGTACGTCAGTGTGTCAGATGCGTTGAAAGATTTCGTTTTCCGTGTTTGGAATGAATTTGGACATTTTCGTTTTACAATTGCGTTTTCCGTTGTCCGCTCGTCATTTGTATATTGCAACATCGTTTGCAGTTGAGGTTTTTCACCTGCAAATTGGATGTTGTAATACAACGTGTGAAATGCGTTCATCGATTAATTTCTTCGAGTTTGGAATGAATTTTTCACATTTTTGCCTGACAGTTGCGTCTTCCGTTATTTACATTAGTTCGCCATTTTCTATTTACAACATCGATTGCAGTTGAGGTTTTTTAACTGCAAGTTGGATGTTGTACGTCAGTGTGTCAGATGCGTTGAAAGATTTCGTTTTCCGTTTTTGGAATGAATTTGGACATTTTCGTTTTGCAATTGCGTTTTCCGTTGTGCGCTCGTCATTTGAATATTGCAACATCGTTTGCAGTTGAGGTTTTTCACCTGCAAATTGGATGTTGTAATACAATGTGTGAAATGCGTTCATCGATTACTTTCTTCGAGTTTGGAATGAATTTTTCACATTTTTGCCTGACAGTTGCGTCTTCCGTTATTTACATTAGTTCGCCATTTTCTATTTACAACATCGATTGCAGTTGAGGTTTTTTAACTGCAAGTTGGATGTTGTACGTCAGTGTGTCAGATGCGTTGAAAGATTTCGTTTTCCGTGTTTGGAATGCATTTGGACAGTTTCGTTTCACAGTTGCATTTTCCATTGTGCGCTCGTCATTTGAATATTGCAACATCGTTTGCAGTTGAGGTTTTTCACCTGCAAATTGGATGTTGTAATACAACGTGTGAAATGCGTTCATCGATTAATTTCTTCGAGTTTGGAATGAATTTTTCACATTTTTGCCTGACAGTTGCGTTTTCCGTTATTTACATTAGTTCGCCATTTTCTATTTACAACATCGATTGCAGTTGAGGTTTTTTAACTGCAAGTTGGATGTTGTACGTCAGTGTGTCAGATGCGTTGGAAGATTTCGTTTTCCGTGTTTGGAATGAATTTGTACATTTTCGTTTTACAATTGCGTTTTCCGTTATGCGCTCGTCATTTGAATATTGCAACATCGTTTGCAGTTGAGGTTTTTCACCTGCAAATTGGATGCTGTTGGAGTTTGGAATGAATTTTTCACATTTTTGCCTGACAGTTGCGTTTTCCGTTATTTACATTATTTCGCCATTTTCTATTTACAACATCGATTGCAGTTGAGTTTTTCAACTGCAAGCTGGATTTCTAAGCCAGTGTGACAGATACGTTGAACGATTTCGATGTCCGTGTTTGGAATGCATTTGCACACTTTCGTTTTACAATTGCATTTTCCATTTTCCGCTCGTCATTTGAGTATTGCAACATCGTTTGCAGTTGAGGTTTTTCATCTGCAAATTGGATGTTGTAATTCAATGTGAGAAATGCGTTCATCGATTGCGTTTTTCGAATTTGGAATGAATTTTTCACATTTTTGCTTCACAATTGCGTTTTCCGTTATTTACTTTAGTTCGCCATTTTCTATTTACAACATCGATTGCAGTTGAGGTTTTTTAACTGCAAGTTGGATGTTGTACGTCAGTGTGTCAGATGCGTTGAAAGATTTCGTTTTCCGTGTTTGGAATGAATTTGGACATTTTCGTTTTACAATTGCGTTTTCCGTTGTGCGCTCGTCATTTGAACATTGCAACATCATTTGCAGTTGAGGTTTTTCACCTGCAAATTGGATGTTTTAATACATTGTGTGAAATGCGTTCATCGATTACTTTCTTCGAGTTTGGAATGAATTTTTCACATTTTTGCCTGACAGTTGCGTTTTCCGTTATTTACATTATTTCGCCATTTTCTATTTACAACATCGATTGCGGTTGAGGTTTTTCAACTGCAAGCTGGATTTGTAAGTCAGTGTGACAGATACGTTGAACGATTTCGATTTCCGTGTTTGGAATGCATTTGGACAGTTTCGTTTTACAATTGCATTTTCCATTTTCCACTCGTCATTTGAGTATTGCAACATCGTTTGCAGTTGAGGTTTTTCACCTGCAAATTGGATGTTGTAATTCAATGTGAGAAATGCGTTCATCGATTGCGTTTTTCGAGTTTCGAATGAATTTTTCACATTTTTGCTTCACAGTTGCGTTTTCCGTTATTTACTTTAGTTCGCCATTTTCTACTTACAACATCGATTGCGGTTGAGGTTTTTCAACTGCAAGTTGGATGTTGTACGTAAGTGTGTCAGATGCGTTGAACGATTTCGTTTTCCGTGTTTGGAATGAATTGGGACAGTTTCGTTTTAAACGAAATGGGTATTGCGAAGTACCAGTGTGTTCCGTGTTTGGACTGAATTTGGACATTTTTCATTTGAGAATTCCGATTGTGTTCGGCTAGTCAGGTCAGAGTTTCTCCTCTGCTACTGGTAACCATGTAACCCAGTACTACCTGCCACATGTGGTGAGTAAACCCAGGAGGAAAATCCCATCTAGAGCGGGATTTTGTCAGAAGGGCAATTGACATTTTTACCCACGTAAGTAAAGTGGATTTATGTACTGTGGCCCTAACGGGCACTTGAGGTTTTTCAATTGCAATTTAGATGTTGTAATTCAGTATGGCTAATGCGTTCATCGATTCCGTTTTCGGTGTTTCGAAAGAATTTCCGACATATTTGCTTTACAGTTGCGTTTCCGTTATTTACATCAGTTCGTTATTTTCTATTTACAACATCGATTGCAGTTGAGGTTTTTCAACTGCAAGCTGGATGTTGAAAGTCAGTGTGACAGATGCGTTGAACGATTTCGTTTTCCGTGTTTGGAATGAATTTGGACATTTTCGTTTTACAATTGCGTTTTCCGTTGTGCGCTCGTCATTTGAATATTGCAACATCGTTTGCAGTTGAGGTTTTTCACCTGCAAATTGGATGTTGTAATACATTGTGTGAAATGCGTTCATCGATTTCTTTCTTCGAGTTTGGAATGAATTTTTCACATTTTTGCCTGACAGTTGCGTTTTCCGTTATTTACATTAGTTCGCCATTTTCTATTTACAACATCGATTGCAGTTGAGGTTTTTCAACTGCAAGCTGGATTTGTAAGTCAGTGTGACAGATGCGTTGAAAGATTTCGTTTTCCGTGTTTGGAATGAATTTCGACATTTTCGTTTTACAATTGCGTTTTCCGTTGTACGCTCGTCATTTGAATATTGCAACATCGTTTCCAGTTGAGGTTTTTCACCTGCAAATTGGATGTTGTAATACAATGTGTGAAATGCGTTCATCGATTAATTTCTTCGAGTTTGGAATCAATTTTTCACATTTTTGCCTGACAGTTGCGTTTTCCGTTATTTACATTAGATCGCCATTTTCTATTTACAACATCGATTGCAGTTGAGGTTTTTTAACTGCAAGTTGGATGTTGTACGTCAGTGTGTCAGATGCCTTGAAAGATTTCGTTTTCTGTGTTCGGAATGCGTTTGGACATTTTTGTTTTACAATTGCGTTTTCCGTTGTGCGCTCGTCATTTGAATATTGCAACATCGTTTGCAGTTGAGGTTTTTCACCTGCAAATTGGATGTTGTAATACATTGCGAGTACTGCGTTCATCGACTACTTTCTTCGAGTTTGGAATGAATTTTTCACATTTTTGCCTGACAGTTGCGTTTTCCGTTATTTACATTAGTTCGCCATTTTCTATTTACAACATCGATTGCCTTTGAGGTTTTTCAACTGCAAGCAGGATGTTGTAAGTCAGTGTGACAGATGCGTTGAACGCTTTCGATTTCGATTTCCGTGTTTGGAATGCATTTGGACAGTTTCGTTTTACAGTTGCATTTTCCATTTTCCGCTCGTGATTTGAGTATTACAACATCGTTTGCAGTTTGAGTTTTTCACCTGCAAATTGGATGTTGTAATTCAATGTGAGAAATGCGTTCATCGATTCCGTTTTTCGAGTTTGGAATGAATTTTTCACATTTTTGCTTCACAGTTGCGTTTTCCGTTATTTACTTTAGTTCGCCATTTTCTATTTACAACATCGATTGCAGTTGAGGTTTTTCAACTGCAAGTTGGATGTTGTACGTCAGTGTGTCAGATGCGTTGGACGATTTCGTTTTCCGTGTTTGGAATGAATTTGGACATTTTTCATTTCAGAATTCCGATTGTGTTCGGCTAGTCAGTTCAGAGTTTCTCCTCTGCTACTGGTAACCATGTAACCCAGTACTACCTGCCACATGTGGTGAGTAAACCCAGGAGGAAAATCCCATCTTGAGCGGGATTTTGTCAGAAGGGCAATTGACATTTTTACCCACGTAAGTAAAGTGGATTTATGTACTGTGGCCTTAACGGGCACTTGAGGTTTTTCAATTGCAATTTAGATGTTGTAATTCAGTATGGCTAATGCGTTCATCGATTCCGTTTTCCGTGTTTCGAAAGAATTTCCGACATATTTGCTTTACAGTTGCGTTTCCGTTATTTACATCAGTTCGTTATTTTCTATTTACATCGATTGCAGTTGAGGTTTTTCAACTGCAAGCTGGATGTTGAAAGTCAGTGTGACAGATGCGTTGAACGATTTCGATTTCCGTGTTTGGAATGCATTTGGACAGTTTCGATTTACAGTTGCATTTGTAAATGTCTATTTACAACATCGATTGCAGTTGAGGTTTTTCAACTGCAAGCTGGATTTGTAAGCCAGTGTGACAGATACGTTGAACGATTTCGATTTCCGTGTTTGGAATGCATTTGGACAGTTTCGTTTTACAATTGCATTTTCCATTTTCCGCTCGTCATTTGAGTATTGCAACATCGTTTGCAGTTGAGGTTTTTCACCTGCAAATTGGATGTTGTAATTCAATGTGAGAAATGCGTTCATCGATTGCGTTTTTCGAGTTTCGAATGAATTTTTCACATTTTTGCTTCACAGTTGCGTTTTCCGTTATTTACTTTAGTTCGCCATTTTCTATTTACAACATCGATTGCGGTTGAGGTTTTTCAACTGCAAGTTGGATGTTGTACGTAAGTGTGTCAGATGCGTTGAACGATTTCGTTTTCCGTGTTTGGAATGAATTTGGACAGTTTCGTTTTAAACGAAATGGGTATTGCGAAGTACCAGTGTGTTCCGTGTTTGGACTGAATTTGGACATTTTTCATTTGAGAATTCCGATTGTGTTCGGCTAGTCAGGTCAGAGTTTCTCCTCTGCTACTGGTAACCATGTAACCCAGTACTACCTGCCACATGTGGTGAGTAAACCCAGGAGGAAAATCCCATCTAGAGCGGGATTTTGTCAGAAGGGCAATTGACATTTTTACCCACGTAAGTAAAGTGGATTTATGTACTGTGGCCCTAACGGGCACTTGAGGTTTTTCAATTGCAATTTAGATGTTGTAATTCAGTATGGCTAATGCGTTCATCGATTCCGTTTTCGGTGTTTCGAAAGAATTTCCGACATATTTGCTTTACAGTTGCGTTTCCGTTATTTACCTCAGTTCGTTATTTTCTATTTACAACATCGATTGCAGTTGAGGTTTTTCAACTGCAAGGTGGATGTTGAAAGTCAGTGTGACAGATGCGTTGAACGATTTCGATTTCCGTGTTTGGAATGAATTTGGACATTTTCGTTTTACAATTGCGTTTTCCGTTGTACGCTCGTCATTTGAATATTGCAACATCGTTTCCAGTTGAGGTTTTTCACCTGCAAATTGGATGTTGTAATACAATGTGTGAAATGCGTTCATCGATTAATTTCTTCGAGTTTGGAATGAATTTTTCACATTTTTGCCTGACAGTTGCGTTTTCCGTTATTTACATTAGATCGCCATTTTCTATTTACAACTTCGATTGCAGTTGAGGTTTTTTAACTGCAAGTTGGATGTTGTACGTCAGTGTGTCAGATGCCTTGAAAGATTTCGTTTTCTGTGTTCGGAATGCGTTTGGACATTTTTGTTTTACAATTGCGTTTTCCGTTGTGCGCTCGTCATTTGAATATTGCAACATCGTTTGCAGTTGAGGTTTTTCACCTGCAAATTGGATGTTGTAATACATTGCGAGTAATGCGTTCATCGACTACTTTCTTCGAGTTTGGAATGAATTTTTCACATTTTTGCCTGACAGTTGCGTTTTCCGTTATTTACATTAGTTCGCCATTTTCTATTTACAACATCGATTGCTGTTGAGGTTTTTCACCTGCAAGCAGGATGTTGTAAGTCAGTGTGACAGATGCGTTGAACGCTTTCGATTTCGATTTCCGTGTTTGGAATGCATTTGGACAGTTTCGTTTTACAGTTGCATTTTCCATTTTCCGCTCGTCATTTGAGTATTACAACATCGTTTGCAGTTGAGGTTTTTCACCTGCAAATTGGATGTTGTAATTCAATGTGAGAAATGCGTTCATCGATTGCGTTTTTCGAGTTTGGAATGAATTTTTCACATTTTTGCTTCACAGTTGCGTTTTCCGTTATTTACTTTAGTTCGCCATTTTCTATTTACAACATCGATTGCAGTTGAGGTTTTTCAACTGCAAGTTGGATGTTGTACGTCAGTGTGTCAGATGCGTTGGACGATTTCGTTTTCCGTGTTTGGAATGAATTTGGACATTTTTCATTTCAGAATTCCGATTGTGTTCGGCTAGTCAGGTCAGAGTTTCTCCTCTGCTACTGGTAACCATGTAACCCAGTACTACCTGCCACATGTGGTGAGTAAACCCAGGAGGAAAATCCCATCTAGAGCGGGATTTTGCCAGAAGGGCAATTGACATTTTTACCCACGTAAGTAAAGTGGGTTTATGTACTGTGGCCTTAACGGGCACTTGAGGTTTTTCAATTGCAATTTAGATGTTGTAATTCAGTATGGCTAATGCGTTCATCGATTCCGTTTTCCGTGTTTGGAAAGAATTTCCGACATATTTGCTTTACAGTTGCGTTTCCGTTATTTACATCAGTTCGTTATTTTCTATTTACATCGATTGCAGTTGGGGTTTTTCAACTGCAAGCTGGATGTTGAAAGTCAGTGTGACAGATGCGTTGAACGATTTCGATTTCCGTGTTTGGAATGCATTTGGACAGTTTCGATTTACAGTTGCATTTGTAAATGTCTATTTACAACATCGATTGCAGTTGAGGTTTTTCAACTGCAAGCTGGATTTGTAAGCCAGTGTGACAGATACGTTGAACGATTTCGATTTCCGTGTTTGGAATGCATTTGGACAGTTTCGTTTTACAATTGCATTTTCCATTTTCCGCTCGTCATTTGAGTATTGCAACATCGTTTGCAGTTGAGGTTTTTCATCTGCAAATTGGATGTTGTAATTCAATGTGAGAAATGCGTTCATCGATTGCGTTTTTCGAGTTTGGAATGAATTTTTCACATTTTTGTTTCACAGTTGCGTTTTCCGTTATTTACATTAGTTCGCCATTTTCTATTTACAACATCGATTGCGGTTGAGGTTTTTCAACTGCAAGGTGGATGTTGTACGTCAGTGTGTCAGATGCGTTGAACGATTTTGTTTTCCGTGTTTGGAATGAATTTGGACACTTTCGTTTTAAACGAAATGGGTATTGCGAAGTACCAGTGTGTTCCGTGTTTGGACTGAATTTGGACATTTTTCATTTGAGAATTCCGATTGTGTTCGGCTAGTCAGGTCAGAGTTTCTCCTCTGCTACTGGTAACCATGTAACCCAGTACTACCTGCCACATGTGGTGAGTAAACCCAGGAGGAAAATCCCATCTAGAGCGGGATTTTGTCAGAAGGGCAATTGACATTTTTACCCACGTAAGTAAAGTGGATTTATGTACTGTGGCCCTAACGGGCACTTGAGGTTTTTCAATTGCAATTTAGATGTTGTAATTCAGTATGGCTAATGCGTTCATCGATTCCGTTTTCGGTGTTTCGAAAGAATTTCCGACATATTTGCTTTACAGTTGCGTTTCCGTTATTTACCTCAGTTCGTTATTTTCTATTTACAACATCGATTGCAGTTGAGGTTTTTCAACTGCAAGGTGGATGTTGAAAGTCAGTGTGACAGATGCGTTGAACGATTTCGATTTCCGTGTTTGGAATGAATTTGGACATTTTCGTTTTACAATTGCGTTTTCCGTTGTACGCTCGTCATTTGAATATTGCAACATCGTTTCCAGTTGAGGTTTTTCACCTGCAAATTGGATGTTGTAATACAATGTGTGAAATGCGTTCATCGATTAATTTCTTCGAGTTTGGAATGAATTTTTCACATTTTTGCCTGACAGTTGCGTTTTCCGTTATTTACATTAGATCGCCATTTTCTATTTACAACATCGATTGCAGTTGAGGTTTTTTAACTGCAAGTTGGATGTTGTACGTCAGTGTGTCAGATGCCTTGAAAGATTTCGTTTTCTGTGTTCGGAATGCGTTTGGACATTTTTGTTTTACAATTGCGTTTTCCGTTGTGCGCTCGTCATTTGAATATTGCAACATCGTTTGCAGTTGAGGTTTTTCACCTGCAAATTGGATGTTGTAATACATTGCGAGTAATGCGTTCATCGACTACTTTCTTCGAGTTTGGAATGAATTTTTCACATTTTTGCCTGACAGTTGCGTTTTCCGTTATTTACATTAGTTCGCCATTTTCTATTTACAACATCGATTGCTGTTGAGGTTTTTCACCTGCAAGCAGGATGTTGTAAGTCAGTGTGACAGATGCGTTGAACGCTTTCGATTTCGATTTCCGTGTTTGGAATGCATTTGGACAGTTTCGTTTTACAGTTGCATTTTCCATTTTCCGCTCGTCATTTGAGTATTACAACATCGTTTGCAGTTGAGGTTTTTCACCTGCAAATTGGATGTTGTAATTCAATGTGAGAAATGCGTTCATCGATTGCGTTTTTCGAGTTTGGAATGAATTTTTCACATTTTTGCTTCACAGTTGCGTTTTCCGTTATTTACTTTAGTTCGCCATTTTCTATTTACAACATCGATTGCAGTTGAGGTTTTTCAACTGCAAGTTGGATGTTGTACGTCAGTGTGTCAGATGCGTTGGACGATTTCGTTTTCCGTGTTTGGAATGAATTTGGACATTTTTCATTTCAGAATTCCGATTGTGTTCGGCTAGTCAGGTCAGAGTTTCTCCTCTGCTACTGGTAACCATGTAACCCAGTACTACCTGCCACATGTGGTGAGTAAACCCAGGAGGAAAATCCCATCTAGAGCGGGATTTTGCCAGAAGGGCAATTGACATTTTTACCCACGTAAGTAAAGTGGGTTTATGTACTGTGGCCTTAACGGGCACTTGAGGTTTTTCAATTGCAATTTAGATGTTGTAATTCAGTATGGCTAATGCGTTCATCGATTCCGTTTTCCGTGTTTGGAAAGAATTTCCGACATATTTGCTTTACAGTTGCGTTTCCGTTATTTACATCAGTTCGTTATTTTCTATTTACATCGATTGCAGTTGGGGTTTTTCAACTGCAAGCTGGATGTTGAAAGTCAGTGTGACAGATGCGTTGAACGATTTCGATTTCCGTGTTTGGAATGCATTTGGACAGTTTCGATTTACAGTTGCATTTGTAAATGTCTATTTACAACATCGATTGCAGTTGAGGTTTTTCAACTGCAAGCTGGATTTGTAAGCCAGTGTGACAGATACGTTGAACGATTTCGATTTCCGTGTTTGGAATGCATTTGGACAGTTTCGTTTTACAATTGCATTTTCCATTTTCCGCTCGTCATTTGAGTATTGCAACATCGTTTGCAGTTGAGGTTTTTCATCTGCAAATTGGATGTTGTAATTCAATGTGAGAAATGCGTTCATCGATTGCGTTTTTCGAGTTTGGAATGAATTTTTCACATTTTTGTTTCACAGTTGCGTTTTCCGTTATTTACATTAGTTCGCCATTTTCTATTTACAACATCGATTGCGGTTGAGGTTTTTCAACTGCAAGGTGGATGTTGTACGTCAGTGTGTCAGATGCGTTGAACGATTTCGTTTTCCGTGTTTGGAATGAATTTGGACAGTTTCGTTTTAAACGAAATGGGTATTGCGATGTACCAGTGTGTTCCGTGTTTGGACTCAATTTGGACATGTTTCATTTCAGAATTCCGATTGTGTTCGGCTAGTCACGTCAGAGTTTTCTCCTCTGCTACTGGTAACCATGTAACCCAGTACTACCTGCCACATGTGGTGAGTAAACCCAGGAGGAAAATCCCATCTAGAGCGGGATTTTGTCAGAAGGGCAATTGACATTTTTATCCACGTAAGTAAAGTGGATTTATGTACTGTGGCCCTAACGGGCACTTGAGGTTTTTCAATTGCAATTTAGATGTTGTAATTCAGTATGGCTAATGCGTTCATCGATTCCGTTTTCCGTGTTTGGAAAGAATTTCCGACATATTTGCTTTACAGTTGCGTTTCCGTTATTTACATCAGTTCGTTATTTTCTATTTACAACATCGATTGCAGTTGAGGTTTTTCAACTGCAAGCTGGATGTTGAAAGTCAGTGTGACAGATGCATTGATCGATTTCGATTTCCGTGTTTGCAATGCATTTGGACAGTTTCGATTTACAATTGCATTTTACAATGTCCGCTCGTCACTTGAGTATTACAACATCGTTTGCAGTTGAGTTTTTTCACCTGCAAATTGGATGTTGTAATTCATTGTGAGAAATGCGTTCATCGTTTGCTTTTTTTGAGTTTGGAATGAATTTTTCACATTTTTAGCCTGACAGTTGCGTCTTCCGTTATTTACAGTAGTTCGCCATTTTCTATTTACAACATCGATTGCGGTTGAGGTTTTTCAACTGCAAGCTGGATGTTGTAAGTCAGTGTGACAGATGCGTTGAGCGATTTCGTTTTCAGTGTTTGGAATAAATTTGGACATTTTCGTTTTACAATTGCGTTTTCCGTTGTGCGCTCGTCATTTGAACATTGCAACATCATTTGCAGTTGAGTTTTTTCACCTGCAAATTGGATGTTGTAATACATTGTGTGAAATGCGTTCATCGATTACTTTCTTCGAGTTTGGAATGAATTTTTCACATTTTTGATTGACAGTTGCGTTTTCCGTTATTTACATTATTTCGCCATTTTCTATTTACAACATCGATTGCAGTTGAGGTTTTTCAACTGCAAGCTGGATTTGTAAGCCAGTGTGACAGATACGTTGAACGATTTCGATTTCCGTGTTTGGAATGCATTTGGACAGTTTCGTTTTACAATTGCATTTTCCATTTTCCGCTCGTCATTTGAATATTGCAACATCTTTTGCAGTTGAGGTTTTTCACCTCCAAATTGGATGTTGTAATACATTGTGTGAAATGCGTTCATCGATTACTTTCTTCGAGTTTGAAATGAATTTTTCACATTTTTGCCTGACAGTTGCGTTTTCCGTTATTTACTTTAGTTCGCCATTTTCTATTTACAACATCGATTGCAGTTGAGGTTTTTTACCTTCAAGTTGGATGTTGTACGTCAGTGTGTCAGATGCGTTCAGCGATTTCGTTTTCCGTGTTTGGAATGAATTTGGACAGTTTCGTTTTAAACGAAATGAGTATTGCGAAGTACCAGTGTGTTCCGTGTTTGGACTGAATTTGGACATTTTTCATTTGAGAATTCCGATTGTGTTCGGCTAGTCAGGTCAGAGTTTCTCCTCTGCTACTGGTAACCATGTAACCCAGTACTACCTGCCACATGTGGTGAGTAAACCCAGGAGGAAAATCCCATCTAGAGCGGGATTTTGTCAGAAGGGCAATTGACATTTTTACCCACGTAAGTAAAGTGGATTTATGTACTGTGGCCCTAACGGGCACTTGAGGTTTTTCAATTGCAATTTAGATGTTGTAATTCAGTATGGCTAATGCGTTCATCGATTCCGTTTTCCGTGTTTGGAAAGAATTTCCGACATATTTGCTTTACAGTTGCGTTTCCGTTATTTACATCAGTTCGTTATTTTCTATTTACAACATCGATTGCAGTTGAGGTTTTTCAACTGCAAGCTGGATGTTGAAAGTCAGTGTGACAGATGCATTGATCGATTTCGATTTCCGTGTTTGCAATGCATTTGGACAGTTTCGATTTACAATTGCATTTTACAATGTCCGCTCGTCACTTGAGTATTACAACATCGTTTGCAGTTGAGTTTTTTCACCTGCAAATTGGATGTTGTAATTCATTGTGAGAAATGCGTTCATCGTTTGCTTTTTTTGAGTTTGGAATGAATTTTTCACATTTTTAGCCTGACAGTTGCGTCTTCCGTTATTTACATTAGTTCGCCATTTTCTATTTACAACATCGATTGCGGTTGAGGTTTTTCAACTGCAAGCTGGATGTTGTAAGTCAGTGTGACAGATGCGTTGAGCGATTTCGTTTTCAGTGTTTGGAATAAATTTGGACATTTTCGTTTTACAATTGCGTTTTCCGTTGTGCGCTCGTCATTTGAACATTGCAACATCATTTGCAGTTGAGTTTTTTCACCTGCAAATTGGATGTTGTAATACATTGTGTGAAATGCGTTCATCGATTACTTTCTTCGAGTTTGGAATGAATTTTTCACATTTTTGATTGACAGTTGCGTTTTCCGTTATTTACATTATTTCGCCATTTTCTATTTACAACATCGATTGCAGTTGAGGTTTTTCAACTGCAAGCTGGATTTGTAAGCCAGTGTGACAGATACGTTGAACGATTTCGATTTCCGTGTTTGGAATGCATTTGGACAGTTTCGTTTTACAATTGCATTTTCCATTTTCCGCTCGTCATTTGAATATTGCAACATCTTTTGCAGTTGAGGTTTTTCACCTCCAAATTGGATGTTGTAATACATTGTGTGAAATGCGTTCATCGATTACTTTCTTCGAGTTTGAAATGAATTTTTCACATTTTTGCCTGACAGTTGCGTTTTCCGTTATTTACTTTAGTTCGCCATTTTCTATTTACAACATCGATTGCAGTTGAGGTTTTTTACCTTCAAGTTGGATGTTGTACGTCAGTGTGTCAGATGCGTTCAGCGATTTCGTTTTCCGTGTTTGGAATGAATTTGGACAGTTTCGTTTTAAACGAAATGAGTATTGCGAAGTACCAGTGTGTTCCGTGTTTGGACTGAATTTGGACATTTTTCATTTGAGAATTCCGATTGTGTTCGGCTAGTCAGGTCAGAGTTTCTCCTCTGCTACTGGTAACCATGTAACCCAGTACTACCTGCCACATGTGGTGAGTAAACCCAGGAGGAAAATCCCATCTAGAGCGGGATTTTGTCAGAAGGGCAATTGACATTTTTACCCACGTAAGTAAAGTGGATTTATGTACTGTGGCCCTAACGGGCACTTGAGGTTTTTCAATTGCAATTTAGATGTTGTAATTCAGTATGGCTAATGCGTTCATCGATTCCGTTTTCCGTGCTTCGAAAGAATTTCCGACATATTTGCTTTACTGTTGCGTTTCCGTTATTTACATCAGTTCGTTATTTTCTATTTACAACATCGATTACAGTTGAGGTTTTTCAACTGCAAGCTGGATGTTGAAAGTCAGTGTGACAGATGCGTTGAACGATTTCGATTTCCGTGTTTGGAATGCATTTGGACAGTTTCGATTTACAATTGCATTTTCCAATGTCCGCTCGTCACTTGAGTATTACAACACCGTTTGCAGTTGAGGTTTTTCACCTCCAAATTGGATGTCGTAATTCATTGTGAGAAATGCGTTCATCGGTTGCTTTTTTCGAGTTTGGAATGAATTTTTCACATTTTTGCCTGACAGTTGCGTTTTCCATTATTTACATTTGTTCGCCATTTTCTATTTACAACATCGATTGCAGTTGAGGTTTTTCAACTGCAAGCTGGATGTTGTTAGTCAGTGCGACAGATGCGTTGAACGATTTCGATTTCGATTTCCGTGTTTGGAATGCATTTGGACAGTTTCGTTTTCCAGTTGCATTTTCCATTTTCCACTCGTCATTTGAGTATTACAACATCGTTTGCAGTTGAGCTTTCTCACCTGCAAATTGGATGTTGTAATACATTGTGTGAAATGCGTTCATCGATTACTTTCTTCGAGTTTGGAATGAATTTTTCACATTTTTGCCTGACAGTTCCGTTTTCCGTTATTTAAATTAGTTCGCCATTTTCTATTTACAACATCGATTGCAGTTGAGGTTTTTTAACTGCAAGTTGGATGTTGTACGTCAGTGTGTCATATGCGTTGAAAGATTTCGTTTTCCGTCTTTGGAATGAATTGGGACATTTTCGTTTTACACTTGCGTTTTCCGTTGTACGCTCGTTATTTGAATATTGCAACATCTTTTGCAGTTGAGGTTTTTCACCTGCAAATTGGATGTTGTAATACATTGTGTGAAATGCGTTCATCGATTACTTTCTTCGAGTTTGGAATGAATTTTTCACATTTTTGCCTGACAGTTGCGTTTTCCGTTATTTACATTAGTTCGCCATTTTCTATTTACAACATCGATTGCAGTTGAGGTTTTTCAACTGCAAGGTGGATGTTGTAAGTCAGTGTGACTGATGCGTTGAACGATTTCGATTTCCGAGTTTGGAATGCATTTGGACAGTTTCGTTTTACAATTGCATTTTCCATTTTCCGCTCGTCATTTGAGTATTGCAACATTGTTTCCAGTTCAGGATTTTCATCTGCAAATTGGATGTTGTAATTCAATGTGAGAAATGCGTTCATCGATTGCGTTTTTCGAGTTTGGAATGAATTTTTCACATTTTTGCTTCACAGTTGCGTTTTCCGTTATTTATTTTAGTTCGCCATTTTCTATTTACAACATCGATTGTAGTTGAGGTTTTTCAACTGCAAGCTGGATGTTGTAAATCAGTGTGACAGATGCGTTGAACGATTTCGTTTTCCGTGTTTGGAATGAATTGGGACAGTTTCGTTTTAAACGAAATGGGTATTGCGAAGTACCAGTGTGTTCCGTGTTTGGACTGAATTTGGACATTTTTCATTTCAGAATTCCGATTGTGTTCGGCTAGTCAGGTCAGAGTTTCTCCTCTGCTACTGGTAACCATGTAACCCAGTACTACCTGCCACATGTGGTGAGTAAACCCAGGAGGAAAATCCCATCTAGAGCGGGATTTTGTCAGAAGGGCAATTGACATTTTTACCCACGTAAGTAAAGTGGATTTATGTACTGTGGCCCTAACGGGCACTTGAGGTTTTTCAATTGCAATTTAGATGTTGTAATTCAGTATGGCTAATGCGTTCATCGATTCCGTTTTCTGTGTTTCGAAAGAATTTCCGACATATTTGCTTTACAGTTGCGTTTCCGTTATTTACATCAGTTCCAACATCGATTGCAGTTGAGGTTTTTCAACTGCAAGCTGGATGTTGAAAGTCAGTGTGACAGATGCGTTGAACGATTTCGATTTCCGTGTTTGGAATGCATTTGGACAGTTTCGATTTACAGTTGCATTTTCCAATGTCCGCTCGTCACTTGAGCATTACAGCATCGTTTCCAGTTGAGGTTTTTCACCTGCAAATTGGATGTTGCAATTCATTGTGAGAAATGCGTTCATCGGTTGCTTTTTTCGAGTTTGGAATGAATTTTTCACATTTTTAGCCTGACAGTTGCGTTTTCCATTATTTACATTTGTTCGCCATTTTCTATTTACAACATCGATTGCAGTTGAGGTTTTTTAACTGCAAGCTGGATGTTGTACGTCAGTGTGTCAAATGCGTTGAACAATTTCGTTTTCCGTGTTTGGAATGAATTTGGACATTTTCGTTTTACAATTGCGTTTTCCGTTGTCCGCTCGTCATTTGAATATTGCAACATCGTTTGCAGTTGAGGTTTTTCACCTGCAAATTGGATGTTGTAATTGATTGTGAGAAATGCGTTCATCGATTGCTTTTTACGAGTTTGGAATGAATTTTTAGATTTTCGCCTCACATTTGCGTTTTCCGTTATTTACATTAGTTCGCCATTTTCTATTTACAACATCGATTGCAGTTGAGGTTTTTTAACTGCAAGCTGGATGTTGTACGTCAGTGTGTCAGATGCGTTGAACGATTTCGTTTTCCGTGTTTGGAATGAATTTGGACATTTTCGTTTTACAATTGCGTTTTCCGTTGTCCGCTCGTCATTTGAATATTGCAACATCGTTTGCAGTTGAGGTTTTTCACCTGTAAATTGGAAGTTGTAATTCATTGTGAGAAATGCGTTCATCGATTGCTTTTTTCCAGTTTGGAATGAATTTTTCACATTTTCGCCTGACAGTTCCGTTTTCCGTTATATACATTAGTTCGCCATTTTCTATTTACAACATCGATTGCAGTTGAGGTTTTTTAACTGCAAGTTGGATGTTGTACGTCAGTGTGTCAGATCCGTTGAACGATTTGGTTTTCCGTGTTTGGAATGAATTTGGACATTTTCGTTTTACAATTGCGTTTTCCATTCTGCGCTCGTCATTTGAATATTGCAACATCGTTTCCAGTTGAGGTTTTTCACCTGCAAATTGGATGTTGTAATTCATTGTGAGAAATGCGTTCATCGATTGCTTTTTTCCAGTTTGGAATGAATTTTTCACATTTTCGCCTGACAGTTCCGTTTTCCGTTATATACATTAGTTCGCCATTTTCTATTTACAACATCGATTGCAGTTGAGGTTTTTTAACTGCAAGTTGGATGTTGTACGTCAGTGTGTCAGATCCGTTGAACGATTTCGTTTTCCGTGTTTGGAATGAATTTGGACATTTTCGTTTTACAATTGCGTTTTCCATTCTGCGCTCGTCATTTGAATATTGCAACATCGTTTCCAGTTGAGGTTTTTCACCTGCAAATTGGATGTTGTAATTCATTGTGAGAAATGCGTTCATCGATTGCTTTTTTCCAGTTTGGAATGAATTTTTCACATTTTCGCCTGACAGTTCCGTTTTCCGTTATTTACATTAGTTCGCCATTTTCTATTTACAACATCGATTGCAGTTGAGGTTTTTTAACTGCAAGCTGGATGTTGTACGTCAGTGTGTCAGATGCGTTGAGCAATTTCGTTTTCCGTGTTTGGAATGAATTTGGACATTTTCGTTTTACAATTCCGTTTTCCGTTGTCCCCTCGTCATTTGAATATTGCAAAATCGTTTCCACTTGAGGTTTTTTAACTGCAACCTGGATGTTGTACGTCAGTGTGTCAGATGCGTTGAACGATTTCGTTTTCCGTGTTTGGAATGAATTTGGACATTTTCGTTTTACAATTGCGTTTTCCATTCTGCGCTCGTCATTTGAATATTGCAACATCGTTTCCAGTTGAGGTTTTTCACCTGCAAATTCGATGTTGTAATTCATTGTGAGAAATGCGTTCATCGATTGCTTTTTTCCAGTTTGGAATGAATTTTTCACATTTTCGCCTGACAGTTCCGTTTTCCGTTATTTACATTAGTTCGCCATTTTCTATTTACAACATCGATTGCAGTTGAGGTTTTTTAACTGCAAGCTGGATGTTGTACGTCAGTGTGTCAGATGCGTTGAGCAATTTCGTTTTCCGCGTTTGGAATGAATTTCGACATTTTCGTTTTACAATTGCGTTTTCCGGTGTCCCCTCGTCATTTGAATATTGCAACATCGTTTGCACTTGAGGTTTTTTAACTGCAAGCTGGATGTTGTACGTCAGTGTGTCAGATGCGTTGAACGATTTCGTTTTCCGTGTTTGGAATGAATTTGGACATTTTCGTTTTACAATTGCGTTTTCCATTCTGCGCTCGTCATTTGAATATTGCAACATCGTTTCCAGTTGAGGTTTTTCACCTGCAAATTCGATGTTGTAATTCATTGTGAGAAATGCGTTCATCGATTGCTTTTTTCCAGTTTGGAATGAATTTTTCACATTTTTGCCTGACAGTTGCGTTTTCCGTTATTTACATTAGTTCGCCATTTTCTATTTACAACATCGATTGCAGTTGAGGTTTTTTAACTGCAAGCTGGATGTTGTACGTCAGTGTGTCAGACGCCTTGAGCGATTTCGTTTTCCGTGTTTGGAATGAATTTGAACATTTCCGTTTTACAATTGCGTTTTCCGTTGTCCACTCGTCATTTGAATATTGCAACATCGTTTGCAGTTGAGGTTTTTCACCTGCAAATTGGATGTTATAATTCATTGTGAGAAATGCGTACATCGATTGCTTTTTACGAGTTTGGAATGAATTTTTAACATTTTCGCCTGACATTTCCGTTTTCCGTTATTTACATTAGTTCGCCATTTTCTATTTACAACATCGATTGCAGTTGAGGTTTTTCAACTGCAAACTGGATGTTGTACGTCAGTGTGTCAGATGCGTTGAACGATTTCGTTTTCCGTGTTTGGAATGAATTTGGACATTTTCGTTTTACAATTGCGTTTTCCGTTGTCTGCTCGTCATTTGAATATTGCAACATTGTTTCCAGTTGAGGTTTTTCACCTGCAATTTGGATGTTGTAATTCATTGTGAGAAACGCGTTCATCGATTGCTTTTTTTCGAGTTTGGAATGAATTTTTCACATTTTCGCCTGACAGTTGCGTTTTCCGTTATTTACATTAGTTCGCCATTTTCTATTTACAACATCCATTGCAGTTGAGGTTTTTTAACTGGAAGCTAGATGTTGTACGCCAGTGTGTCAGATGCGTTGAACGATTTCGTTTTCCGTGTTTGGAATGAATTTGGACATTTTCGTTTTGCAATTGCGTTTTCCGTTGTCCACTCGTCATTTGAATATTGCAACATCGTTTGCAGTTGAGGTTTTTCACCTTCAAATTGGATGTTGCAATTGATTGTGAGAAATGCGTTCATCGATTGCTTTTTACGAGTTTGGAATGAATTTTTAACATTTTCGCCTTACAGTTGCGTTTTCCGTTATTTACATTAGTTCGCCATTTTCTATTTACAACATCGATTGCAGTTGAGGTTTTTTAACTGCAAGCTGGATGTTGTACGTCAGTGTGTCAGATGCGTTGAACGATTTCGTTTTCCGTGTTTGGAATGAATTTGGACATTTTCGTTTTACAATTGCGTTTTCCGTTGTCCGCTCGTCATTTGAATATTGCAACATCGTTTGCAGTTGAGGTTTTTCACCTGCAAATTGCATGTTGTAATTCATTGTGAGAAACGCGTTCATCGATTGCTTTTTTCCAGTTTGGAATGAATTTTTCACATTTTCGCCTGACATTTGCGTTTTCCGTTATTTACATTAGTTCGCCATTTTCTATTTACAACATCGATTGCAGTTGAGGTTTTTTAACTGCAAGCTGGATGTTGTACGTCAGTGTGTCAGACGCCTTGAGCGATTTCGTTTTCCGTGTTTGGAATGAATTTGAACATTTCCGTTTTACAATTGCGTTTTCCGTTGTCCACTCGTCATTTGAATATTGCAACATCGTTTGCAGTTGAGGTTTTTCACCTGCAAATTGGATGTTATAATTCATTGTGAGAAATGCGTACATCGATTGCTTTTTACGAGTTTGGAATGAATTTTTAACATTTTCGCCTGACATTTGCGTTTTCCGTTATTTACATTAGTTCGCCATTTTCTATTTACAACATCGATTGCAGTTGAGGTTTTTTAACTGCAAGCTGGATGTTGTACGTCAGTGTGTCAGATGCGTTGCACGATTTCGTTTTCCGTGTTTGGAATGAATTTGGACATTTTCGTTTTACAATTGCGTTTTCCGTTGTCCGCTCGTCATTTGAATATTGCAACATCGTTTGCAGTTGAGATTTTTCACCTGCAAATTTCATGTTGTAATTCATTGTGAGAAACGCGTTCATCGATTGCTTTTTTCCAGTTTGGAATGAATTTTTCACATTTTCGCCTGACATTTGCGTTTTCCGTTATTTACATTAGTTCGCCTTTTTCTATTTACAACATCGATTGCAGTTGAGGTTTTTTAACTGCAAGCTGGAGTTTCGTTTTAAACGAACTGGGTATTCCGAAGTACCAATGTGTTCCGTGTTTAGACTGAATTTGGACATTTTTCAATTCAGAATTCCGATTGTATTCGGCTAGTCAGGTCAGAGTTTCTCCTCTGCTACTGGTAACCATGTAACCCAGTACTACTTGCCACATGTGGTGAGTAAACCCAGGAGGAAAATCCCATCTAGAGCGGGATTTTGTCAGAAGGGCAATTGACATTTTTACCCACGTAAGTAAAGTGGATTTATGTACTGTGGCAGTAACAGGCACTTGAGGTTTTTCAATTCCAATTTAGAGGTTGTAATTCAGTATGGCTAATGCGTTCATCAATTCCGTTTTCCGTGTTTGGAAAGAATTTCCAACATTTTTGCTTTACAGTTGCGTTTCCGTTATTTACATTAGTTCGTTATTTTCTATTTACAACATCGTTTCCAGTTGAGGTTTTTTAACTGCAAGTTGGATGTTGTAAGTCATTGTGACAGATGCGTTGAACGATTTCGTTTTCCGTGTTTGGAATGCATTTGGACAGTTTCGTTTTACAATTGCATTTTCCATTGTCCGCTCGTCATTTGAGTATTGCAACATCGTTTGCAGTTGAGGTTTTTCACCTGCAAATTGGATGTTGTAATTGATTGTGAGAAATGCGTTCATCGATTGCTTTTTACGAGTTTGGAATGAATTTTTAATATTTTCGCCTGACATTTCCGTTTTCCGTTATTTACATTAGTTCGCCATTTTCTATTTACAACATCGATTGCAGTTGAGGTTTTTTAACTGCAAGCTGGATGTTCTACGTCAGTGTGTCAGATGCGTTGAACGATTTCGTTTTCCGTGTTTGGGATGAATTTGGACATTTTCGTTTTACAATTGCGTTTTCCGTTGTTCGCTCGTCACTTGAATATTGCAACATCGTTTGCAGTTGAGGTTTTTCACCTGCAAATTGGATGTTGTATTTGATTGTGGGAAACGCGTTCATGGATTGCTTTTTTTCGACTTTGGAATGAATTTTTCGCTTTTTCGCCTGACAGTTGCGTTTTCCGTTATTTACATTAGTTCGCCATTTTCTATTTACAACATCGATTGCAGTTGAGGTTTTTTAACTGGAAGCTAGATGTTGTACGTCAGTGTGTCAGATGCGTTGAACGATTTCGTTTTCCGTGTTTGGAATGAATTTGGACATTTTCGTTTTACAATTGCGTTTTCCGTTGTCCGCTCGTCATTTGAATATTGCAACATCGTTTCCAGTTGAGGTTTTTCACCTGCAAATTGCATGTTGTAATTCATTGTGAGAAACGCGTTCATCGATTGCTTTTTTCCAGTTTGGAATGAATTTTTCACATTTTCGCCTGACAGTTGCGTTTTCCGTTATTTACATTAGTTCGCCATTTTCTATTTACAACATCGATTGCAGTTGAGGTTTTTTAACTGCAAGCTGGATGTTCTACGTCAGTGTGTCAGATGCGTTTAACGATTTCGTTTTCCGTGTTTGGAATGAATTTGGACATTTTCGTTTTACAATTGCGTTTTCCGTTGTCCGCTCGTCATTTGAATATTGCAACAGCATTTGCAGTTGAGATTTTTCACCTGCAAATTTCATGTTGTAATTCATTGTGAGAAACGCGTTCATCGATTGCTTTTTTCCAGTTTGGAATGAATTTTTCACATTTTCGTCTGACATTTGCGTTTTCCGTTATTTACATTAGTTCGCCATTTTCTATTTACAACATCGATTGCAGTTGAGGTTTTTTAACTGCAAGCTGGAGTTTCGTTTTAAACGAACTGGGTATTCCGAAGTACCAATGTGTTCCGTGTTTAGACTGAATTTGGACATTTTTCAATTCAGAATTCCGATTGTGTTCGGCTAGTCAGGTCAGAGTTTCTCCTCTGCTACTGGTAACCATGTAACCCAGTACTACCTGCCACATGTGGTGAGTAAACCCAGGAGGAAAATCCCATCTAGAGCGGGATTTTGTCAGAAGGGCAATTGACATTTTTACCCACGTAAGTAAAGTGGATTTATGTACTGTGGCAGTAACAGGCACTTGAGGTTTTTCAATTCCAATTTAGAGGTTGTAATTCAGTATGGCTAATGCGTTCATCAATTCCGTTTTCCGTGTTTGGAAAGAATTTCCAACATTTTTGCTTTACAGTTGCGTTTCCGTTATTTACATTAGTTCGTTATTTTCTATTTACAACATCGTTTCCAGTTGAGGTTTTTTAACTGCAAGTTGGATGTTGTAAGTCAGTGTGACAGATGCGTTGAACGATTTCGTTTTCCGTGTTTGGAATGCATTTGGACAGTTTCGTTTTACAATTGCATTTTCCATTGTCCGCTCGTCATTTGAGTATTGCAACATCGTTTGCAGTTGAGGTTTTTCACCTGCAAATTGGATGTTGTAATTGATTGTGAGAAATGCGTTCATCGATTGCTTTTTACGAGTTTGGAATGAATTTTTAATATTTTCGCCTGACATTTGCGTTTTCCGTTATTTACATTAGTTCGCCATTTTCTAATTACAACATCGATTGCAGTTGAGGTTTTTTAACTGCAAGCTGGATGTTCTACGTCAGTGTGTCAGATGCGTTGAACGATTTCGTTTTCCGTGTTTGGGATGAATTTGGACATTTTCGTTTTACAATTGCGTTTTCCGTTGTTCGCTCGTCATTTGAATATTGCAACATCGTTTGCAGTTGAGGTTTTTCACCTGCAAATTGGATGTTGTATTTGATTGTAGGAAACGCGTTCATCGATTGCTTTTTTTCGACTTTGGAATTAATTTTTCACATTTTCGCCTGACAGTTGCGTTTTCCCTTATTTACATTAGTTCGCCATTTTCTATTTACAACATCGATTGCAGTTGAGGTTTTTTAACTGGAAGCTAGATGTTGTACGTCAGTGTGTCAGATGCGTTGAACGATTTCGTTTTCCGTGTTTGGAATGAATTTGGACATTTTCGTTTTACAATTGCGTTTTCCGTTGTCCGCTCGTCATTTGAATATTGCAACATCGTTTGCAGTTGAGGTTTTTCACCTGCAAATTGCATGTTGTAATTCATTGTGAGAAACGCGTTCATCGATTGCTTTTTTCCAGTTTGGAATGAATTTTTCACATTTTCGCCTGACATTTGCGTTTTCCGTTATTTACATTAGTTCGCCATTTTCTATTTACAACATCGATTGCAGTTGAGGTTTTTTAACTGCAAGCTGGAGTTTCGTTTTAAACGAACTGGGTATTCCGAAGTACCAATGTGTTCCGTGTTTAGACTGAATTTGGACATTTTTCAATTCAGAATTCCGATTGTGTTCGGCTAGTCAGGTCAGAGTTTCTCCTCTGCTACTGGTAACCATGTAACCCAGTACTACCTGCCACATGTGGTGAGTAAACCCAGGAGGAAAATCCCATCTAGAGCGGGATTTTGTCAGAAGGGCAATTGACATTTTTACCCACGTAAGTAAAGTGGATTTATGTACTGTGGCAGTAACAGGCACTTGAGGTTTTTCAATTCCAATTTAGATGTTGTAATTCAGTATGGCTAATGCGTTCATCAATTCCGTTTTCCGTGTTTGGAAAGAATTTCCAACATTTTTGCTTTACAGTTGCGTTTCCGTTATTTACATTAGTTCGTTATTTTCTATTTACAACATCGTTTGCAGTTGAGGTTTTTTAACTGCAAGCTGGATGTTGTACCTTAGTGTGTCAGATGCGTTGAACGATTTCGTTTTCCGTGTTTGGAATGAATTTGGACATTTTCGTTTTACAATTGCGTTTTCCGTTGTCCGCTCGTCATTTGAATATTGCAACATCGTTTCTAGTTGAGGTTTTTCACCTGTAAATTGGAAGTTGTAATTCATTGTGAGAAATGCGTTCATCGATTGCTTTTTTCCAGTTTGGAATGAATTTTTCACATTTTCGCCTGACAGTTCCGTTTTCCGTTATTTACATTAGTTCGCCATTTTCTATTTACAACATCGATTGCAGTTGAGGTTTTTTAACTGCAAGTTGGATGTTGTACGTCAGTGTGTCAGATCCGTTGAACGATTTCGTTTTCCGTGTTTGGAATGAATTTGGACATTTTCGTTTTACAATTGAATTTTCCATTCTGCGCTCGTCATTTGAATATTGCAACATCGTTTGCAGTTGAGGTTTTTCACCTGCAAATTGGATGTTGTAATTCATTGTGAGAAATGCGTTCATCGATTGCTTTTTTCCAGTTTGGAATGAATTTTTCACATTTTCGCCTGACAGTTCCGTTTTCCGTTATTTACATTAGTTCGCCATTTTCTATTTACAACATCGATTGCAGTTGAGGTTTTTTAACTGCAAGCTGGATGTTGTACGTCAGTGTGTCAGATGCGTTGAGCAATTTCGTTTTCCGTGTTTGGAATGAATTTCGACATTTTCGTTTTACAATTGCGTTTTCCGTTGTCCCCTCGTCATTTGAATATTGCAACAACGTTTGCACTTGAGGTTTTTTAACTGCAAGCTGGATGTTGTACGTCAGTGTGTCAGATGCGTTGAACGATTTCGTTTTCCGTGTTTGGAATGAATTTGGACATTTTCCTTTTACAATTGCGTTTTCCATTCTGCGCTCGTCATTTGAATATTGCAACATCGTTTCCAGTTGAGGTTTTTCACCTGCAAATTCGATGTTGTAATTGATTGTGAGAAATGCGTTCATCGATTGCTTTTTTCGAGTTTGGAATGAATTTTTCACATTTTCGCCTGACAGTTGCGTTTTCCGTTATTTACATTAGTTCGCCATTTTCTATTTACAACATCGATTGCAGTTGAGGTTTTTTAACTGCAAGCTGGATGTTCTACGTCAGTGTTTCAAATGCGTTGAACGATTTCGTTTTCCGTGTTTGGAATGAATTTGGACATTTTCGTTTTACAATTGCGTTTTCCGTTGTCCACTCGTCATTTGAATATTACAACATCGTTTGCAGTTGAGGTTTTTCACCTGCAAATTGGATGTTGTAATTGATTGTGAGAAATGCGTTCATCGATTGCTTTTTTCGAGTTTGGAATGAATTTTTCACATTTTCGCCTGACAGTTGCGTTTTCCCTTATTTACATTAGTTCGCCATTTTCTATTTACAACATCGATTGCAGTTGAGGTTTTTTAACTGCAAGCTGGATGTTGTACGTCAGTGTGTCAGATGCGTTGAACGATTTCGTTTTCCGTGTTTGGAATGAATTTGGACATTTTCGTTTTACAATTGCGTTTTCCGTTGTCCGTTCGTCATTTGAATATTGCAACATCGTTTGCAGTTGAGGTTTTTCACCTCCAAATTGCATGTTGTAATTCATTGTGAGAAACGCGTTCATCGATTGCTTTTTTCCAGTTTGGAATGAATTTTTCACATTTTCGCCTGACATTTGCGTTTTCCGTTATTTACATTAGTTTGCCTTTTTCTATTTACACCATCGATTGCAGTTGAGGTTTTTTAACTGCAAGCTGGAGTTTCGTTTTAAACGAAATGGGTATTCTGAAGTACCAATGTGTTGCGTGTTTCGACTGAATTTGGACATTTTTCAATTCAGAATTCAGATTGTGTTCGGCTAGTCAGGTCAGAGTTTCTCCTCTGCTACTGGTAACCATGTAACCCAGTACTACCTGCCACATGTGGTGAGTAAACCCAGGAGGAAAATCCCATCTAGAGCGGGATTTTGTCAGAAGGGCAATTGACATTTTTACCCACGTAAGTAAAGTGGATTTATGTACTGTGGCAGTAACGGGCACTTGAGGTTTTTCAATTCCAATTTAGATGTTGTAATTCAGTATGGCTAATGCGTTCATCAATTCCGTTTTCCGTGTTTGGAAAGAATTTCCAACATTTTTGCTTTACAGTTGCGTTTCCGTTATTTACATTAGTTCGTTATTTTCTATTTACAACATCGTTTGCAGTTGAGGTTTTTTAACTGCAAGCTGGATGTTGTAAGTCAGTGTGACAGATGCGTTGAACGATTTCGTTTTCCGTGTTTGGAATGCATTTGGACAGTTTCGTTTTACAATTGCATTTTCCATTGTCCGCTCGTCATTTGAGTATTGCAACATCGTTTGCAGTTGAGGTTTTTCACCTGCAAATTGGATGTTGTAATTCATTGTGAGAAATGCGTTCATCGATTGCTTTTTTCGAGTTTGGAATGAATTTTTCACATTTTTGCCTGACAGTTGCGTTTTCCGTTATTTACATTAGTTCGCCATTTTCTATTTCCAACATCGAATGCAGTTGAGTTTTTTTAACTCCAAGATGGATATTGTACGTCAGTGTGTCAGATGCGTTGAACGATTTCGTTTTCCGTGTTTGTAACGAATTTGGACATTTTCTTTTTACAATTGAGTTTTCCGTTGTCCGCTCGTCATTTGAATATTGCAACATCGTTTGCAGTTGAGGTTTTTCACCTGCAAATTGGATGTTGTAATTGATTGTGAGAAATGCGTTCATCGATTGCATTTTTCCAGTGTGAAATGAATTTTTCACATTTTTGCTTGACAGTAGCGTTTTCGTTATTTACATTAGTTCGCCATTTTCTATTTACAACATCGTTTGCAGTTGAGGTTTTTTAACTGCAAGTTGGATGTTGTACGTCAGTGTGTCAGATGCGTTGAACGATTTCTTTTCCCGTGTTTGTAATGAATTTGGAGAGTTTCGTTTTAAGCGAAATGGGTATTGCGAAGTACCAATGTGTTCCGTGTTTGGACTGAATTTGGACATTTTTCATTTCAGAATTCCGATTGTGTTTGGCTAGTCAGGTCTGAGTTTCTCCTCTGCTACTGGAAACCATGTAACCCAGTACTACCTGCCACATGTGGTGAGTGAACCCAGGAGGAAAATCCCATCCAGAGCCTGATTTTTTTCAGAAGGGCAATTGACATTTTTGCCCAAGTAAGTAAAGTGGATTTATGTACTGTGGCCCTAACGGGCTCTTGAGGTTTTTCAATTGCAATTTAGATGTTGTAATTCAGTATGGCTAATGCGTTCATCGATTCCGTTTTCCGTGTTTGGAAAGAATTTGCAACATTTTTGCTTTACAGTTGCGTTTCCGTTATTTACATTAGTTCGTTATTTTCTATTTACAACACCGTTTGCAGTTGAGTTTTTCACCTGGAAATTGGATGTTGTAATTCAATGTGAGAAATGTGTTCATCGATTGCGTTTTTCGAATTTGGAATGAATTTTTCACATTTTTGCCTGACAGTTGCGTCTTCCGTTATTTACATTAGTTCGCCATTTTCTATTTACAACATCGTTTGCAGTTGAGGTTTTCTAACTGCAAATTGGATGTTGTAAGGCAGTGTGACAGATGCGTTGAACGATTTCGTTTTCCGTGTTTGGAATGAATTTGGAGAGTTTCGTTTTACAATTGTTTTCCGTTGTCCGCTCGTCATTTGAGTATTGCAACATGGTTTGCAGTTGAGGTTTTTCACCTGCAAATTGGATGTTATAATTCAATGTGAGAAATGTGTTCATGGATTTCGTTTTTCGAGTTTGGAATGAATTTTTCACATTTTTGCTTCACAGTTGCGTTTTCCGTTATTTACATTAGTTCGCCATTTTCTATTTACAACATCGTTTGCAGTTGAGGTTTTTTCATTGCAAACAGTATGTTGTAAATCAGTGTCACAATTCCCATCTGCTATTGCGTTTTTCATTTTTTGACTGTCTCCAGACAGACAATCATGGTGAGTCTTCGTTGTCGCTGTGGGCCTAACAGGCAATAATTACCCAAGTAAGTAAAAGTTTTCAGTTGCAAATAAGATGTTGTATTTCTTTTTACATTGAGGTTTTTAGTTGAGGTGTTTCAACTGCAAATTGGCTACTGTATTTCAGTTAGACAGATGCGTTCATTTATTGCGTTTAATGTGTTTTGGAATGAATTTTGAATTTTCATTTTACAATTGTGTTTTCCGATGTTAATTGAGCTCGTCATTTTCGTATTGCAACGTCGATTGCCGTTGAGGTTTTTTCCATTGCAAATAATATGTTGTAAGTCAATGTGACAATTCTACTATTGCTTTTTTTCAATTTTTGACTGTCCCCAGACAGACAGTCATGGTGAGTCTTCGTTGCCGCTGTGGGCCTAACAGGCAACAATTACCCAAGTAAGTAAAGGGTTTTCAATTGCAAATAAGATGTTGTCAAATGCGTTCATCGATTGTGGTTTCCTTGTTTACAACGAATTGTTCATATTTTGGCTTTGGAAATGCGATTTCCATTATTTAAATTATTTCGTTTATAGCTGAGGTTTTTCATTTGCAGTCGGGTCTAACGGGCTATAATTACCCAAGTAAGTAAACTAGGTATGTTGCTGCTGTGGGCATAACGGGCAATAATTGCGAAATTAAGTCAGCTTGGTTCAGAATTTTGACTGACATATCTCCCTCCCACACTCAACCTCTTTTCAGATTACTGTTGCAATTGAGTTTTCCAATTGCATTTTCCCTTTTTATTAGGGTATTGCGAAGTACCAATGTGTTTCCCGTGTTTGGACTGAATTTGGACATTTTTCATTTCAGAATTCCGATTGTGTTTGGCTAGTCAGGTCAGAGTTTCTCCTCTGCTACTGGTAACCATGTAACCCAGTACTACCTGCCACATGTGGTGAGTGAACCCAGGAGGAAAATCCCATCTAGAGCGGGATTTTGTCAGAAGGGCAATTGACATTTTTGCCCACGTAAGTAAAGTGGATTTATGTACTGTGGCCCTAACGGGCACTTGAGGTTTTTCAATTGCAATTTAGATGTAATTCAGTATGGCTAATGCGTTCATCGATTCCGTTTTCCGTGTTTGGAAAGAATTTGCAACATTTTTGCTTTACAGTTGCGTTTCCGTTATTTACATTAGTTCGTTATTTTCTATTTACAACACCGTTTGCAGTTGAGGTTTTTCACCTGGAAATTGGATGTTGTAATTCAATGTGAGAAATGTGTTCATCGATTGCGTTTTTCGAATTTGGAATGAATTTTTCACATTTTTGCCTGACAGTTGCGTCTTCCGTTATTTACATTAGTTCGCCATTTTCTATTTACAACATCGTTTGCAGTTGAGGTTTTTTAACTGCAAATTGGATGTTGTAAGGCAGTGTGACAGATGCGTTCAACGATTTCGTTTTCCGTGTTTGGAATGAATTTGAAGAGTTTCGTTTTACAATTGAGTTTTCCGTTGTCCGCTCGTCATTTGAGTTTTGCAACATGGTTTGCAGTTGAGTTTTTTCACATGCAAATTGGATGTTGTAATTCAATGTGAGAAATGAGTTCATGGATTTCGTTTTTCGAGTTTGGAATGAATTTTTCACATTTTTGCTTCACAGTTGCGTTTTCCGTTATTTACATTTGTTCGCCAGTTTCTATTTACAACATCGTTTGCAGTTGAGGTTTTTTAATTGCAAACAGTATGTTGTAAATCAGTGTCACAATTCCCATCTGCTATTGCGTTTTTCATTTTTTGACTGTCTCCAGAGAGACAATCATGGTGAGTCTTCGTTACCGCTGTGGGCCTAACAGGCAATAATTACCCAAGTAAGTACAAGTTTTCAGTTGCAAATAAGATGTTGTATTTCTTTTTACATTGAGGTTTTTAGTTGACGTGTTTCAACTGCAAATTGGCTACTGTATTTCAGTTGGACAGATGCGTTCATTTATTCCGTTTAATGTGTTTTGGAATGAATTTTGAATTTTCATTTTACAATTGTGTTTTCCGATGTTAATTGAGCTCGTCATTTTCGTATTGCAACGTTGATTGCCGTTGAGTTTTTTTCCATTGCAAATAATATGTTGTAAGTCAATGTGACAATTCTACTATTTCTTTTTTCAACTTTTGACTGTCCCCAGACAGACAGTCATGGTGAGTCTTCGTTGCCGCTGTGGGCCTAACAGGCAACAATTACCCAAGTAAGTAAAGGGTTTTCAATTGCAAATAAGATGTTGTCAAATGCGTTCATCGATTGTGGTTTCCTTGTTCACAACGAATTGTTCATATTTTGGCTTTGGAAATGCGATTTCCATTATTTAAATTATTTCGTTTATAGCTGAGGTTTTTCATCTCCAGTTGGGTCTAACGGGCTATAATTACCCAAGTAAGTAAACTAGGTATGTTGCTGCTGTGGGCATAACGGGCAATAATTGCGAAATTAAGTCAGCTTGGTTCAGAATTTTGACTGACATATCTCCCTCCCACACTCAACCTCTTTTCAGATTACTGTTGCAATTGAGTTTTCCAATTGCATTTTCCCTTTTTATTAGGGTATTGCGAAGTACCAATGTGTTTCCCGTGTTTGGACTGAATTTGGACATTTTTCATTTCAGAATTCCGATTGTGTTTGGCTAGTCAGGTCAGAGTTTCTCCTCTGCTACTGGTAACCATGTAACCCAGTACTACCTACCACATGTGGTGAGTGAACCCAGGAGGAAAATCCCATCTAGAGCGGGATTTTGTCAGAAGGGCAATTGACATTTTTGCCCACGTAAGTAAAGTGGATTTATGTACTGTGGCCCTAACGGGCTCTTGAGGTTTTTCAATTGCAATTTAGATGTTGTAATTCAGTATGGCTAATGCGTTCATCGATTCCGTTTTCCGTGTTTGGAAAGAATTTGCAACATTTTTGCTTTACAGTTGCGTTTCCGTTATTTACATTAGTTCGTTATTTTCTATTTACAACACCGTTTGCAGTTGAGGTTTTTCACCTGGAAATTGGATGTTGTAATTCAATGTGAGAAATGTGTTCATCGATTGCGTTTTTCGAATTTGGAATGAATTTTTCACATTTTTGCCTGACAGTTGCGTCTTCCGTTATTTACATTAGTTCGCCATTTTCTATTTACAACATCGTTTGCAGTTGAGGTTTTCTAACTGCAAATTGGATGTTGTAAGGCAGTGTGACAGATGCGTTGAACGATTTCGTTTTCCGTGTTTGGAATGAATTTGGAGAGTTTCGTTTTACAATTGTTTTCCGTTGTCCGCTCGTCATTTGAGTATTGCAACATGGTTTGCAGTTGAGGTTTTTCACCTGCAAATTGGATGTTATAATTCAATGTGAGAAATGTGTTCATGGATTTCGTTTTTCGAGTTTGGAATGAATTTTTCACATTTTTGCTTCACAGTTGCGTTTTCCGTTATTTACATTAGTTCGCCATTTTCTATTTACAACATCGTTTGCAGTTGAGGTTTTTTCATTGCAAACAGTATGTTGTAAATCAGTGTCACAATTCCCATCTGCTATTGCGTTTTTCATTTTTTGACTGTCTCCAGACAGACAATCATGGTGAGTCTTCGTTGTCGCTGTGGGCCTAACAGGCAATAATTACCCAAGTAAGTAAAAGTTTTCAGTTGCAAATAAGATGTTGTATTTCTTTTTACATTGAGGTTTTTAGTTGAGGTGTTTCAACTGCAAATTGGCTACTGTATTTCAGTTAGACAGATGCGTTCATTTATTGCGTTTAATGTGTTTTGGAATGAATTTTGAATTTTCATTTTACAATTGTGTTTTCCGATGTTAATTGAGCTCGTCATTTTCGTATTGCAACGTCGATTGCCGTTGAGGTTTTTTCCATTGCAAATAATATGTTGTAAGTCAATGTGACAATTCTACTATTGCTTTTTTTCAATTTTTGACTGTCCCCAGACAGACAGTCATGGTGAGTCTTCGTTGCCGCTGTGGGCCTAACAGGCAACAATTACCCAAGTAAGTAAAGGGTTTTCAATTGCAAATAAGATGTTGTCAAATGCGTTCATCGATTGTGGTTTCCTTGTTTACAACGAATTGTTCATATTTTGGCTTTGGAAATGCGATTTCCATTATTTAAATTATTTCGTTTATAGCTGAGGTTTTTCATTTGCAGTCGGGTCTAACGGGCTATAATTACCCAAGTAAGTAAACTAGGTATGTTGCTGCTGTGGGCATAACGGGCAATAATTGCGAAATTAAGTCAGCTTGGTTCAGAATTTTGACTGACATATCTCCCTCCCACACTCAACCTCTTTTCAGATTACTGTTGCAATTGAGTTTTCCAATTGCATTTTCCCTTTTTATTAGGGTATTGCGAAGTACCAATGTGTTTCCCGTGTTTGGACTGAATTTGGACATTTTTCATTTCAGAATTCCGATTGTGTTTGGCTAGTCAGGTCAGAGTTTCTCCTCTGCTACTGGTAACCATGTAACCCAGTACTACCTGCCACATGTGGTGAGTGAACCCAGGAGGAAAATCCCATCTAGAGCGGGATTTTGTCAGAAGGGCAATTGACATTTTTGCCCACGTAAGTAAAGTGGATTTATGTACTGTGGCCCTAACGGGCACTTGAGGTTTTTCAATTGCAATTTAGATGTAATTCAGTATGGCTAATGCGTTCATCGATTCCGTTTTCCGTGTTTGGAAAGAATTTGCAACATTTTTGCTTTACAGTTGCGTTTCCGTTATTTACATTAGTTCGTTATTTTCTATTTACAACACCGTTTGCAGTTGAGGTTTTTCACCTGGAAATTGGATGTTGTAATTCAATGTGAGAAATGTGTTCATCGATTGCGTTTTTCGAATTTGGAATGAATTTTTCACATTTTTGCCTGACAGTTGCGTCTTCCGTTATTTACATTAGTTCGCCATTTTCTATTTACAACATCGTTTGCAGTTGAGGTTTTTTAACTGCAAATTGGATGTTGTAAGGCAGTGTGACAGATGCGTTCAACGATTTCGTTTTCCGTGTTTGGAATGAATTTGAAGAGTTTCGTTTTACAATTGAGTTTTCCGTTGTCCGCTCGTCATTTGAGTTTTGCAACATGGTTTGCAGTTGAGTTTTTTCACATGCAAATTGGATGTTGTAATTCAATGTGAGAAATGAGTTCATGGATTTCGTTTTTCGAGTTTGGAATGAATTTTTCACATTTTTGCTTCACAGTTGCGTTTTCCGTTATTTACATTTGTTCGCCAGTTTCTATTTACAACATCGTTTGCAGTTGAGGTTTTTTAATTGCAAACAGTATGTTGTAAATCAGTGTCACAATTCCCATCTGCTATTGCGTTTTTCATTTTTTGACTGTCTCCAGAGAGACAATCATGGTGAGTCTTCGTTACCGCTGTGGGCCTAACAGGCAATAATTACCCAAGTAAGTACAAGTTTTCAGTTGCAAATAAGATGTTGTATTTCTTTTTACATTGAGGTTTTTAGTTGACGTGTTTCAACTGCAAATTGGCTACTGTATTTCAGTTGGACAGATGCGTTCATTTATTCCGTTTAATGTGTTTTGGAATGAATTTTGAATTTTCATTTTACAATTGTGTTTTCCGATGTTAATTGAGCTCGTCATTTTCGTATTGCAACGTTGATTGCCGTTGAGTTTTTTTCCATTGCAAATAATATGTTGTAAGTCAATGTGACAATTCTACTATTTCTTTTTTCAACTTTTGACTGTCCCCAGACAGACAGTCATGGTGAGTCTTCGTTGCCGCTGTGGGCCTAACAGGCAACAATTACCCAAGTAAGTAAAGGGTTTTCAATTGCAAATAAGATGTTGTCAAATGCGTTCATCGATTGTGGTTTCCTTGTTCACAACGAATTGTTCATATTTTGGCTTTGGAAATGCGATTTCCATTATTTAAATTATTTCGTTTATAGCTGAGGTTTTTCATCTCCAGTTGGGTCTAACGGGCTATAATTACCCAAGTAAGTAAACTAGGTATGTTGCTGCTGTGGGCATAACGGGCAATAATTGCGAAATTAAGTCAGCTTGGTTCAGAATTTTGACTGACATATCTCCCTCCCACACTCAACCTCTTTTCAGATTACTGTTGCAATTGAGTTTTCCAATTGCATTTTCCCTTTTTATTAGGGTATTGCGAAGTACCAATGTGTTTCCCGTGTTTGGACTGAATTTGGACATTTTTCATTTCAGAATTCCGATTGTGTTTGGCTAGTCAGGTCAGAGTTTCTCCTCTGCTACTGGTAACCATGTAACCCAGTACTACCTACCACATGTGGTGAGTGAACCCAGGAGGAAAATCCCATCTAGAGCGGGATTTTGTCAGAAGGGCAATTGACATTTTTGCCCACGTAAGTAAAGTGGATTTATGTACTGTGGCCCTAACGGGCTCTTGAGGTTTTTCAATTGCAATTTAGATGTTGTAATTCAGTATGGCTAATGCGTTCATCGATTCCGTTTTCCGTGTTTGGAAAGAATTTGCAACATTTTTGCTTTACAGTTGCGTTTCCGTTATTTACATTAGTTCGTTATTTTCTATTTACAACACCGTTTGCAGTTGAGGTTTTTCACCTGGAAATTGGATGTTGTAATTCAATGTGAGAAATGTGTTCATCGATTGCGTTTTTCGAATTTGGAATGAATTTTTCACATTTTTGCCTGACAGTTGCGTCTTCCGTTATTTACATTAGTTCGCCATTTTCTATTTACAACATCGTTTGCAGTTGAGGTTTTCTAACTGCAAATTGGATGTTGTAAGGCAGTGTGACAGATGCGTTGAACGATTTCGTTTTCCGTGTTTGGAATGAATTTGGAGAGTTTCGTTTTACAATTGTTTTCCGTTGTCCGCTCGTCATTTGAGTATTGCAACATGGTTTGCAGTTGAGGTTTTTCACCTGCAAATTGGATGTTATAATTCAATGTGAGAAATGCGTTCATGGATTTCGTTTTTCGAGTTTGGAATGAATTTTTCACATTTTTGCTTCACAGTTGCGTTTTCCGTTATTTACATTAGTTCGCCATTTTCTATTTACAACATCGTTTGCAGTTGAGGTTTTTTCATTGCAAACAGTATGTTGTAAATCAGTGTCACAATTCCCATCTGCTATTGCGTTTTTCATTTTTTGACTGTCTCCAGACAGACAATCATGGTGAGTCTTCGTTGTCGCTGTGGGCCTAACAGGCAATAATTACCCAAGTAAGTAAAAGTTTTCAGTTGCAAATAAGATGTTGTATTTCTTTTTACGTTGAGGTTTTTAGTTGAGGTGTTTCAACTGCAAATTGGCTACTGTATTTCAGTTAGACAGATGCGTTCATTTATTCCGTTTAATGTGTTTTGGAATGAATTTTGAATTTTCATTTTACAATTGTGTTTTCCGATGTTAATTGAGCTCGTCATTTTCGTATTGCAACGTCGATTGCCGTTGAGGTTTTTTCCATTGCAAATAATATGTTGTAAGTCAATGTGACAATTCTACTATTGCTTTTTTTCAATTTTTGACTGTCCCCAGACAGACAGTCATGGTGAGTCTTCGTTGCCGCTGTGGGCCTAACAGGCAACAATTACCCAAGTAAGTAAAGGGTTTTCAATTGCAAATAAGATGTTGTCAAATGCGTTCATCGATTGTGGTTTCCTTGTTTACAACGAATTGTTCATATTTTGGCTTTGGAAATGCGATTTCCATTATTTAAATTATTTCGTTTATAGCTGAGGTTTTTCATTTGCAGTCGGGTCTAACGGGCTATAATTACCCAAGTAAGTAAACTAGGTATGTTGCTGCTGTGGGCATAACGGGCAATAATTGCGAAATTAAGTCAGCTTGGTTCAGAATTTTGACTGACATATCTCCCTCCCACACTCAACCTCTTTTCAGATTACTGTTGCAATTGAGTTTTCCAATTGCATTTTCCCTTTTTATTAGGGTATTGCGAAGTACCAATGTGTTTCCCGTGTTTGGACTGAATTTGGACATTTTTCATTTCAGAATTCCGATTGTGTTTGGCTAGTCAGGTCAGAGTTTCTCCTCTGCTACTGGTAACCATGTAACCCAGTACTACCTGCCACATGTGGTGAGTGAACCCAGGAGGAAAATCCCATCTAGAGCGGGATTTTGTCAGAAGGGCAATTGACATTTTTGCCCACGTAAGTAAAGTGGATTTATGTACTGTGGCCCTAACGGGCACTTGAGGTTTTTCAATTGCAATTTAGATGTAATTCAGTATGGCTAATGCGTTCATCGATTCCGTTTTCCGTGTTTGGAAAGAATTTGCAACATTTTTGCTTTACAGTTGCGTTTCCGTTATTTACATTAGTTCGTTATTTTCTATTTACAACACCGTTTGCAGTTGAGGTTTTTCACCTGGAAATTGGATGTTGTAATTCAATGTGAGAAATGTGTTCATCGATTGCGTTTTTCGAATTTGGAATGAATTTTTCACATTTTTGCCTGACAGTTGCGTCTTCCGTTATTTACATTAGTTCGCCATTTTCTATTTACAACATCGTTTGCAGTTGAGGTTTTTTAACTGCAAATTGGATGTTGTAAGGCAGTGTGACAGATGCGTTCAACGATTTCGTTTTCCGTGTTTGGAATGAATTTGAAGAGTTTCGTTTTACAATTGAGTTTTCCGTTGTCCGCTCGTCATTTGAGTTTTGCAACATGGTTTGCAGTTGAGTTTTTTCACATGCAAATTGGATGTTGTAATTCAATGTGAGAAATGAGTTCATGGATTTCGTTTTTCGAGTTTGGAATGAATTTTTCACATTTTTGCTTCACAGTTGCGTTTTCCGTTATTTACATTTGTTCGCCAGTTTCTATTTACAACATCGTTTGCAGTTGAGGTTTTTTAATTGCAAACAGTATGTTGTAAATCAGTGTCACAATTCCCATCTGCTATTGCGTTTTTCATTTTTTGACTGTCTCCAGACAGACAATCATGGTGAGTCTTCGTTGTCGCTGTGGGCCTAACAGGCAATAATTACCCAAGTAAGTAAAAGTTTTCAGTTGCAAATAAGATGTTGTATTTCTTTTTACGTTGAGGTTTTTAGTTGAGGTGTTTCAACTGCAAATTGGCTACTGTATTTCAGTTAGACAGATGCGTTCATTTATTCCGTTTAATGTGTTTTGGAATGAATTTTGAATTTTCATTTTACAATTGTGTTTTCCGATGTTAATTGAGCTCGTCATTTTCGTATTGCAACGTCGATTGCCGTTGAGGTTTTTTCCATTGCAAATAATATGTTGTAAGTCAATGTGACAATTCTACTATTGCTTTTTTTCAATTTTTGACTGTCCCCAGACAGACAGTCATGGTGAGTCTTCGTTGCCGCTGTGGGCCTAACAGGCAACAATTACCCAAGTAAGTAAAGGGTTTTCAATTGCAAATAAGATGTTGTCAAATGCGTTCATCGATTGTGGTTTCCTTGTTTACAACGAATTGTTCATATTTTGGCTTTGGAAATGCGATTTCCATTATTTAAATTATTTCGTTTATAGCTGAGGTTTTTCATTTGCAGTCGGGTCTAACGGGCTATAATTACCCAAGTAAGTAAACTAGGTATGTTGCTGCTGTGGGCATAACGGGCAATAATTGCGAAATTAAGTCAGCTTGGTTCAGAATTTTGACTGACATATCTCCCTCCCACACTCAACCTCTTTTCAGATTACTGTTGCAATTGAGTTTTCCAATTGCATTTTCCCTTTTTATTAGGGTATTGCGAAGTACCAATGTGTTTCCCGTGTTTGGACTGAATTTGGACATTTTTCATTTCAGAATTCCGATTGTGTTTGGCTAGTCAGGTCAGAGTTTCTCCTCTGCTACTGGTAACCATGTAACCCAGTACTACCTGCCACATGTGGTGAGTGAACCCAGGAGGAAAATCCCATCTAGAGCGGGATTTTGTCAGAAGGGCAATTGACATTTTTGCCCACGTAAGTAAAGTGGATTTATGTACTGTGGCCCTAACGGGCACTTGAGGTTTTTCAATTGCAATTTAGATGTAATTCAGTATGGCTAATGCGTTCATCGATTCCGTTTTCCGTGTTTGGAAAGAATTTGCAACATTTTTGCTTTACAGTTGCGTTTCCGTTATTTACATTAGTTCGTTATTTTCTATTTACAACACCGTTTGCAGTTGAGGTTTTTCACCTGGAAATTGGATGTTGTAATTCAATGTGAGAAATGTGTTCATCGATTGCGTTTTTCGAATTTGGAATGAATTTTTCACATTTTTGCCTGACAGTTGCGTCTTCCGTTATTTACATTAGTTCGCCATTTTCTATTTACAACATCGTTTGCAGTTGAGGTTTTTTAACTGCAAATTGGATGTTGTAAGGCAGTGTGACAGATGCGTTCAACGATTTCGTTTTCCGTGTTTGGAATGAATTTGAAGAGTTTCGTTTTACAATTGAGTTTTCCGTTGTCCGCTCGTCATTTGAGTTTTGCAACATGGTTTGCAGTTGAGTTTTTTCACATGCAAATTGGATGTTGTAATTCAATGTGAGAAATGAGTTCATGGATTTCGTTTTTCGAGTTTGGAATGAATTTTTCACATTTTTGCTTCACAGTTGCGTTTTCCGTTATTTACATTTGTTCGCCAGTTTCTATTTACAACATCGTTTGCAGTTGAGGTTTTTTAATTGCAAACAGTATGTTGTAAATCAGTGTCACAATTCCCATCTGCTATTGCGTTTTTCATTTTTTGACTGTCTCCAGAGAGACAATCATGGTGAGTCTTCGTTACCGCTGTGGGCCTAACAGGCAATAATTACCCAAGTAAGTACAAGTTTTCAGTTGCAAATAAGATGTTGTATTTCTTTTTACATTGAGGTTTTTAGTTGACGTGTTTCAACTGCAAATTGGCTACTGTATTTCAGTTGGACAGATGCGTTCATTTATTCCGTTTAATGTGTTTTGGAATGAATTTTGAATTTTCATTTTACAATTGTGTTTTCCGATGTTAATTGAGCTCGTCATTTTCGTATTGCAACGTTGATTGCCGTTGAGTTTTTTTCCATTGCAAATAATATGTTGTAAGTCAATGTGACAATTCTACTATTTCTTTTTTCAACTTTTGACTGTCCCCAGACAGACAGTCATGGTGAGTCTTCGTTGCCGCTGTGGGCCTAACAGGCAACAATTACCCAAGTAAGTAAAGGGTTTTCAATTGCAAATAAGATGTTGTCAAATGCGTTCATCGATTGTGGTTTCCTTGTTCACAACGAATTGTTCATATTTTGGCTTTGGAAATGCGATTTCCATTATTTAAATTATTTCGTTTATAGCTGAGGTTTTTCATCTCCAGTTGGGTCTAACGGGCTATAATTACCCAAGTAAGTAAACTAGGTATGTTGCTGCTGTGGGCATAACGGGCAATAATTGCGAAATTAAGTCAGCTTGGTTCAGAATTTTGACTGACATATCTCCCTCCCACACTCAACCTCTTTTCAGATTACTGTTGCAATTGAGTTTTCCAATTGCATTTTCCCTTTTTATTAGGGTATTGCGAAGTACCAATGTGTTTCCCGTGTTTGGACTGAATTTGGACATTTTTCATTTCAGAATTCCGATTGTGTTTGGCTAGTCAGGTCAGAGTTTCTCCTCTGCTACTGGTAACCATGTAACCCAGTACTACCTACCACATGTGGTGAGTGAACCCAGGAGGAAAATCCCATCTAGAGCGGGATTTTGTCAGAAGGGCAATTGACATTTTTGCCCACGTAAGTAAAGTGGATTTATGTACTGTGGCCCTAACGGGCTCTTGAGGTTTTTCAATTGCAATTTAGATGTTGTAATTCAGTATGGCTAATGCGTTCATCGATTCCGTTTTCCGTGTTTGGAAAGAATTTGCAACATTTTTGCTTTACAGTTGCGTTTCCGTTATTTACATTAGTTCGTTATTTTCTATTTACAACACCGTTTGCAGTTGAGGTTTTTCACCTGGAAATTGGATGTTGTAATTCAATGTGAGAAATGTGTTCATCGATTGCGTTTTTCGAATTTGGAATGAATTTTTCACATTTTTGCCTGACAGTTGCGTCTTCCGTTATTTACATTAGTTCGCCATTTTCTATTTA
Source organism: Babylonia areolata (assembly GCF_041734735.1). NCBI lineage: Eukaryota > Metazoa > Mollusca > Gastropoda > Neogastropoda > Buccinidae > Babylonia > Babylonia areolata. The sequence goes on along the minus strand of NC_134880.1, from coordinate 14,072,181 downwards.
CAACATCGTTTGCAGTTGAGGTTTTCTAACTGCAAATTGGATGTTGTAAGGCAGTGTGACAGATGCGTTGAACGATTTCGTTTTCCGTGTTTGGAATGAATTTGGAGAGTTTCGTTTTACAATTGTTTTCCGTTGTCCGCTCGTCATTTGAGTATTGCAACATGGTTTGCAGTTGAGGTTTTTCACCTGCAAATTGGATGTTATAATTCAATGTGAGAAATGCGTTCATGGATTTCGTTTTTCGAGTTTGGAATGAATTTTTCACATTTTTGCTTCACAGTTGCGTTTTCCGTTATTTACATTAGTTCGCCATTTTCTATTTACAACATCGTTTGCAGTTGAGGTTTTTTCATTGCAAACAGTATGTTGTAAATCAGTGTCACAATTCCCATCTGCTATTGCGTTTTTCATTTTTTGACTGTCTCCAGACAGACAATCATGGTGAGTCTTCGTTGTCGCTGTGGGCCTAACAGGCAATAATTACCCAAGTAAGTAAAAGTTTTCAGTTGCAAATAAGATGTTGTATTTCTTTTTACGTTGAGGTTTTTAGTTGAGGTGTTTCAACTGCAAATTGGCTACTGTATTTCAGTTAGACAGATGCGTTCATTTATTCCGTTTAATGTGTTTTGGAATGAATTTTGAATTTTCATTTTACAATTGTGTTTTCCGATGTTAATTGAGCTCGTCATTTTCGTATTGCAACGTCGATTGCCGTTGAGGTTTTTTCCATTGCAAATAATATGTTGTAAGTCAATGTGACAATTCTACTATTGCTTTTTTTCAATTTTTGACTGTCCCCAGACAGACAGTCATGGTGAGTCTTCGTTGCCGCTGTGGGCCTAACAGGCAACAATTACCCAAGTAAGTAAAGGGTTTTCAATTGCAAATAAGATGTTGTCAAATGCGTTCATCGATTGTGGTTTCCTTGTTTACAACGAATTGTTCATATTTTGGCTTTGGAAATGCGATTTCCATTATTTAAATTATTTCGTTTATAGCTGAGGTTTTTCATTTGCAGTCGGGTCTAACGGGCTATAATTACCCAAGTAAGTAAACTAGGTATGTTGCTGCTGTGGGCATAACGGGCAATAATTGCGAAATTAAGTCAGCTTGGTTCAGAATTTTGACTGACATATCTCCCTCCCACACTCAACCTCTTTTCAGATTACTGTTGCAATTGAGTTTTCCAATTGCATTTTCCCTTTTTATTAGGGTATTGCGAAGTACCAATGTGTTTCCCGTGTTTGGACTGAATTTGGACATTTTTCATTTCAGAATTCCGATTGTGTTTGGCTAGTCAGGTCAGAGTTTCTCCTCTGCTACTGGTAACCATGTAACCCAGTACTACCTGCCACATGTGGTGAGTGAACCCAGGAGGAAAATCCCATCTAGAGCGGGATTTTGTCAGAAGGGCAATTGACATTTTTGCCCACGTAAGTAAAGTGGATTTATGTACTGTGGCCCTAACGGGCACTTGAGGTTTTTCAATTGCAATTTAGATGTAATTCAGTATGGCTAATGCGTTCATCGATTCCGTTTTCCGTGTTTGGAAAGAATTTGCAACATTTTTGCTTTACAGTTGCGTTTCCGTTATTTACATTAGTTCGTTATTTTCTATTTACAACACCGTTTGCAGTTGAGGTTTTTCACCTGGAAATTGGATGTTGTAATTCAATGTGAGAAATGTGTTCATCGATTGCGTTTTTCGAATTTGGAATGAATTTTTCACATTTTTGCCTGACAGTTGCGTCTTCCGTTATTTACATTAGTTCGCCATTTTCTATTTACAACATCGTTTGCAGTTGAGGTTTTTTAACTGCAAATTGGATGTTGTAAGGCAGTGTGACAGATGCGTTCAACGATTTCGTTTTCCGTGTTTGGAATGAATTTGAAGAGTTTCGTTTTACAATTGAGTTTTCCGTTGTCCGCTCGTCATTTGAGTTTTGCAACATGGTTTGCAGTTGAGTTTTTTCACATGCAAATTGGATGTTGTAATTCAATGTGAGAAATGAGTTCATGGATTTCGTTTTTCGAGTTTGGAATGAATTTTTCACATTTTTGCTTCACAGTTGCGTTTTCCGTTATTTACATTTGTTCGCCAGTTTCTATTTACAACATCGTTTGCAGTTGAGGTTTTTTAATTGCAAACAGTATGTTGTAAATCAGTGTCACAATTCCCATCTGCTATTGCGTTTTTCATTTTTTGACTGTCTCCAGAGAGACAATCATGGTGAGTCTTCGTTACCGCTGTGGGCCTAACAGGCAATAATTACCCAAGTAAGTACAAGTTTTCAGTTGCAAATAAGATGTTGTATTTCTTTTTACATTGAGGTTTTTAGTTGACGTGTTTCAACTGCAAATTGGCTACTGTATTTCAGTTGGACAGATGCGTTCATTTATTCCGTTTAATGTGTTTTGGAATGAATTTTGAATTTTCATTTTACAATTGTGTTTTCCGATGTTAATTGAGCTCGTCATTTTCGTATTGCAACGTTGATTGCCGTTGAGTTTTTTTCCATTGCAAATAATATGTTGTAAGTCAATGTGACAATTCTACTATTTCTTTTTTCAACTTTTGACTGTCCCCAGACAGACAGTCATGGTGAGTCTTCGTTGCCGCTGTGGGCCTAACAGGCAACAATTACCCAAGTAAGTAAAGGGTTTTCAATTGCAAATAAGATGTTGTCAAATGCGTTCATCGATTGTGGTTTCCTTGTTCACAACGAATTGTTCATATTTTGGCTTTGGAAATGCGATTTCCATTATTTAAATTATTTCGTTTATAGCTGAGGTTTTTCATCTCCAGTTGGGTCTAACGGGCTATAATTACCCAAGTAAGTAAACTAGGTATGTTGCTGCTGTGGGCATAACGGGCAATAATTGCGAAATTAAGTCAGCTTGGTTCAGAATTTTGACTGACATATCTCCCTCCCACACTCAACCTCTTTTCAGATTACTGTTGCAATTGAGTTTTCCAATTGCATTTTCCCTTTTTATTAGGGTATTGCGAAGTACCAATGTGTTTCCCGTGTTTGGACTGAATTTGGACATTTTTCATTTCAGAATTCCGATTGTGTTTGGCTAGTCAGGTCAGAGTTTCTCCTCTGCTACTGGTAACCATGTAACCCAGTACTACCTACCACATGTGGTGAGTGAACCCAGGAGGAAAATCCCATCTAGAGCGGGATTTTGTCAGAAGGGCAATTGACATTTTTGCCCACGTAAGTAAAGTGGATTTATGTACTGTGGCCCTAACGGGCTCTTGAGGTTTTTCAATTGCAATTTAGATGTTGTAATTCAGTATGGCTAATGCGTTCATCGATTCCGTTTTCCGTGTTTGGAAAGAATTTGCAACATTTTTGCTTTACAGTTGCGTTTCCGTTATTTACATTAGTTCGTTATTTTCTATTTACAACACCGTTTGCAGTTGAGGTTTTTCACCTGGAAATTGGATGTTGTAATTCAATGTGAGAAATGTGTTCATCGATTGCGTTTTTCGAATTTGGAATGAATTTTTCACATTTTTGCCTGACAGTTGCGTCTTCCGTTATTTACATTAGTTCGCCATTTTCTATTTACAACATCGTTTGCAGTTGAGGTTTTCTAACTGCAAATTGGATGTTGTAAGGCAGTGTGACAGATGCGTTGAACGATTTCGTTTTCCGTGTTTGGAATGAATTTGGAGAGTTTCGTTTTACAATTGTTTTCCGTTGTCCGCTCGTCATTTGAGTATTGCAACATGGTTTGCAGTTGAGGTTTTTCACCTGCAAATTGGATGTTATAATTCAATGTGAGAAATGCGTTCATGGATTTCGTTTTTCGAGTTTGGAATGAATTTTTCACATTTTTGCTTCACAGTTGCGTTTTCCGTTATTTACATTAGTTCGCCATTTTCTATTTACAACATCGTTTGCAGTTGAGGTTTTTTCATTGCAAACAGTATGTTGTAAATCAGTGTCACAATTCCCATCTGCTATTGCGTTTTTCATTTTTTGACTGTCTCCAGACAGACAATCATGGTGAGTCTTCGTTGTCGCTGTGGGCCTAACAGGCAATAATTACCCAAGTAAGTAAAAGTTTTCAGTTGCAAATAAGATGTTGTATTTCTTTTTACATTGAGGTTTTTAGTTGAGGTGTTTCAACTGCAAATTGGCTACTGTATTTCAGTTAGACAGATGCGTTCATTTATTGCGTTTAATGTGTTTTGGAATGAATTTTGAATTTTCATTTTACAATTGTGTTTTCCGATGTTAATTGAGCTCGTCATTTTCGTATTGCAACGTCGATTGCCGTTGAGGTTTTTTCCATTGCAAATAATATGTTGTAAGTCAATGTGACAATTCTACTATTGCTTTTTTTCAATTTTTGACTGTCCCCAGACAGACAGTCATGGTGAGTCTTCGTTGCCGCTGTGGGCCTAACAGGCAACAATTACCCAAGTAAGTAAAGGGTTTTCAATTGCAAATAAGATGTTGTCAAATGCGTTCATCGATTGTGGTTTCCTTGTTTACAACGAATTGTTCATATTTTGGCTTTGGAAATGCGATTTCCATTATTTAAATTATTTCGTTTATAGCTGAGGTTTTTCATTTGCAGTCGGGTCTAACGGGCTATAATTACCCAAGTAAGTAAACTAGGTATGTTGCTGCTGTGGGCATAACGGGCAATAATTGCGAAATTAAGTCAGCTTGGTTCAGAATTTTGACTGACATATCTCCCTCCCACACTCAACCTCTTTTCAGATTACTGTTGCAATTGAGTTTTCCAATTGCATTTTCCCTTTTTATTAGGGTATTGCGAAGTACCAATGTGTTTCCCGTGTTTGGACTGAATTTGGACATTTTTCATTTCAGAATTCCGATTGTGTTTGGCTAGTCAGGTCAGAGTTTCTCCTCTGCTACTGGTAACCATGTAACCCAGTACTACCTGCCACATGTGGTGAGTGAACCCAGGAGGAAAATCCCATCTAGAGCGGGATTTTGTCAGAAGGGCAATTGACATTTTTGCCCACGTAAGTAAAGTGGATTTATGTACTGTGGCCCTAACGGGCACTTGAGGTTTTTCAATTGCAATTTAGATGTAATTCAGTATGGCTAATGCGTTCATCGATTCCGTTTTCCGTGTTTGGAAAGAATTTGCAACATTTTTGCTTTACAGTTGCGTTTCCGTTATTTACATTAGTTCGTTATTTTCTATTTACAACACCGTTTGCAGTTGAGGTTTTTCACCTGGAAATTGGATGTTGTAATTCAATGTGAGAAATGTGTTCATCGATTGCGTTTTTCGAATTTGGAATGAATTTTTCACATTTTTGCCTGACAGTTGCGTCTTCCGTTATTTACATTAGTTCGCCATTTTCTATTTACAACATCGTTTGCAGTTGAGGTTTTTTAACTGCAAATTGGATGTTGTAAGGCAGTGTGACAGATGCGTTCAACGATTTCGTTTTCCGTGTTTGGAATGAATTTGAAGAGTTTCGTTTTACAATTGAGTTTTCCGTTGTCCGCTCGTCATTTGAGTTTTGCAACATGGTTTGCAGTTGAGTTTTTTCACATGCAAATTGGATGTTGTAATTCAATGTGAGAAATGAGTTCATGGATTTCGTTTTTCGAGTTTGGAATGAATTTTTCACATTTTTGCTTCACAGTTGCGTTTTCCGTTATTTACATTTGTTCGCCAGTTTCTATTTACAACATCGTTTGCAGTTGAGGTTTTTTAATTGCAAACAGTATGTTGTAAATCAGTGTCACAATTCCCATCTGCTATTGCGTTTTTCATTTTTTGACTGTCTCCAGAGAGACAATCATGGTGAGTCTTCGTTACCGCTGTGGGCCTAACAGGCAATAATTACCCAAGTAAGTACAAGTTTTCAGTTGCAAATAAGATGTTGTATTTCTTTTTACATTGAGGTTTTTAGTTGACGTGTTTCAACTGCAAATTGGCTACTGTATTTCAGTTGGACAGATGCGTTCATTTATTCCGTTTAATGTGTTTTGGAATGAATTTTGAATTTTCATTTTACAATTGTGTTTTCCGATGTTAATTGAGCTCGTCATTTTCGTATTGCAACGTTGATTGCCGTTGAGTTTTTTTCCATTGCAAATAATATGTTGTAAGTCAATGTGACAATTCTACTATTTCTTTTTTCAACTTTTGACTGTCCCCAGACAGACAGTCATGGTGAGTCTTCGTTGCCGCTGTGGGCCTAACAGGCAACAATTACCCAAGTAAGTAAAGGGTTTTCAATTGCAAATAAGATGTTGTCAAATGCGTTCATCGATTGTGGTTTCCTTGTTCACAACGAATTGTTCATATTTTGGCTTTGGAAATGCGATTTCCATTATTTAAATTATTTCGTTTATAGCTGAGGTTTTTCATCTCCAGTTGGGTCTAACGGGCTATAATTACCCAAGTAAGTAAACTAGGTATGTTGCTGCTGTGGGCATAACGGGCAATAATTGCGAAATTAAGTCAGCTTGGTTCAGAATTTTGACTGACATATCTCCCTCCCACACTCAACCTCTTTTCAGATTACTGTTGCAATTGAGTTTTCCAATTGCATTTTCCCTTTTTATTAGGGTATTGCGAAGTACCAATGTGTTTCCCGTGTTTGGACTGAATTTGGACATTTTTCATTTCAGAATTCCGATTGTGTTTGGCTAGTCAGGTCAGAGTTTCTCCTCTGCTACTGGTAACCATGTAACCCAGTACTACCTACCACATGTGGTGAGTGAACCCAGGAGGAAAATCCCATCTAGAGCGGGATTTTGTCAGAAGGGCAATTGACATTTTTGCCCACGTAAGTAAAGTGGATTTATGTACTGTGGCCCTAACGGGCTCTTGAGGTTTTTCAATTGCAATTTAGATGTTGTAATTCAGTATGGCTAATGCGTTCATCGATTCCGTTTTCCGTGTTTGGAAAGAATTTGCAACATTTTTGCTTTACAGTTGCGTTTCCGTTATTTACATTAGTTCGTTATTTTCTATTTACAACACCGTTTGCAGTTGAGGTTTTTCACCTGGAAATTGGATGTTGTAATTCAATGTGAGAAATGTGTTCATCGATTGCGTTTTTCGAATTTGGAATGAATTTTTCACATTTTTGCCTGACAGTTGCGTCTTCCGTTATTTACATTAGTTCGCCATTTTCTATTTACAACATCGTTTGCAGTTGAGGTTTTCTAACTGCAAATTGGATGTTGTAAGGCAGTGTGACAGATGCGTTGAACGATTTCGTTTTCCGTGTTTGGAATGAATTTGGAGAGTTTCGTTTTACAATTGTTTTCCGTTGTCCGCTCGTCATTTGAGTATTGCAACATGGTTTGCAGTTGAGGTTTTTCACCTGCAAATTGGATGTTATAATTCAATGTGAGAAATGTGTTCATGGATTTCGTTTTTCGAGTTTGGAATGAATTTTTCACATTTTTGCTTCACAGTTGCGTTTTCCGTTATTTACATTAGTTCGCCATTTTCTATTTACAACATCGTTTGCAGTTGAGGTTTTTTCATTGCAAACAGTATGTTGTAAATCAGTGTCACAATTCCCATCTGCTATTGCGTTTTTCATTTTTTGACTGTCTCCAGACAGACAATCATGGTGAGTCTTCGTTGTCGCTGTGGGCCTAACAGGCAATAATTACCCAAGTAAGTAAAAGTTTTCAGTTGCAAATAAGATGTTGTATTTCTTTTTACATTGAGGTTTTTAGTTGAGGTGTTTCAACTGCAAATTGGCTACTGTATTTCAGTTAGACAGATGCGTTCATTTATTGCGTTTAATGTGTTTTGGAATGAATTTTGAATTTTCATTTTACAATTGTGTTTTCCGATGTTAATTGAGCTCGTCATTTTCGTATTGCAACGTCGATTGCCGTTGAGGTTTTTTCCATTGCAAATAATATGTTGTAAGTCAATGTGACAATTCTACTATTGCTTTTTTTCAATTTTTGACTGTCCCCAGACAGACAGTCATGGTGAGTCTTCGTTGCCGCTGTGGGCCTAACAGGCAACAATTACCCAAGTAAGTAAAGGGTTTTCAATTGCAAATAAGATGTTGTCAAATGCGTTCATCGATTGTGGTTTCCTTGTTTACAACGAATTGTTCATATTTTGGCTTTGGAAATGCGATTTCCATTATTTAAATTATTTCGTTTATAGCTGAGGTTTTTCATTTGCAGTCGGGTCTAACGGGCTATAATTACCCAAGTAAGTAAACTAGGTATGTTGCTGCTGTGGGCATAACGGGCAATAATTGCGAAATTAAGTCAGCTTGGTTCAGAATTTTGACTGACATATCTCCCTCCCACACTCAACCTCTTTTCAGATTACTGTTGCAATTGAGTTTTCCAATTGCATTTTCCCTTTTTATTAGGGTATTGCGAAGTACCAATGTGTTTCCCGTGTTTGGACTGAATTTGGACATTTTTCATTTCAGAATTCCGATTGTGTTTGGCTAGTCAGGTCAGAGTTTCTCCTCTGCTACTGGTAACCATGTAACCCAGTACTACCTGCCACATGTGGTGAGTGAACCCAGGAGGAAAATCCCATCTAGAGCGGGATTTTGTCAGAAGGGCAATTGACATTTTTGCCCACGTAAGTAAAGTGGATTTATGTACTGTGGCCCTAACGGGCACTTGAGGTTTTTCAATTGCAATTTAGATGTAATTCAGTATGGCTAATGCGTTCATCGATTCCGTTTTCCGTGTTTGGAAAGAATTTGCAACATTTTTGCTTTACAGTTGCGTTTCCGTTATTTACATTAGTTCGTTATTTTCTATTTACAACACCGTTTGCAGTTGAGGTTTTTCACCTGGAAATTGGATGTTGTAATTCAATGTGAGAAATGTGTTCATCGATTGCGTTTTTCGAATTTGGAATGAATTTTTCACATTTTTGCCTGACAGTTGCGTCTTCCGTTATTTACATTAGTTCGCCATTTTCTATTTACAACATCGTTTGCAGTTGAGGTTTTTTAACTGCAAATTGGATGTTGTAAGGCAGTGTGACAGATGCGTTCAACGATTTCGTTTTCCGTGTTTGGAATGAATTTGAAGAGTTTCGTTTTACAATTGAGTTTTCCGTTGTCCGCTCGTCATTTGAGTTTTGCAACATGGTTTGCAGTTGAGTTTTTTCACATGCAAATTGGATGTTGTAATTCAATGTGAGAAATGAGTTCATGGATTTCGTTTTTCGAGTTTGGAATGAATTTTTCACATTTTTGCTTCACAGTTGCGTTTTCCGTTATTTACATTTGTTCGCCAGTTTCTATTTACAACATCGTTTGCAGTTGAGGTTTTTTAATTGCAAACAGTATGTTGTAAATCAGTGTCACAATTCCCATCTGCTATTGCGTTTTTCATTTTTTGACTGTCTCCAGAGAGACAATCATGGTGAGTCTTCGTTACCGCTGTGGGCCTAACAGGCAATAATTACCCAAGTAAGTACAAGTTTTCAGTTGCAAATAAGATGTTGTATTTCTTTTTACATTGAGGTTTTTAGTTGACGTGTTTCAACTGCAAATTGGCTACTGTATTTCAGTTGGACAGATGCGTTCATTTATTCCGTTTAATGTGTTTTGGAATGAATTTTGAATTTTCATTTTACAATTGTGTTTTCCGATGTTAATTGAGCTCGTCATTTTCGTATTGCAACGTTGATTGCCGTTGAGTTTTTTTCCATTGCAAATAATATGTTGTAAGTCAATGTGACAATTCTACTATTTCTTTTTTCAACTTTTGACTGTCCCCAGACAGACAGTCATGGTGAGTCTTCGTTGCCGCTGTGGGCCTAACAGGCAACAATTACCCAAGTAAGTAAAGGGTTTTCAATTGCAAATAAGATGTTGTCAAATGCGTTCATCGATTGTGGTTTCCTTGTTCACAACGAATTGTTCATATTTTGGCTTTGGAAATGCGATTTCCATTATTTAAATTATTTCGTTTATAGCTGAGGTTTTTCATCTCCAGTTGGGTCTAACGGGCTATAATTACCCAAGTAAGTAAACTAGGTATGTTGCTGCTGTGGGCATAACGGGCAATAATTGCGAAATTAAGTCAGCTTGGTTCAGAATTTTGACTGACATATCTCCCTCCCACACTCAACCTCTTTTCAGATTACTGTTGCAATTGAGTTTTCCAATTGCATTTTCCCTTTTTATTAGGGTATTGCGAAGTACCAATGTGTTTCCCGTGTTTGGACTGAATTTGGACATTTTTCATTTCAGAATTCCGATTGTGTTTGGCTAGTCAGGTCAGAGTTTCTCCTCTGCTACTGGTAACCATGTAACCCAGTACTACCTACCACATGTGGTGAGTGAACCCAGGAGGAAAATCCCATCTAGAGCGGGATTTTGTCAGAAGGGCAATTGACATTTTTGCCCACGTAAGTAAAGTGGATTTATGTACTGTGGCCCTAACGGGCTCTTGAGGTTTTTCAATTGCAATTTAGATGTTGTAATTCAGTATGGCTAATGCGTTCATCGATTCCGTTTTCCGTGTTTGGAAAGAATTTGCAACATTTTTGCTTTACAGTTGCGTTTCCGTTATTTACATTAGTTCGTTATTTTCTATTTACAACACCGTTTGCAGTTGAGGTTTTTCACCTGGAAATTGGATGTTGTAATTCAATGTGAGAAATGTGTTCATCGATTGCGTTTTTCGAATTTGGAATGAATTTTTCACATTTTTGCCTGACAGTTGCGTCTTCCGTTATTTACATTAGTTCGCCATTTTCTATTTACAACATCGTTTGCAGTTGAGGTTTTCTAACTGCAAATTGGATGTTGTAAGGCAGTGTGACAGATGCGTTGAACGATTTCGTTTTCCGTGTTTGGAATGAATTTGGAGAGTTTCGTTTTACAATTGTTTTCCGTTGTCCGCTCGTCATTTGAGTATTGCAACATGGTTTGCAGTTGAGGTTTTTCACCTGCAAATTGGATGTTATAATTCAATGTGAGAAATGCGTTCATGGATTTCGTTTTTCGAGTTTGGAATGAATTTTTCACATTTTTGCTTCACAGTTGCGTTTTCCGTTATTTACATTAGTTCGCCATTTTCTATTTACAACATCGTTTGCAGTTGAGGTTTTTTCATTGCAAACAGTATGTTGTAAATCAGTGTCACAATTCCCATCTGCTATTGCGTTTTTCATTTTTTGACTGTCTCCAGACAGACAATCATGGTGAGTCTTCGTTGTCGCTGTGGGCCTAACAGGCAATAATTACCCAAGTAAGTAAAAGTTTTCAGTTGCAAATAAGATGTTGTATTTCTTTTTACGTTGAGGTTTTTAGTTGAGGTGTTTCAACTGCAAATTGGCTACTGTATTTCAGTTAGACAGATGCGTTCATTTATTCCGTTTAATGTGTTTTGGAATGAATTTTGAATTTTCATTTTACAATTGTGTTTTCCGATGTTAATTGAGCTCGTCATTTTCGTATTGCAACGTCGATTGCCGTTGAGGTTTTTTCCATTGCAAATAATATGTTGTAAGTCAATGTGACAATTCTACTATTGCTTTTTTTCAATTTTTGACTGTCCCCAGACAGACAGTCATGGTGAGTCTTCGTTGCCGCTGTGGGCCTAACAGGCAACAATTACCCAAGTAAGTAAAGGGTTTTCAATTGCAAATAAGATGTTGTCAAATGCGTTCATCGATTGTGGTTTCCTTGTTTACAACGAATTGTTCATATTTTGGCTTTGGAAATGCGATTTCCATTATTTAAATTATTTCGTTTATAGCTGAGGTTTTTCATTTGCAGTCGGGTCTAACGGGCTATAATTACCCAAGTAAGTAAACTAGGTATGTTGCTGCTGTGGGCATAACGGGCAATAATTGCGAAATTAAGTCAGCTTGGTTCAGAATTTTGACTGACATATCTCCCTCCCACACTCAACCTCTTTTCAGATTACTGTTGCAATTGAGTTTTCCAATTGCATTTTCCCTTTTTATTAGGGTATTGCGAAGTACCAATGTGTTTCCCGTGTTTGGACTGAATTTGGACATTTTTCATTTCAGAATTCCGATTGTGTTTGGCTAGTCAGGTCAGAGTTTCTCCTCTGCTACTGGTAACCATGTAACCCAGTACTACCTGCCACATGTGGTGAGTGAACCCAGGAGGAAAATCCCATCTAGAGCGGGATTTTGTCAGAAGGGCAATTGACATTTTTGCCCACGTAAGTAAAGTGGATTTATGTACTGTGGCCCTAACGGGCACTTGAGGTTTTTCAATTGCAATTTAGATGTAATTCAGTATGGCTAATGCGTTCATCGATTCCGTTTTCCGTGTTTGGAAAGAATTTGCAACATTTTTGCTTTACAGTTGCGTTTCCGTTATTTACATTAGTTCGTTATTTTCTATTTACAACACCGTTTGCAGTTGAGGTTTTTCACCTGGAAATTGGATGTTGTAATTCAATGTGAGAAATGTGTTCATCGATTGCGTTTTTCGAATTTGGAATGAATTTTTCACATTTTTGCCTGACAGTTGCGTCTTCCGTTATTTACATTAGTTCGCCATTTTCTATTTACAACATCGTTTGCAGTTGAGGTTTTTTAACTGCAAATTGGATGTTGTAAGGCAGTGTGACAGATGCGTTCAACGATTTCGTTTTCCGTGTTTGGAATGAATTTGAAGAGTTTCGTTTTACAATTGAGTTTTCCGTTGTCCGCTCGTCATTTGAGTTTTGCAACATGGTTTGCAGTTGAGTTTTTTCACATGCAAATTGGATGTTGTAATTCAATGTGAGAAATGAGTTCATGGATTTCGTTTTTCGAGTTTGGAATGAATTTTTCACATTTTTGCTTCACAGTTGCGTTTTCCGTTATTTACATTTGTTCGCCAGTTTCTATTTACAACATCGTTTGCAGTTGAGGTTTTTTAATTGCAAACAGTATGTTGTAAATCAGTGTCACAATTCCCATCTGCTATTGCGTTTTTCATTTTTTGACTGTCTCCAGAGAGACAATCATGGTGAGTCTTCGTTACCGCTGTGGGCCTAACAGGCAATAATTACCCAAGTAAGTACAAGTTTTCAGTTGCAAATAAGATGTTGTATTTCTTTTTACATTGAGGTTTTTAGTTGACGTGTTTCAACTGCAAATTGGCTACTGTATTTCAGTTGGACAGATGCGTTCATTTATTCCGTTTAATGTGTTTTGGAATGAATTTTGAATTTTCATTTTACAATTGTGTTTTCCGATGTTAATTGAGCTCGTCATTTTCGTATTGCAACGTTGATTGCCGTTGAGTTTTTTTCCATTGCAAATAATATGTTGTAAGTCAATGTGACAATTCTACTATTTCTTTTTTCAACTTTTGACTGTCCCCAGACAGACAGTCATGGTGAGTCTTCGTTGCCGCTGTGGGCCTAACAGGCAACAATTACCCAAGTAAGTAAAGGGTTTTCAATTGCAAATAAGATGTTGTCAAATGCGTTCATCGATTGTGGTTTCCTTGTTCACAACGAATTGTTCATATTTTGGCTTTGGAAATGCGATTTCCATTATTTAAATTATTTCGTTTATAGCTGAGGTTTTTCATCTCCAGTTGGGTCTAACGGGCTATAATTACCCAAGTAAGTAAACTAGGTATGTTGCTGCTGTGGGCATAACGGGCAATAATTGCGAAATTAAGTCAGCTTGGTTCAGAATTTTGACTGACATATCTCCCTCCCACACTCAACCTCTTTTCAGATTACTGTTGCAATTGAGTTTTCCAATTGCATTTTCCCTTTTTATTAGGGTATTGCGAAGTACCAATGTGTTTCCCGTGTTTGGACTGAATTTGGACATTTTTCATTTCAGAATTCCGATTGTGTTTGGCTAGTCAGGTCAGAGTTTCTCCTCTGCTACTGGTAACCATGTAACCCAGTACTACCTACCACATGTGGTGAGTGAACCCAGGAGGAAAATCCCATCTAGAGCGGGATTTTGTCAGAAGGGCAATTGACATTTTTGCCCACGTAAGTAAAGTGGATTTATGTACTGTGGCCCTAACGGGCTCTTGAGGTTTTTCAATTGCAATTTAGATGTTGTAATTCAGTATGGCTAATGCGTTCATCGATTCCGTTTTCCGTGTTTGGAAAGAATTTGCAACATTTTTGCTTTACAGTTGCGTTTCCGTTATTTACATTAGTTCGTTATTTTCTATTTACAACACCGTTTGCAGTTGAGGTTTTTCACCTGGAAATTGGATGTTGTAATTCAATGTGAGAAATGTGTTCATCGATTGCGTTTTTCGAATTTGGAATGAATTTTTCACATTTTTGCCTGACAGTTGCGTCTTCCGTTATTTACATTAGTTCGCCATTTTCTATTTACAACATCGTTTGCAGTTGAGGTTTTCTAACTGCAAATTGGATGTTGTAAGGCAGTGTGACAGATGCGTTGAACGATTTCGTTTTCCGTGTTTGGAATGAATTTGGAGAGTTTCGTTTTACAATTGTTTTCCGTTGTCCGCTCGTCATTTGAGTATTGCAACATGGTTTGCAGTTGAGGTTTTTCACCTGCAAATTGGATGTTATAATTCAATGTGAGAAATGCGTTCATGGATTTCGTTTTTCGAGTTTGGAATGAATTTTTCACATTTTTGCTTCACAGTTGCGTTTTCCGTTATTTACATTAGTTCGCCATTTTCTATTTACAACATCGTTTGCAGTTGAGGTTTTTTCATTGCAAACAGTATGTTGTAAATCAGTGTCACAATTCCCATCTGCTATTGCGTTTTTCATTTTTTGACTGTCTCCAGACAGACAAGCATGGTGAGTCTTCGTTGTCGCTGTGGGCCTAACAGGCAATAATTACCCAAGTAAGTAAAAGTTTTCAGTTGCAAATAAGATGTTGTATTTCTTTTTACGTTGAGGTTTTTAGTTGAGGTGTTTCAACTGCAAATTGGCTACTGTATTTCAGTTAGACAGATGCGTTCATTTATTGCGTTTAATGTGTTTTGGAATGAATTTTGAATTTTCATTTTACAATTGTGTTTTCCGATGTTAATTGAGCTCGTCATTTTCGTATTGCAACGTCGATTGCCGTTGAGGTTTTTTCCATTGCAAATAATATGTTGTAAGTCAATGTGACAATTCTACTATTTCTTTTTTCAACTTTTGACTGTCCCCAGACAGACAGTCATGGTGAGTCTTCGTTGCCGCTGTGGGCCTAACAGGCAACAATTACCCAAGTAAGTAAAGGGTTTTCAATTGCAAATAAGATGTTGTCAAATGCGTTCATCGATTGTGGTTTCCTTGTTCACAACGAATTGTTCATATTTTGGCTTTGGAAATGCGATTTCCATTATTTAAATTATTTCGTTTATAGCTGAGGCTTTTCATCTGCAGTTGGGTCTAACGGGCTATAATTACCCAAGTAAGTAAACTAGGTATGTTGCTGCTGTGGGCATAACGGGCAATAATTGCGAAATTAAGTCAGCTTGGTTCAGAATTTTGACTGACATATCTCCCTCCCACACTCAACCTCTTTTCAGATTACTGTTGCAATTGAGTTTTCCAATTGCATTTTCCCTTTTTATTAGGGTATTGCGAAGTACCAATGTGTTTCCCGTGTTTGGACTGAATTTGGACATTTTTCATTTCAGAATTCCGATTGTGTTTGGCTAGTCAGGTCAGAGTTTCTCCTCTGCTACTGGTAACCATGTAACCCAGTACTACCTACCACATGTGGTGAGTGAACCCAGGAGGAAAATCCCATCTAGAGCGGGATTTTGTCAGAAGGGCAATTGACATTTTTGCCCACGTAAGTAAAGTGGATTTATGTACTGTGGCCCTAACGGGCTCTTGAGGTTTTTCAATTGCAATTTAGATGTTGTAATTCAGTATGGCTAATGCGTTCATCGATTCCGTTTTCCGTGTTTGGAAAGAATTTGCAACATTTTTGCTTTACAGTTGCGTTTCCGTTATTTACATTAGTTCGTTATTTTCTATTTACAACACCGTTTGCAGTTGAGGTTTTTCACCTGGAAATTGGATGTTGTAATTCAATGTGAGAAATGTGTTCATCGATTGCGTTTTTCGAATTTGGAATGAATTTTTCACATTTTTGCCTGACAGTTGCGTCTTCCGTTATTTACATTAGTTCGCCATTTTCTATTTACAACATCGTTTGCAGTTGAGGTTTTCTAACTGCAAATTGGATGTTGTAAGGCAGTGTGACAGATGCGTTCAACGATTTCGTTTTCCGTGTTTGGAATGAATTTGAAGAGTTTCGTTTTACAATTGAGTTTTCCGTTGTCCGCTCGTCATTTGAGTTTTGCAACATGGTTTGCAGTTGAGTTTTTTCACCTGCAAATTGGATGTTGTAATTCAATGTGAGAAATGAGTTCATGGATTTCGTTTTTCGAGTTTGGAATGAATTTTTCACATTTTTGCTTCACAGTTGCGTTTTCCGTTATTTACATTTGTTCGCCAGTTTCTATTTACAACATCGTTTGCAGTTGAGGTTTTTTAATTGCAAACAGTATGTTGTAAATCAGTGTCACAATTCCCATCTGCTATTGCGTTTTTCATTTTTTGACTGTCTCCAGAGAGACAATCATGGTGAGTCTTCGTTACCGCTGTGGGCCTAACAGGCAATAATTACCCAAGTAAGTACAAGTTTTCAGTTGCAAATAAGATGTTGTATTTCTTTTTACATTGAGGTTTTTAGTTGACGTCTTTCAACTGCAAATTGGCTACTGTATTTCAGTTGGACAAATGCGTTCATTTATTCCGTTTAATGTGTTTTGGAATGAATTTTGAATTTTCATTTTACAATTGTGTTTTCCGATGTTAATTGAGCTCGTCATTTTCGTATTGCAACGTTGATTGCCGTTGAGGTTTTTTCCATTGCAAATAATATGTTGTAAGTCAATGTGACAATTCTACTATTTCTTTTTTCAACTTTTGACTGTCCCCAGACAGACAGTCATGGTGAGTCTTCGTTGCCGCTGTGGGCCTAACAGGCAACAATTACCCAAGTAAGTAAAGGGTTTTCAATTGCAAATAAGATGTTGTCAAATGCGTTCATCGATTGTGGTTTCCTTGTTCACAACGAATTGTTCATATTTTGGCTTTGGAAATGCGATTTCCATTATTTAAATTATTTCGTTTATAGCTGAGGTTTTTCATCTGCAGTTGGGTCTAACGGGCTATAATTACCCAAGTAAGTAAACTAGGTATGTTGCTGCTGTGGGCATAACGGGCAATAATTGCGAAATTAAGTCAGCTTGGTTCAGAATTTTGACTGACATATCTCCCTCCCACACTCAACCTCTTTTCAGATTACTGTTGCAATTGAGTTTTCCAATTGCATTTTCCCTTTTTATTAGGGTATTGCGAAGTACCAATGTGTTTCCCGTGTTTGGACTGAATTTGGACACTTTTCATTTCAGAATTCCGATTGTGTTTGGCTAGTCAGGTCAGAGTTTCTCCTCTGCTACTGGTAACCATGTAACCCAGTACTACCTGCCACATGTGGTGAGTGAACCCAGGAGGAAAATCCCATCTAGAGCGGGATTTTGTCAGAAGGGCAATTGACATTTTTGCCCACGTAAGTAAAGTGGATTTATGTACTGTGGCTCTAACGGGCACTTGAGGTTTTTCAATTGCAATTTAGATGTTGTAATTCAGTATGGCTAATGCGTTCATCGATTCCGTTTTCCGTGTTTGGAAAGAATTTGCAACATTTTTGCTTTACAGTTGCGTTTCCGTTATTTACATTAGTTCGTTATTTTCTATTTACAACACCGTTTGCAGTTGAGGTTTTTCACCTGGAAATTGGATGTTGTAATTCAATGTGAGAAATGTGGTCATCGATTGCGTTTTTCGAATTTGGAATGAATTTTTCACATTTTTGCCTGACAGTTGCGTCTTCCGTTATTTACATTAGTTCGCCATTTTCTATTTACAACATCGTTTGCAGTTGTGGTTTTTTAACTGCAAATTGGATGTTGTAAGGCAGTGTGACAGATGCGTTCAACGATTTCGTTTTCCGTGTTTGGAATGAATTTGAAGAGTTTCGTTTTACAATTGAGTTTTCCGTTGTCCGCTCGTCATTTGAGTTTTGCAACATGGTTTGCAGTTGAGTTTTTTCACCTGCAAATTGGATGTTGTAATTCAATGTGAGAAATGAGTTCATGGATTTCGTTTTTCGAGTTTGGAATGAATTTTTCACATTTTTGCTTCACGGTTGCGTTTTCCGTTATTTACATTTGTTCGCCAGTTTCTATTTACAACATCGTTTGCAGTTGAGGTTTTTTAATTGCAAACAGTATGTTGTAAATCAGTGTCACAATTCCCATCTGCTATTGCGTTTTTCATTTTTTGACTGTCTCCAGAGAGACAATCATGGTGAGTCTTCGTTACCGCTGTGGGCCTAACAGGCAATAATTACCCAAGTAAGTACAAGTTTTCAGTTGCAAATAAGATGTTGTATTTCTTTTTACATTGAGGTTTTTAGTTGACGTGTTTCAACTGCAAATTGGCTACTGTATTTCAGTTGGACAGATGCGTTCATTTATTCCGTTTAATGTGTTTTGGAATGAATTTTGAATTTTCAATTTACAATTGTGTTTTCCGATGTTAATTGAGCTCGTCATTTTCGTATTGCAACGTTGATTGCCGTTGAGGTTTTTTTCCATTGCAAATAATATGTTTCAAGTCAATGTGACAATTCTACTATTTCTTTTTTCAACTTTTGACTGTCCCCAGACAGACAGTCATGGTGAGTCTTCGTTGCCGCTGTGGGCCTAACAGGCAACAATTACCCAAGTAAGTAAAGGGTTTTCAATTGCAAATAAGATGTTGTCAAATGCGTTCATCGATTGTGGTTTCCTTGTTCACAACGAAGTGTTCATATTTTGGCTTTGGAAATGCGATTTCCATTATTTAAATTATTTCGTTTATAGCTGAGGTTTTTCATCTGCAGTTGGGTCTAACGGGCTATAATTACCCAAGTAAGTAAACTAGGTATGTTGCTGCTGTGGGCATAACGGGCAATAATTGCGAAATTAAGTCAGCTTGGTTCAGAATTTTGACTGACATATCTCCCTCCCACACTCAACCTCTTTTCAGATTACTGTTGCAATTGAGTTTTCCAATTGCATTTTCCCTTTTTATTAGGGTATTGCGAAGTACCAATGTGTTTCCCGTGTTTGGACTGAATTTGGACACTTTTCATTTCAGAATTCCGATTGTGTTTGGCTAGTCAGGTCAGAGTTTCTCCTCTGCTACTGGTAACCATGTAACCCAGTACTACCTGCCACATGTGGTGAGTGAACCCAGGAGGAAAATCCCATCTAGAGCGGGATTTTGTCAGAAGGGCAATTGACATTTTTGCCCACGTAAGTAAAGTGGATTTATGTACTGTGGCTCTAACGGGCACTTGAGGTTTTTCAATTGCAATTTAGATGTTGTAATTCAGTATGGCTAATGCGTTCATCAATTCCTTTTTCCGTGTTTGGAAAGAATTTCCAACATTTTTGCTTTACAGTTGCGTTTCCGTTATTTACATTAGTTCGTTATTTTCTATTTACAACACCGTTTGCAGTTGAGGTTTTTCACCTGGAAATTGGATGTTGTAATTCAATGTCAGAAATGTGGTCATCGATTGCGTTTTTCGAATTTGGAATGAATTTTTCACATTTTTGCCTGACAGTTGCGTCTTCCGTTATTTACATTAGTTCGCCATTTTCTGTTTACAACATCGTTTGCAGTTGAGGTTTTTTAACTGCAAATTGGATGTTGTAAGGCAGTGTGACAGATGCGTTGAACGATTTCGTTTTCCGTGTTTGGAATGAATTTGGAGAGTTTCGTTTTACAATTGAGTTTTCCGTTGTCCGCTCGTCATTTGAGTGTTACAACATGGTTTGCAGTTGAGGTTTTTCACCTGCAAATTGGATGTTGTAATTCAATGTGAAAAATGCGTTCATGGATTTCGTTTTTCGAGTTTGGAATGAATTTTTCACATTTTTGCTTGACAGTTGCGTTTTCCGTTATTTACATTAGTTCGCCAGTTTCTATTTACAACATCGTTTGCAGTTGAGGTTTTTTAATTGCAAACAGTATGTTATAAATCATTGTCACAATTCCCATCTGCTATTGCGTTTTTCATTTTTTGACTGTCTCCAGAGAGACAATCATGGTGAGTCTTCGTTACCGCTGTGGGCCTAACAGGCAATAATTACCCAAGTAAGTACAAGTTTTCAGTTGCAAATAAGATGTTGTATTTCTTTTTACATTGAGGTTTTTAGTTGACGTGTTTCAACTGCAAATTGGCTACTGTATTTCAGTTGGACAGATGCGTTCATTTATTCCGTTTAATGTGTTTTGGAATGAATTTTGAATTTTCAATTTACAATTGTGTTTTCCGATGTTAATTGAGCTCGTCATTTTCGTATTGCAACGTTGATTGCCGTTGAGGTTTTTTTCCATTGCAAATAATATGTTGTAAGTCAATGTGACAATTCTACTATTTCTTTTTTCAACTTTTGACTGTCCCCAGACAGACAGTCATGGTGAGTCTTCGTTGCCGCTGTGGGCCTAACAGGCAACAATTACCCAAGTAAGTAAAGGGTTTTCAATTGCAAATAAGATGTTGTCAAATGCGTTCATCGATTGTGGTTTCCTTGTTCACAACGAAGTGTTCATATTTTGGCTTTGGAAATGCGATTTCCATTATTTAAATTATTTCGTTTATAGCTGAGGTTTTTCATCTGCAGTTGGGTCTAACGGGCTATAATTACCCAAGTAAGTAAACTAGGTATGTTGCTGCTGTGGGCATAACGGGCAATAATTGCGAAATTAAGTCAGCTTGGTTCAGAATTTTGACTGACATATCTCCCTCCCACACTCAACCTCTTTTCAGATTACTGTTGCAATTGAGTTTTCCAATTGCATTTTCCCTTTTTATTAGGGTATTGCGAAGTACCAATGTGTTTCCCGTGTTTGGACTGAATTTGGACACTTTTCATTTCAGAATTCCGATTGTGTTTGGCTAGTCAGGTCAGAGTTTCTCCTCTGCTACTGGTAACCATGTAACCCAGTACTACCTGCCACATGTGGTGAGTGAACCCAGGAGGAAAATCCCATCTAGAGCGGGATTTTGTCAGAAGGGCAATTGACATTTTTGCCCACGTAAGTAAAGTGGATTTATGTACTGTGGCTCTAACGGGCACTTGAGGTTTTTCAATTGCAATTTAGATGTTGTAATTCAGTATGGCTAATGCGTTCATCAATTCCTTTTTCCGTGTTTGGAAAGAATTTCCAACATTTTTGCTTTACAGTTGCGTTTCCGTTATTTACATTAGTTCGTTATTTTCTATTTACAACACCGTTTGCAGTTGAGGTTTTTCACCTGGAAATTGGATGTTGTAATTCAATGTCAGAAATGTGGTCATCGATTGCGTTTTTCGAATTTGGAATGAATTTTTCACATTTTTGCCTGACAGTTGCGTCTTCCGTTATTTACATTAGTTCGCCATTTTCTGTTTACAACATCGTTTGCAGTTGAGGTTTTTTAACTGCAAATTGGATGTTGTAAGGCAGTGTGACAGATGCGTTGAACGATTTCGTTTTCCGTGTTTGGAATGAATTTGGAGAGTTTCGTTTTACAATTGAGTTTTCCGTTGTCCGCTCGTCATTTGAGTGTTACAACATGGTTTGCAGTTGAGGTTTTTCACCTGCAAATTGGATGTTGTAATTCAATGTGAAAAATGCGTTCATGGATTTCGTTTTTCGAGTTTGGAATGAATTTTTCACATTTTTGCTTGACAGTTGCGTTTTCCGTTATTTACATTAGTTCGCCAGTTTCTATTTACAACATCGTTTGCAGTTGAGGTTTTTTAATTGCAAACAGTATGTTATAAATCATTGTCACAATTCCCATCTGCTATTGCGTTTTTCATTTTTTGACTGTCGCCAGACAGACAATCATGGTGAGTCTTCGTTGCAGCTGTGGGCCTAACAGGCAATAATTACCCAAGTAAGTAAAAGTTTTCAGTTGCAAATAAGATGTTGTATTTCTTTTTACATTGAGGTTTTTAGTTGAGGTGTTTCAACTGCAAATTGGCTACTGTATTTCAGTTAGACAGATGGGTTCATTTATTGCGTTTAATGTGTTTTGGAATGAATTTTGAATTTTCATTTTACAATTGTGTTTTCCGATTTTAATTGAGCTCGTCATTTTCGTATTGCAACGTCGATTGCCGTTGAGGTTTTTTCCATTGCAAATAATATGTTGTAAGTCAATGTGACAATTCTACTATTGCTTTTTTCAATTTTTGACTGTCCCCAGACAGACAATCATGGTGAGTCTTCGTTGCCGCTGTGGGCCTAACAGGAAACAATTACCCAAGTAAGTAAAGGGTTTTCAATTGCAAATAAGATGTTGTCAAATGCGTTCATCGATTGTGGTTTCCTTGTTTACAACGAATTGTTCATATTTTGGCTTTGGAAATGCGATTTCCATTATTCAAATTATTTCGTTTATAGCTGAGGTTTTTCATCTCCAGTTGGCTCTAACGGGCTATAATTACCCAAGTAAGTAAGCGAGGTATGTTGCTGCTGTGGGCATAACGGGCAATAATTGCGAAATTAAGTCAGCTTGGTTCAGAATTTTGACTGACATATCTCCCTCCCACACTCAACCTCTTTTCAGATTACTGTTGCAATTGAGTTTTCCAATTGCATTTTCCCTTTTTATTAGGGTATTGCGAAGTACCAATGTGTTTCCCGTGTTTGGACTGAATTTGGACACTTTTCATTTCAGAATTCCGATTGTGTTTGGCTAGTCAGGTCAGAGTTTCTCCTCTGCTAGTGGTAACCATGTAACCCAGTACTACCTGCCACATGTTGTGAGTGAACCCAGGAGGAAAATCCCATCTAGAGCGGGATTTTGTCAGAAGGGCAATTGACATTGTTCCCCACGTAAGTTAAGTGGATTTATGTACTGTGGCTCTAACGGGCACTTGAGGTTTTTCAATTGCAATTTAGATGTTGTAATTCAGTATGGCTAATGCGTTCATCGATTCCGTTTTCCGTGTTTGGAAAGAATTTGCAACATTTTTGCTTTACAGTTGCGTTTCCGTTATTTACATTAGTTCGTTATTTTCTATTTACAACACCGTTTGCAGTTGAGTTTTTCACCTGGAAATTGGATGTTGTAATTCAATGTGAGAAATGTGTTCATCGATTGCGTTTTTCGAATTTGGAATGAATTTTTCACATTTTTGCCTGACAGTTGCGTCTTCCGTTATTTACATTAGTTCGCCATTTTCTATTTACAACATCGTTTGCAGTTGAGGTTTTTTAACTGCAAATTGGATGTTGTAAGGCAGTGTGACAGATGCGTTGAACGATTTCGTTTTCCGTGTTTGGAATGAATTTGGAGAGTTTCGTTTTACAATTGAGTTTTCCGTTGTCCGCTCGTCATTTGAGTGTTACAACATGGTTTGCAGTTGAGGTTTTTCACCTGCAAATTGGATGTTGTAATTCAATGTGAAAAATGCGTTCATGGATTTCGTTTTTCGAGTTTGGAATGAATTTTTCACATTTTTGCTTGACAGTTGCGTTTTCCGTTATTTACATTAGTTCGCCAGTTTCTATTTACAACATCGTTTGCAGTTGAGGTTTTTTAATTGCAAACAGTATGTTATAAATCATTGTCACAATTCCCATCTGCTATTGCGTTTTTCATTTTTTGACTGTCTCCAGAGAGACAATCATGGTGAGTCTTCGTTACCGCTGTGGGCCTAACAGGCAATAATTACCCAAGTAAGTACAAGTTTTCAGTTGCAAATAAGATGTTGTATTTCTTTTTACATTGAGGTTTTTAGTTGACGTGTTTCAACTGCAAATTGGCTACTGTATTTCAGTTGGACAGATGCGTTCATTTATTCCGTTTAATGTGTTTTGGAATGAATTTTGAATTTTCAATTTACAATTGTGTTTTCCGATGTTAATTGAGCTCGTCATTTTCGTATTGCAACGTTGATTGCCGTTGAGGGTTTTTTCCATTGCAAATAATATGTTGTAAGTCAATGTGACAATTCTACTATTTCTTTTTTCAACTTTTGACTGTCCCCAGACAGACAGTCATGGTGAGTCTTCGTTGCCGCTGTGGGCCTAACAGGCAACAATTACCCAAGTAAGTAAAGGGTTTTCAATTGCAAATAAGATGTTGTCAAATGCGTTCATCGATTGTGGTTTCCTTGTTCACAACGAAGTGTTCATATTTTGGCTTTGGAAATGCGATTTCCATTATTTAAATTATTTCGTTTATAGCTGAGGTTTTTCATCTGCAGTTGGGTCTAACGGGCTATAATTACCCAAGTAAGTAAACTAGGTATGTTGCTGCTGTGGGCATAACGGGCAATAATTGCGAAATTAAGTCAGCTTGGTTCAGAATTTTGACTGACATATCTCCCTCCCACACTCAACCTCTTTTCAGATTACTGTTGCAATTGAGTTTTCCAATTGCATTTTCCCTTTTTATTAGGGTATTGCGAAGTACCAATGTGTTTCCCGTGTTTGGACTGAATTTGGACACTTTTCATTTCAGAATTCCGATTGTGTTTGGCTAGTCAGGTCAGAGTTTCTCCTCTGCTACTGGTAACCATGTAACCCAGTACTACCTGCCACATGTGGTGAGTGAACCCAGGAGGAAAATCCCATCTAGAGCGGGATTTTGTCAGAAGGGCAATTGACATTTTTGCCCACGTAAGTAAAGTGGATTTATGTACTGTGGCTCTAACGGGCACTTGAGGTTTTTCAATTGCAATTTAGATGTTGTAATTCAGTATGGCTAATGCGTTCATCAATTCCTTTTTCCGTGTTTGGAAAGAATTTCCAACATTTTTGCTTTACAGTTGCGTTTCCGTTATTTACATTAGTTCGTTATTTTCTATTTACAACACCGTTTGCAGTTGAGGTTTTTCACCTGGAAATTGGATGTTGTAATTCAATGTGAGAAATGTGTTCATCGATTGCGTTTTTCGAATTTGGAATGAATTTTTCACATTTTTGCCTGACAGTTGCGTCTTCCGTTATTTACATTAGTTCGCCATTTTCTGTTTACAACATCGTTTGCAGTTGAGGTTTTTTAACTGCAAATTGGATGTTGTAAGGCAGTGTGACAGATGCGTTGAACGATTTCGTTTTCCGTGTTTGGAATGAATTTGGAGAGTTTCGTTTTACAATTGAGTTTTCCGTTGTCCGCTCGTCATTTGAGTGTTACAACATGGTTTGCAGTTGAGGTTTTTCACCTGCAAATTGGATGTTGTAATTCAATGTGAAAAATGCGTTCATGGATTTCGTTTTTCGAGTTTGGAATGAATTTTTCACATTTTTGCTTGACAGTTGCGTTTTCCGTTATTTACATTAGTTCGCCAGTTTCTATTTACAACATCGTTTGCAGTTGAGGTTTTTTAATTGCAAACAGTATGTTATAAATCATTGTCACAATTCCCATCTGCTATTGCGTTTTTCATTTTTTGACTGTCGCCAGACAGACAATCATGGTGAGTCTTCGTTGCAGCTGTGGGCCTAACAGGCAATAATTACCCAAGTAAGTAAAAGTTTTCAGTTGCAAATAAGATGTTGTATTTCTTTTTACATTGAGGTTTTTAGTTGAGGTGTTTCAACTGCAAATTGGCTACTGTATTTCAGTTAGACAGATGGGTTCATTTATTGCGTTTAATGTGTTTTGGAATGAATTTTGAATTTTCATTTTACAATTGTGTTTTCCGATTTTAATTGAGCTCGTCATTTTCGTATTGCAACGTCGATTGCCGTTGAGGTTTTTTCCATTGCAAATAATATGTTGTAAGTCAATGTGACAATTCTACTATTGCTTTTTTCAATTTTTGACTGTCCCCAGACAGACAATCATGGTGAGTCTTCGTTGCCGCTGTGGGCCTAACAGGCAACAATTACCCAAGTAAGTAAAGGGTTTTCAATTGCAAATAAGATGTTGTCAAATGCGTTCATCGATTGTGGTTTCCTTGTTTACAACGAATTGTTCATATTTTGGCTTTGGAAATGGGATTTCCATTATTTAAATTATTTCGTTTATAGCTGAGATTTTTCATCTGCAGTTGGGTCTAACGGGCTATAATTACCCAAGTAAGTAAACTAGGTATGTTGCTGCTGTGGGCATAACGGGCAATAATTGCGAAATTAAGTCAGCTTGGTTCAGAATTTTGACTGACATATCTCCCTCCCACACTCAACCTCTTTTCAGATTACTGTTGCAATTGAGTTTTCCAATTGCATTTTCCCTTTTTATTAGGGTATTGCGAAGTACCAATGTGTTTCCCGTGTTTGGACTGAATTTGGACATTTTTCATTTCAGAATTCCGATTGTGTTTGGCTAGTCAGGTCAGAGTTTCTCCTCTGCTACTGGTAACCATGTAACCCAGTTCTACCTGCCACATGTGGTGAGTGAACCCAGGAGGAAAATCCCATCTAGAGCGGGATTTTGTCAGAAGGGCAATTGACATTTTTGCCCAAGTAAGTAAAGTGGATTTATGTACTGTGGCCCTAACGGGCACTTGAGGTTTTTCAATTGCAATTTAGATGTTGTAATTCAGTATGGCTAATGCGTTCATCGATTCCGTTTTCCCTGTTTGGAAAGAATTTCCAACATTTTTGCTTTACAGTTGCGTTTCCGTTATTTACATTAGTTCGTTATTTTCTATTTACAACGCCGTTTGCAGTTGAGGTTTTTCACCTGCAAATTGGATGTTGTAATTCAATGTGAGAAATGTGTTCATCGATTGCGTTTTTCGAATTTGGAATGAATTTTTCACATTTTTGCCTGACAGTTGCGTCTTCCGTTATTTACATTAGTTCGCCATTTTCTATTTACAACATCGTTTGCAGTTGAGGTTTTTTAACTGCAAGTTAGATGTTGTAAGTCAGTGTGAGAGATGTGTTGAACGATTTCGTTTTCCGTGTTTGGAATGAATTTGGAGAGTTTCGTTTTACAATTGAGTTTTCCATTGTCAGCTCGTCATTTGAGTATTGCAACATGGTTTGCAGTTGAGCTTTTTCAATTGCACACACTATGTTGTAAATCAATGTGACAATTCCCATCTGTTATTGCGTTTGTCATTTTTTGACTGTCCCCAAACAGACAATCATGGTGAGTCTTTGTAGCCGCTGTGTGCCTAACAAGCAATAATTACCCAAGTAAGTAAAAGTTTTTCAATCGCAAATAAGATGTTGTAACTCAGGGTTTGGAAATACGATTTCCGTTATTTAAATTAGTTCGTCATTTTCTTTTTACATTGAGGATTTTAATTAAGGTTTTTCAACTGCAGATTAGATGCTGTAATTCAGTTGCACAGGTACGTTCAATGATTGCGTTTAATGTGTTTGGAATGAATTTGGATATTTTCGTTTTACAATTGCGTTTTCCGTTATCAGCTCGTCATTTGAGTATTGCAACATCGTTTGCAGTTGAGGTTTTTCAATTGCAAACAGTATGTTGTAAATCAATGTCACAATTCCCATCTGCTATTGCGTTTTTCATTTTTTGACTGTCCCCAGACAGACAATCATGGTGAGTCTTCGTAGCCGCTGTGTGCCTAACAGGCAATAATTACCCAAGTAAGTAAAAGTTTTTCAATCGCAAATAAGATGTTGTAACTCAGGGTTTGGAAATACGATTTCCGTGATTTAAATTAGTTCGCCTTTTTTTTTTTTTTTTTTCATTGAGGATTTTAGGATGCTGCAATACTCAAATGACGAGCGCACAACGGAAAACGCAATTGTAAAACGAAAATGTCCAAATTCATTCCAAACACGGAAAACGAAATCGTTCAACGCATCTGTCACACTGACTTACAACATCTAACTTGCAGTTAAAAAACCTCAACTGCAACTTTGGCATGACGGCAGACAGTCTCAGGAGATTGTCTGTTGTTTAAATCTACGTCTTGATGTGTCTTTTATTGACAACTATGTCTGACGCCATTCTTTATCGAAATTGTGTTTTGAACCGAAACATATTAGTCTGGTGCTAATCGGTCTGTTAGTTTCTTGTGCTTATAATTTGATGACATTTTCCTGCTCAGTTATTTTCCTTTGAATAGTTAGATCGCCATTACAAGGTCAGTTTGAAACCACTCTGAATACTGGTGTTTTATGAGGTTAAGTTTTGTACTTTTTATCATTGTTTTTGATAAAACTTTTTTTGTGGGCTACCTTTGGCTACACTGCATGTTCATTTATTAGATTTCAATATTATGATTTCACTGCATTCATTCCGTGTCTGTACTGATTGGTTTCCTTTCAGATGATATTTTCTTCCAACTGTTTCTAGGGAAAGTGGACAATGCATACAAAACATTTCGTTTAGTTGCAACCCGAACGTAAAGGAAAGTGAACTACTTTGGGAAACAGAGAGAGAGGGAGAGAGACGCTTTGACGCTTTGACATTTTATTGTCATTACCTGTAAGGGTCTATTGACAAGGGTGTGACGGGGGTTAATTCTCAAATCCCCTGCAAAGCAGCATTCTGCTTAACAGCGTTTCATCAACAAACAAACAAAAAATCTCTTAATATCACTCTCTCACAATACATTAAACAAGCGGAACATACACACACACACACACACACACACACACACACAAAGAAACTAATCATACAAACTCGACCATCCATTCTGGCAATGATATAGTTCAGAAATCAATTATATAACTATATACGTTACCAAATTAACATAAGAAAATAAAATTTACACATGAATATCCTCCTCATTTACTCTGGTATGTTCTGGTCGTTGCCTTATTCTTTGTGCTTCTGAGCTACTGACTGTATGATATATTCATCATCAGACGATAAAACAGAAAAAACAACAACATCATGTCTTTTAGCTAGAGGAAATTCAAAAAATGTACATTTTTCTCTTACTTTATCGTATAATTTACAGTGGAACAAAAATGTTTTTCGTCATCTACGCTAGATGCACACAAAGGACATGGCGATTCTGTGGATGCTGCAGGTTTAAACCACAATTTATTTGCATTGAGACCAAATGTCCGTAGCCGGAATATTGCATAATTTAACCCGTGCCACTTATCTGTGATGACTGTTAGATATTTTTCAGTATGAAATATACTTTTGAAGAGAGAGAGAGAGAGAGAGAGAGAGAGAGAGAGAGAGGCGCATGCGCACTTGTTTAGACTTTGTTGACATTAATTTGAAATGTTTTCAGTTGACCGGATATCAGTGATTGCACCACATCAGTCACCAGTGACTGTGTCGCCTGATCGCTTCAGCAGCTGACAGTGGTCCTGAACATTTCCTTGACAATGCAGCTGCCATCGGTGACTTAAAGAATGCCGCATTGACTGGTTCCGCTTCTTTTTCTTTTTTCTTCTTTTGGTCAGTTTAAATCTGTTTGTTTTTTCTGTGTTTTCTTTTTTTTTTTTTTTTTTTTTTTTTTTTTTTGCGACTGAAATGCTTTTGGTTTAACTCACTCAGTACGGCCAGTCCTCTCTTCTCCTCTACACAGACCCCTCGGATGTCCAGTGGGTGTCTGAATGACCCAACCTTTAGCTTCCGTCGTCAGAATTGTGGTATTCTTTGTCAACATTCACCTCTTCAGTATAAGAGCCTTCCGCTTGCAATATTTTGATGATGGTAATTGGGGTGAAACGCTGTTAACTTCGTCTCTTTCGCCGTTCGTATGGAGAGAGTTAAATGTCCACACGATGTATGCAATAGCAGCATTGAGTCACTGTGGTTTATTTTCTTCTTTGCTTCGATGTATTTCTAAAAGCTTATTTTATTAAAAAGCCATTTGGAAACACAAGCGAGAACTTGTTTTCATATTGTTTTGAAGCGAAATACAACAATACCAACTTGGCATGCTTTGTATGAATTAGTTGATAAGGCATGGATGCTACTCTTTATATTTATCTAATTCTCTGTGTGTGTGTGTGTGTGTGTGTGTGTGTGTGTCTGTGTCTGTGTGTGTGTGCGTGTGTGTGTGACCGTTCCTGTGACAGACAGAGAGATAGAGAGGCAACAAATATTTTGTTCAGGCTAGAAATAATCATCTAAAGCTTCTTTACACCCCGCCTTCAAATCTGTCTCTCTGTGTGTGTGTGTGTGTGTGTGTGTGTGTGTGTGTGTGTGTATTTGCATTAAAAATATATTTGGGTGTAGAAACACAAACACCTACTGATTTTGTATATGGAGAAACAAACAGGTATCCTATTTATATAAATTCAGTTATGAAGTGCATTAAATACTGGCTAAAATTAGTAAGAATGCATGAGTCTAGATTACCTCACAAAGCCTACAAAATGTTATTCGATCTTGATGCACGTGGTAAAACAAACTGGACTACTAACATTCGTTCTAAGTTGTGCATGTTTGGTTTTGGTTATGTATGGCTTAACCAAGGTGTGGAAGGGATTGATGAGTTTCTTCGGGTTTTCAAGGAAAGGTTAATTCTGTGTAGATGGCAAGAATGGGACTTTCACGTAAAAAATAGTGAAATATTTAATGTTTACAGAACTTTTTGTACTATACCTGATATCAAAACATATATACTAATGAATCTAGATAGATATTTAAGGTATACAATGACAAGATTCAGACTGGGCATTTCCGATATTGCTGAACATAGTTATCGTTATAGAATGCAGAACGAGGCTGACTTATTATGTCCACTTTGCCAGATGGAGAAAGAAAATGAGGTGCATTTTGTTCTGTCCTGCCCTGTCTTGTATAATTTAAGAGTACAGTACATACCATTGAAATATTTTAAGTTCCCAAGTCAGTTTAGACTGTCGTTACTTATGGCATCAGCGCATGAACAAACTATTAGAAACCTATCAATTTATCTGTATAAATCGTTTAAGCTCCGATCTGTTCTTATGTCTTAGTGTATCCAGTAACGACTACATACGGACGATGTGTATAACGTAACTGAGTGTCATTAGCTACGCATGTAAGAGTTATTATTTAGCGTATATCATATATCATTTAGGTGTATAAATGTCAATTGAATACAATATGTTTCATGATGTGTATTATGTATTACTAAGGTGAGGACATAAATATTACTTAAAATTAAGGTATGTTATATTTATGTTATCTGAACGAATGTCATTTTTCAATGCATGATGCAATGTTTATGAACAAATTGTGACACCCTTTCATAAGGGGCAATGGCCTATAAATGAATAAACCATTCATTCATTCATTCATTCATTCATTCTCTGTGTGTGTGTGTGTGTGTGTGTGTGTGTGTGTGTGTGTGTGTGTGTGTGTCTGTCTGTCTGTCTCACAGAGACACAGAAACAGGGATATTGAGATGAAAATATTTTAATAAACGTTAGTCACAGAACTGGAAATGAGAATAGAGCATTATATATATATATATATATATATATATATATATATATATATATATATATATGTGTGTGTGTGTGTGTGTGTGTGTGTGTGTGCGCCGCCGTTTTTACGGAATATGTAGTACACATATGATCTGTCTTATTTACGATATACATAAACATTCTTTTACATTATTCACATAGAAAATCTCACATGCATTCTTTGGCGATATCATTTTAAACAATTATGTTTCAGTTATACGTTTTCCCCCGAGAACAGAGTAAAACCATGACTGTTCCCGGTAAGTTTTCCTTTAGAACAACGACACTCCGAGCGTTAGCAAGGGTGTAGCATGATTTTCGAGACAGTACGAATGTAAAAAAATAAAATTAAAAAAAGCAAATAAGGCAATGCTCTTGACCTCGATCTTGACTGAATCGGGGTCAAGCTCAAATGATGATTATTTTTTTAAACATATCCAAGCTATGGATAATTGGTTTGGTTCAAGATGCATTCCACAGCAGTTGCTTAAACACCCCCATCTCCCTCAACTCCCTGGGCCCAACTCCTCTTCCAAACACACACAACGCGCATATGGAAATCTGACAGCGGAAGAACATCCCCAGTGATAATAAGCAAAGCAGTATGGTTATGCATTCTTTAACTGTCACCATAAAGGTATGTACGGGGGAAAACGAACAAACAAGCACAATGTACATAATTTCAACTTGCAGAGACAATCTCTCTTGTATAATAAACCCTCTTTCTAATTCAACACGAATTTAATTGTAATACGAATGAAACTAAACTAGGAAAACGGCGCTCTATGCAAACACATCACAGCATCACAGGGTTTCATTCAATAATGAACAGTTGAAAGCTAAGAGTCAGCCAATGCTGAAAATGCGAACTCCATGAGGCCACATACCTTAAAGTCACAGAATAGAATTTGGTTAAATGTTTGGCAAACCACTATTGTGTGGGAGAGAGACAGAGAGAGACAACAACCACCACACACACACACACACACACACACACACACACACACACACACATGTATATATATAGA
>NC_134880.1:14029777-14037277 GCF_041734735.1 Babylonia areolata | reverse complement strand
TTAATGTCCCGTCACACATATCGGTGATTGAAGACATTTTGTAAAAGTATTTATGAATACATCTGAGTATTATCGGTTAGAAGGGGTGGGAGATGTGGATGAATGGAGGGTTTGGGGAAAATGGGCAAATGAGGGTAAAAATGTGGGTGAAATTTGAAAGAAAAACAAAACAAACAAACAAAAAAACAAAAACAAAAAAACAAACAAAAAAAAAACCCTTCTAAATACAGTTACAGGAAATTACTTAAAGGACTTCGTAAAAGAGAAGTCGTTAAACTGACAAGCGAAACAACTGATAATGAATGCAAAAAGTCAAAAACATCAACGTTCTCAGTCAATTGTGAAGACACACTTTCGTGTACAAAAGGCTTCATCAAGCTACAGTGAAAAATTATATGCTCAATTGTCAGGTTATTAAAGCATATACACTTGACATTAGAACAATACTTGGTCCGTAATGAATTTGATAATAGTCTGAGAGCTAAGCTCAGAATTGGTCTGCGAATCGGACCAAAGTCCGAGAGAGTCAACTGACGAGGTTTTAGTCTTGATTTCAAGCACCTACAAAAGTCTCTTTCTAGTATATTGCTTATTTCCTTGTATGACAATGGGCAATATACTTTTATACTATCTATATGATTTTTTGCTCCCCTTTTTGCTGCCCTATCTGCTTGGTCGTTATAACGGAATCCAGTGTGGGATGGTATCCAACAAAAATCAACATTTGTACCCTTCACAAATAGGGAGTGCAATAAATACCTAATTTCAAAAAATAAATCTTCTCTTTGATTATTCTCAAAAAGGAGCAAACCTTTTAAGACAGATTGAGTATCAACACAAAATAGGATATTACTTATTATGATTGGTATATCAACAAGATGATTTAAAGCCATAAGGATGGCCACCAATTCAGCTGTAAAAATTGAATGTCCCTTACCTAAATAATATGATTTTTCTGTTTTTAGGTCAGGAATGACAAAAGCAGATCCTGCACTGCTATCATCCAGGACCGAGCCATCAGTGTAAACTTTTAAATGATAATCAAAATTTTCTTCTAATTCAATTCTGACAGATGCTGCTATTATATGTGGAGATTCTCCTTTTGTTGTGTCAGAAGCACATATGTTGACGTTTGCTTTTGTTAACTCCCAGGGAGGGACAGGTGGCACCAGAACACGAGGTGCCATATCATGCAAATCAATGTCTGAAGAATTTAAAATATCTGACACATATGTGCGAATGGTTTGTAGATTTGAATTATTTTGTGCATTTTTTGGAAAATCAATATCAGACCTAATATTTAATTCCTCAAAATCATCCACTGCTGTACATCTCACAATATATTTAGCAGAACTTAATTTTCTGATTTCATCTAGTGGTAGAATACCCGCAAGCTTATAGGCTTCTGAGGTCTTAGTATGTACAGGTACCCCTAAAGCCAGTTTCACAGCTTTACTGTCAATTATTGGTAGTTTGCTGGGATTATAACCATTATTAAAGAGGATCAAATGTGTTTTTTCTACAGAAAACTCAAAACCATTAGAGTGCATATAGCTACTCAGTCTATCGAGTTCACCCTGAAAATGTTTCTGTACATAATTGATGTAATGTAGGCTTGTCCTTTTCCTCAAGGATGTCCGAATCCATATAGCAATATCATCAGCATATTGAGCCAGCTTGGTAGATGATGAAAAACATGTGTGTAAATCACATATAATACAAATACAAATACATATTTACACACAGTGCAGCAGAGCACGGTTCAATGCACAGAGATAAAAGCTCTGCATTGTACAGGGCAGCACAATACGCTACAGGCTGTTTTGTACAGGATAGAACTGTACCGTACTGTACTGTACTGTACTGCACGTGGTGCTGTGGTGTGCTGTGCTGTGCTGTGCAGTGCTGTACTGTGCTGACCAGTACTGTACTGTACTATCCTGTACTATCCTGTCCTGTCCTGTCCTGTGCTGTGCTGTGCTGTGCTGACCTGTACTGTCCTGTCCTGTCCTGTGCTGTGCTGTGCTGTGCTGTGCTGTGCTGTGCTGACCAGTACTGTACTGTCCTGTCCTGTCCTGTCCTGTCCTCTGCTGTGCTGTGCTGTGCTGTGCTGTGCTGTGCTGTGCTGTGCTGTGCTGTGCTGTGCTGTGCTGTGCTGTGCTGTGCTGTGCTGTGCTGTGCTGTGCTGTGCTGTGCTGTGCTGTGCTGTGCTGTGCTGACCAGTACTGTACTGTCCTGTCCTGTCCTGTCCTGTGCTGTGCTGTGCTGTGCTGTGCTGTGCTGTGATGTGTTCTACTGTACTGTACTGCACTGACCTAAACTGTACTGTACTGTGGTGTACTGTAGTGTACTGCACTGGATTGCACTATATACTGTACTGCACAACACTGTGCCATGCTGTACTATACTATACTGCACTGTATAATACTATACGCTGCACTGCACTCTACTGCACTGTACTCTACTGCACTGTACTGTACTGTATTAAACTGTACTGCACTGTACTATACTACGCTGTAATTCACTGTAATACATTACACTACACTACATTGCACTGCACTGTACTGAGTCATTCGGATGAGACGATAAACCGAGGTCCCGTGTGCAGCATGCACTTAGCGCACGTAAAAGAACCCACGGCAACAAAAGGGTTGTTCCTGGCAAAATTCTGTAGAAAAATCGACAGGAAAAACAAATAAAACTGCACGCAGGAAAAAAATATTTTTTTTAAAAATTGGTGGTGCTGTTGTGTAGCGACGCGCTCTCCCTGGGGAGAGCAGCCCGAATTTCACACAGAGAAATCTGCTGTGATAAAAAGAAATACAAATATAAATACTGCACTGCATTGCTCTGCACAACGCTGTGCTGCACAGTACACGTTGTACACCTACAATGTTACTGAGATGTCCGCCCCCACCGGCCCTGCGTGGCATGACTTACCGGTGATGAAACAGACGACGATGAGGAAGACGACAAAGTTGAGGACCCTGGCACCCTCAGCGCACAGATAGATGATCAGCAGGACTGAGAGGATTATCGTCAGACACAGAACCACCGTCTCCAGGCCCCGCACGGCGTTAAACTCCTCTATACATACAAAACACACACACATACGTACATAAGCACGCGCGCGCGCGCATATAAAGCATATGCAAAATTAATGCACGCGCGCGCGCACACACACACACACACACACACACACAAACATACACACACACACACACACACACACAGAGAATATCCAATATCTACAGACATCCAGCCAAACAACAGAGTGATGGTCATGAGGTAACGCGTCCGCCAAGGACGCGAGGGAATCTGAGCGCGCTGGTTCGAATCACGGCTCAGCCGCCGATATTTTCTCCCCCTCTACTAGACCGTGAGTGGTGGTCTGGACGCTAGTCATTCGGATGAGACGATAAACCGAGCTCCCGTGTGCAGCATGCACTTAGCGCACGTAAAAAAAACTCACAGCAACAACAGGGTTGTTCCTGGTAAAATTCTGTAGAAAAATCCACTTCGACAGGAAAAGCAAATAAAACTGCACGCAGGAAAAAAAATACAAAAAAATGGGTGGTGCTGTAATGTAGCGACGCGCTCTCCCTGGGGAGAGCAGCCCGAATTTCACAGAGAGAAATCTGTTGTGATAAAAAGAGAAATACAATACGAATACAAACAATCTATTTTCACACACACACACACACAAACTCTCTCCCTTTCCTTGTTTTCGTGGCAGCAAGGAATGAAGCGCCATATCCAACACCTTACAACCGACCGCAATGTAAACACATCGCAAATCGAACAATCCAAACACCCGATGCACCGCTAATTTAAACTATACACAAATTATGAAAAAGAATGAAGATTAATATACGAATGCAAATTAAGCACATCGCAACTTAAAAAAACATTGCAAAAAAAGATCAGTATTAATGTCAAATTGTATGTATGCTACCAAAAATTAAGTATACTCCACCACGAGTTATTTTACATCGCAAATCAGACAACACAAAATAGACAAAGGCTCAAGTAGGCCCAAAAACTATACACACTACAAGTCACACAAGCAATTAAATGAATACACCGTAGGTCAAACACTACAAATTAATCACTTGACAATATGACTGAAGACGCCAAAAATATACTCAGTTGACTAAACATTTTTTTAAGATAATGATAATAATAATACAATAAAAAGACTAATATTGCCATCAAGGCAGAGAATTAAAATCCACTGTGTTCAGGGTTCGGCATAGGAAGGCGGGGCCCAATCCTCTCCTGCCGTCGTTTTTCACAACTTCGGATCCAGAGACGATAAACCGAGGTCCCGTGTGTTGAATGCATTTTGCACACGAACAAAAACAAACAAAAACACATAGCAAGACGCGATATGTTCCGGGTAAAATGCCGTCGGAATATATGTTCTAACGTACATGTGTGTGTGTGTGTGTGTGTGTGTGTGTGTGTGTGTGTGTGTGTGTGTGTGACCGAAACCTGATTGAATAATTCGAGAAGTAAATGATGCGCGCCTAAGTGTCGGTCAGATCTATACCCAGGTACACAGCCTGTTGTGCAAACGACTCCGTGTGTGTAAAGAAGTGAGAACCTGGTCTCTAACCGAGGATAGGCGCAATGTCAGTATCAAGAAGGAACCAAACAAAAAGAAAAGAGCTGAAAAGGTTAAAGGTCCCATAACCTTTACGGCCATAAGGGCAGTGAATTCAAACCCGCTGTGTCCAGAGCTTGACATAGGGAGGCGGGGCCCAGTCCTCTCCTTCCGCCGCTTTAGCCTTCCCCTACCGAAGTCATGTACATTCACACCTGTGTGGAGTGAAGAAAATCGGAGTAAAGTGCCTTCCCTTTGGAAACAACGCCATCCCGAAATGGAGCCTGGAACAGGCTCGGAAGTCCAACGCCTGACCCACCCTGCCACGGTGTCTCAACTCAGCTTCATTTTCACTTTCTCAAGGAGGCGTCACTGCTTCCGAACAAATCCAGATACTCTACAGCACATCTGCTGGGCTAGACAAGCAGCATGACCCGACGCGCCTGTCAGGCCTTGAGTGCATGCTTTTACATTTGTGTTCCTGTCAGAGTGGATTTCTTTTCACATAATTTTGCCAGAGGACAACACTCTTTTTCAGTGCGCCAAGTGTGTGCTGCACACGGGACCTCGGTTAATCGTCTCATCCGAAAGACTAGACGCTCAGTTTGTTTTTGGACTCTCTGTATCGGCAGCTGAGCGTCTTGACCATTCTGCCACCTTCCTCCTCGCCTCTACTCAACAGACAAGTAAAAAAAAAAATCATCGTCATCAACACCATCACCACGATCAAAATGTGCAACTGGATACCACGAGCAGTAGGCTTGCTGCTTAGGGGTTGAGGGGGTGGGGGATAGGGGGAGAAGGAAGAGAGGTAGGGGGAGGGGGGTAGTGTCGCTGGAGGCGCTAACTTCAGCACAGGTTACTCAGTCAGGTAGAGTAAGTTGCAAGTCAACGAATTGAGTTGAGCCTGGTCCCATGCTGAACAAGAGACAGACATGTCTCCTGAGGAGAAAGAGGAGGTGGTGGCACCTTCTGCTTCTCTGCTGTGTTCTTGCTGTTGTTAAAGTCACTCAAGTTCCCAGCAGGTTGTACACTTTATGTGACCTTTTTGTCTCTTCTATTATTCATTTTCAGTCAGTTATTCAGACAATCATCAAGGCACAGCAAGAAATAAAGTGGCGACTCCAGCACCCCAAATATAACCCAGAAGACAAATACCATTTGCTGGAAGGACGGGAACAGGTCAAGATCTTCCACCTGAGGACTGG
Source organism: Babylonia areolata (assembly GCF_041734735.1). NCBI lineage: Eukaryota > Metazoa > Mollusca > Gastropoda > Neogastropoda > Buccinidae > Babylonia > Babylonia areolata. The sequence goes on along the minus strand of NC_134880.1, from coordinate 14,031,463 downwards.
ACACAACCGCCTGCTCCACCACATGCACACAAAATTTGGCATTGGACAGAGTGGAGAGTGCCCTTGTGGTGAGGGACCAATGACAACCGACCACATACTTCAAGACTGTAAGATGCATGCAGCATCCAGGAGGAAGTACTGGCCAACACCGACAGCAGTGGAAGCCAAGCTGTACGGCACCCTGGAGGAGCTGCGACGGACGGCAGCCTTCATCGAGGACACTGGGCTGCTCATCTAATGGGAGGCGAACGAGGAAGAAGAAAAAGTCAGTTATTTGTCACTTCTTTCTTTCTTTCTCTTTTCATCATGCAAGTGCACGTCTCAATAATGTGAATCTGTATTTCTTTGTTGTGTTTCCATGTGCCCAACTAGGGTTTTCGGATTAAAGTGATTTGAAACCTTTGAAACCTTTAAGCGTCTAAGGAATCTTGGTCAAAAACTTCCTCCCTCAGGTTTCACCACAGTTGTCTCCAATCACCAGTATGTGTTTCGGGACATTAAAAAAGGCTCCTCATCATCCTCATCATTCTCACAACATGATAATGAATTATTAAACAACGACATGCAGGTGTATACCTACCTGTCTCATAGGCATCGTTTACACTGGAGGATTGGCAGGTGCCGGAGGTACAGTTCTTCTGTCGCCACAGCCCGACGTCCAGTTCTATGCCTGCCTCTGCCGACTTGTAGATCATCCAGTTGGCAGATGCCACGCCCCCAATTTGCAGCAACACCGCCAGAAACATGCACACCAATGCCAGCTTGGCCCACCAGCTGGCCGTCCCACACATCTCGCTTGTTGATTCGCTGTTTGGAACACGTGTAGAACGTCGATTGGCTGTTCGGAACACGTGGAGGACGTCGATTGGCTGTTCGGAACACGTGGAGGATGTAGACTGGTTTATGGCTTGCAACCTGGATTTGAAACAAAGGCCCTGACTGGTTCAGATACAATGCTAATGACCTCCCGTTGAAGCAAAGGTGTTGACTGGTGATGTCACAATGGGTATGTTTGCGGAGAGATAACACGAAACTGTTTTGCGAAAGGATTCAAATAGGTGTTTCTGTCCGTAAAAGTAGCCTTTCCACTTCCATTGTTAAGTAGAGGTGTATGCATCACAACGATGCCCAAGTTGTCAAACAAGACAGGAACGTCAATAAACTGAGGTTAAGCACGTGGAATAAAAGTATAACAACGTGTTTCGATTTTTCTCCTGTTTTTCTTCCAACCCTTTGCTTGCGTGTGTTTTTGATATACAGCGCGGAATGCTTAGAGTGTGAAGAGCTCTTCTTTAAAAATCTTATTTTCTGTTTTTCTTTCTTTTTCTTTTACTGGGTTTTTTTTTGTTTGTTTGTTTGTTTTTTTGTTTTTGTTTTTGTTTTGTTTTTGTTTTCATCCTCCTTATTATAGAAGTAGAAGTTTTTGTATTTATATTTTTTTTACCACAACAAATTTCTCTGTGTGAAATTCGGGCTGCTCTCCCCAGGGAGAACGCGTCGCTACACTACAGTGCCACCCTTTTTTCTTTTTTTTTCCCTGCGTGCAGTTTTATTTGTTTTTCCTATCGAAGTGGGGTTTTCTACAGAATTTTGTCAGGAACAGCCCTTTTGTTGCCGTGGGTTGTTTTACGTGCGCTAAGTACATGCTGCACACGGGACCTCGGTTTATCGTCTTATCCGAATGAC
>NC_134880.1:13772277-14022277 GCF_041734735.1 Babylonia areolata | reverse complement strand
CGTCCGACAGCTTTGTAACTGTGTTCTATCTCCCCCATTCACAGCTAAGTGTTGCATTCTTGAAAGCATGGATTAGGATATACATATTATCATGTAAAATGTGTAGGTGAAACGTGTCACGGACAGACAGACAGGCAGGCAGGCACACACACACACACACACACACACACACACATCGTCACACACACACGTAGTCACACATCGTCACACACACACACACACACACATCGTCACACACACACACACATCGTCACACACATCGTCACACACACACACACACACACACACGTAGTCACACACACACACACACACACACACACATCGTCACACACACACACACACCCATCCTTCCCCCACCCCACCCCACCCGCCACCCCCGGGGAGGCAGAACAGACGGTCCTCCACGAGCAAAGACCAATGGTGTGAGCAAGGACCGGCTCGCGGCGATCGCCTTCAGTCTGCAAGGACCTTGGAATGAGGACTGGTGGCTCTTTGGTGGTCCCCTCACCAGACTCCTCAGACTGACAAAGAGCGGGATACACCTGCCCACCACCACCACCACCACCACCCTTCACAACACACACACACACACACACACACACACACAGAGGGGAGAGAGGTATGGAGGGAGATAGGGACAGAGATAGACAGAAAGACAGACAGACAGACAGACGGTTTATTCATGTACAGGCCAAGGCCCTTCATGATGGGGAATGCAAACAGAGAGAGACAGAGAGACAGACAGAGAGAGAGAGAGAGAGAGAGAGAGAGAGAGATGGTTTATTCATGTACAAGCCTAGGCCCCTTTTGATGGGGAATGCAAACAGACATAGAGAGAGAGAAAGGCAGACAGACAGACAGAGAGAGGGAGGTGGTGGAGAGAGAGATAGAGATGGTTTATTCATGTACAGGCCTAGGCCCCTTTTGATGGGGAATGCAAACAGAGACAGACAGACAGAGAGAGAGAGATAGAGAGACAGAGAGAGGGGGAGAGAGGGAGAGAGAAATGACCACAACAACGACAAGAAGAAGAAGCAAGAACAGATGGAGGGATGAAAGCTTGAGCGACTTTATTCACTACTGTCATGTACAGAAGAACCGACACAAGGCTCAGTTGTTACAAACTTTCTCCTGTCTGCACTCTCCTCCTCACCCTCCCACCCTTCACACACACACACACACATCAAAAGAAACCCCAGCCTGTAACAACAATACATATCATGGCAGATAAGACGAGGCAACGTGCCACACCCCAAAACCTAACGACAAATAAAACATTTTGGTGAAAAAAAATTAAATAAAATACACAAATATCAAATACATCATACACATCATACTAACAATACAATCATAATCTAAAAGTGTACAATTTTTTTATGAATGTTTGAATAAACAAGTGAAATAAACACATACCAAATAAAAAATTTTAAAAAATTGATAAAATCAAATTTTTTTTTAAACCCATGATAATCACAGTAAGATAATCCTTTAAAACTGCACACAACAGTGTCAATAAAAAAATAAGGTTGGATTTATTAAATGAAATAAACAAATAGTTATCCACTTCAAACAACCCCAAACCTTCAAGCCCTTATCACACTGTTTCCTGTCCAGTGGTGTCAGCCCCCTTCAGCGTGTACGTAGCACCGCACAATGCCTCCTGTTCTACACAACATAAAGAAGGTTTGGCACTACACAACAGACCATAAACAGCAACAAACAACAATCACATATGTACTCATCAGCGTAAAACATCCAGGTTCTTCACAACGTAAAGGTGGTTTGGCATACACAACACACCATGAGCAACAACAACAAACAACAATAATCTTTGAACATGGTTAACTTAAAACATCTGTACATTGTGTGGATCTCTCTGAGTGCTCTCTCTCTCTCTCTCTCTCACACACACACACACACACACAAACAACGCACTCACGCACACACGCACATGCAAATGCACACACGCACATGCACACCACCATTTTCTTCCACACTAACATAATCAAAGTAAGATGTGACGAGAGGTGAGGAGTGGTGGGGAGAGGTGAGGAGTGGTGACGAGAGGTGAGGAGGTGAGGAGTGGTGGGGAGAGGTGAGGAGTGGTGAGGAGTGGTGGGGAGAGGTGAGGAGTGGTGGGGAGAGGTGAGGAGAGGTGAGGAGTGGTGGGGAGAGGTGAGGAGTGGTGAGGAGTGGTGGGGAGTGGTGAGGAGAGGTGAGGAGTGGTGGGGAGAGGTGAGGAGTGGTGAGGAGTGGTGGGGAGTGGTGGGGAGAGGTGAGGAGAGGTGAGGAGAGGTGAGGAGTGGTGACGAGAGGTGAGGAGTGGTGGGGAGAGGTGAGGAGTGGTGACGAGAGGTGAGGAGTGGTGGGGAGAGGTGAGGAGTGGTGGGGAGTGGTGAGGAGTGGTGGGGAGAGGTGAGGAGAGGTGGGGAGAGGTGGGGAGAGGTGAGGAGTGGTGACGAGAGGTGACGAGATGTGAGGAGTGGTGACGAGAGGTGAGGAGTGGTGAGGAGTGGTGAGGAGTGGTGGGGAGAGGGAAAATGAAAAGGAGGGAGGGAGGGGAAGGAATGGGGAGAGGAACAGGGGAGGACAGGGGTACACAGGAGAGAAAGAACAAAGAATTGATGGGGGTGGGGGTACAAAGGAGGAAGAGCGAGAGAGAAGAGAGAGACCACAGTTTTTCTTCTTTTTCTTTTTTTCCTTTTCCTTTTTTTTTTTTTTTTTGTTTTTTTGTTTTGTTTTGTTTTTTCCATCAAATTCTGATGGATGCCATGAATACCAAAAGCCTCATACTAAAATAAGTCTACATAATCACAACTCAGTATAAAAAACAACTGTATGATACAACAAAATCATCAACACAGTCAACAAAAGAACAAGTCCAACAATATTGTGAGACAGGCAGTCAGACAGAGACAAAGAGACAGACTGAAAGACACAGACACAGCATGACAAAGAGACAGACTGAAAGATGATGACACAGCACGACAAAGAGACAGACTGAAAGACGGAGACACAGCACGACAAAGAGACAGACTGAAAGATGATGACACAGCACGACAAAGAGACAGACTGAAAGACAGAGACACAGCACGACAAAGAGACAGACTGAAAGATGATGACACAGCACGACAAAGAGACAGACTGAAAGATGATGACACAGCACGACAAAGAGACAGACTGAAAGACACAGACACAGCACGACAAAGAGACAGACTGAAAGACACAGACACAGCACGACAAAGAGACAGACTGAAAGACGGAGACACAGCACGACAAAGAGACAGACTGAAAGATGATGACACAGCACGACAAAGAGACAGACTGAAAGATGATGACACAGCACGACAAAGCGACAGACTGAAAGATGATGACAAAGAGACAGACTGAAAGACACAGACACAGCATGACAAAGAGACAGACTGAAAGACGGAGACACAGCACGACAAAGAGACAGACTGAAAGACGGAGACACAGCATGACAAAGAGACAGACTGAAAGACACAGACACAGCACGACAAAGAGACAGACTGAAAGACACAGACACAGCACGACAAAGAGACTGACTGAAAGACGGAGACACAGCATGACAAAGAGACAGACTGAAAGATGGAGACACAGCATGACAAAGAGACAGACTGAAAGATGGAGACACAGCACGACAAAGAGACAGACTGAAAGATGATGACACAGCATGACAAAGAGACAGACTGAAAGACACAGACACAGCACGACAAAGAGACAGACTGAAAGACGGTGACACAGCATGACAAAGAATCCAACCAAGGGACAACCGATCAAAAATAACCAACCGTCAACAACTGGCGATGATTTACTTCAAATGAAAGCATTTCAAGGCCTCATATCCAATTAAAAATCTTCAATAAATCACACATCATATGAAAACATCAACTAACCAAATTCAACTAATCACAGTTCTATGTGAAAATTTTAAAAACAAAGAAAACAAAAACATCCAATCACACAACATCAAAAGAGATGCCACAAAAACAACGCAACATGATTGATACTGGATCAGACAACAATTCTTAACACAGGCAAAACAAAAACATATAAATAAAAACCAAGATCACCTCCATGCCATAAATGAGGCTGGACAAAACAATTCTTCATATGTTATCAATTAAAAGAAAAATCAACAAAAAGGGTCCCCATGATTTGAGAAAAAAAAAACCACCGACACGTAAGGAAAAAAAAATGGCTCACAACCTGTTACTGTAAACATCAAAACTGGCCCCTCCATGTGCTACCCTGACTGCCCCAACCAGGGAATCGAACCCCCACTCCGTCCTTAAAGTGTCCACTTGCACTGCTTCAGCCATGTCAACAAAGGCTCACAGCGGCCCCACCATGCAACTTATCTCCCGCTTGGAATTCTGTGTTAATAACTTGGACCTCTTAAGACACTTGCCTGGATGTGTATACGGGTGCATACATCCGCACACATGCATGTATACGCACCGTCTCATCAACAGCTTATTGTCAAATCTAACAATCGAGTTGTACTGCCAACACACACACATACGTGTGAACATTCACTTATGCCGGAATCTCAATTCTTGAAAACAGATACATAATGTATAAATACATGCATGTGTATCTGTTTACATACAAATATACAGCCGTGCTCTGCTGTGTGTGAAACAAAAACATGTACAAATTAAAATTAGTAACAAAGAAATGAAGAAACAAGGCACAAATGAAAAGAAACACAAAGAAAACAAGAAAATAAAAGAAAGAACAGATGAAAACATTACTATAGTGGCAAATATCCATGAAATAAAAACAATAATGTTAATGAATATAATAATAATGATAAGAAAAGAAAAAGCCCAGTGAGAACGTGTTAAAAAAACAAGCAAGCCTGACGGTTAGCAATAGTCTTACACGTGTAACTTGATATAAAGATATTAAAGATGATATCAAGATGTTAAAAATCATTCTGCACTGAACACAAGCATTGTACAGGGACATGCTTTATGAAACAAATATATATATATATATATATATATATATATATATATATACCTACAATCATCACAATTCATGATAAATATTTGGACCACATGATAATTGCATCAGAGCTTGCACCAAAAAAATCACACACAAATGAAATCAAATATCTATTATTTTATGGATATAAGCTGAACATAAAATTTCAACACGTTGAAGGCATAAACCAGTAATCACAGACATAGTGTGGGTACACTCATACAAACTTACACACACATACACACACACACACACACACTCACACACTATCTCTCTCACTCTACATGCTATCAGTGGCCATGTTTGCTCCCTCTCTCTCTCTCCTCTCTCTCTCATTCTCTTTCTCTCTCTGTCTATCCATCAAAAACATAAGTATGCAAACACACATAATGTGCACATGTACACAAGAACACTAACAATCAACCGATTCACATACCAAAAAAAAAAAAAACCCCAAAAAACCAACAACTTATGTACAGCAATGCTACTCAGTCCTAATTCAATATAACCACCTCATTTCCATTCTTTTGACAAGCTCACCACCACACAGTCCATACAATCTCTCTGGCAGGGGACAGTACAATTTAAATACCCCATGCCTTGCTGCCACAACCAGAGTGCTTTTCAAGACCACCTTACCCCCCTTCCTTCTGTACCCATGGTTTGCCCGCCCAGCCGTGCATCTGGTCAGAACCTGTACTGACCTGTGCTGATCTTTAAAAAAAATTATTTAAAAAAAAAAAAAAAAAAAAAAAAAAAAAAAAAAAATCGAAAACCAAAGAAACCATCACAACTCAGAGCGAAATATTCGATTAAAAATGGTGTCTCAAAAATGTGCACACAATATGCAGAAAAAGACATCCAAAACAACCCTTTCATTAAGTATGTTCTCTTCAGATGTTACAAAAGGAAAGGTGAGGTGGAAGGGTTGGGGAGTGGGTGGGGTGGGGTGTGTGGGGTGTGGGGGGGGGGGTGTGAGGATAAGGAATCCTCTCCAACACTGAATGAACTTCAGAAACTTGGAACTCCCTGTCTCTCCGAAGGTGTTGGATCAACCTCTGGGATGCCTGCTGCAGACACTGGCACTTCAAAGAGTGGGAGAGAAGCAGGCAGCTCCAGGGGGCTGTACTCCACACATTCAGAACAAAGGGACAGAAGGCAGTGCCAAGAAAAGCTTTCCTTCTGCTGGGTTTTCCAGGTCTTGAAAACATTACAAACATCAAGCAACAACCCCGCACCCCCATTCCCAGCCCCATCCCTCCCAGCCCTGATATATAGCTGTGCACAAGAGGAATCCTGTTGATATGGTTCCCGAAAGGAATACCTTTACAACAGTCTGCATTCCTCAGAGTTGTCGGAGAAACTTATGTGTGGACGAAAAGAGGGGTGGAAAGGGAGGGGAGGGGAAATCCATGGTCAAGCCATTCCTCATCCAGGAACGAAAAGTAGTCCTTGCTCCCACAGCTGTCTTCACCACTCCCATCACCCAGGAGACTGACAGGGTCCCTCTCCCACCCAGCCCACCAAACCCCCACCCCCACCCACTGTAGTGATTTGGAGTGTATAACGGTTTTCTGAAACCTCATCTACATCACTTCTGTTGTTGTTGTCAAAAAATTACTTATCATGAGCAATTTGAACTGCTCTTGCAAGAATTCACTGTCACTGCACTGATTACAGTTTGCTGTTTTTCCTATGAACGTGTCTGTTAACCAATGAAAGATTTTTTTCTTTTTTAAGACTATATACATATATATATATATACATGCATCATTCATATGTTGATCGCAGAACCTTCACACTAGCTAGCACTCTGCAGCCACCCATGTTTCAAGCAGTATGGGAAATGGGAAACTGTGGGCGTGGTGCTGTGGGCAGGAACCGACAACAGCCCAAACCTGAGATCGCAGTCATGCTCACTTAGCAGCAGCTGCATTCGCCATGCCCCCTGCGGCGCTGGTTCCATACGGCTCTTTGTTATCTTAACCCCTTCCCCACCCTCCATTACAACCACCACCACCAAAGATAAAAAACAAAACAAAAAAAAACCAAACATATGCCCACATCACTTTTAAAACCCTGTCTGACCTCACAGTCTAAGTACGGCATTTTCGCTGCCCATCTTGACCTGTTATTGTCCTTGTTGTGTCGCTGTCATGCTAGTCAGGTCCCTCCCCATATTCTCCCGGGTTGGTTATTATCCACATCAGCCATACCACCTGGGGCAGGTGTCACTGTTAAACCCGAATATAACGAAGTGACGCACTTTGGAACTGGGACGCAGCCCCTGGGTGTGGTACGGGTGGATGACAGCTGCACTGACAGGACAGGGGGGTGGGGGGTGGGGGTTGGGGGAGGGAACAAGACTTTTGCTGCCAGAATTGTTTCACAGTCATCTGACAGCCACTTCCTTCAACAACTCACTGTGACTCTGCAATCCGACTGAAAGTTATCACCTTGATAATCATAAGAATAATAACAAGAAGTGGTAATGAATGACACCAGTTAATTCCCAAACACTCTCGCGTCTGACTCAATCTACTTCAGATCATCGATCATTAAAACAAAACAAAACCCTATCCCTCTGGTGAAATCCTATGCACCTGATCAGTGGTGAAAACCTGTGCACATTATCTGTGTGGTGTTGAAAAACTATCCAGTGGTGAAAACCTATCCAGTGGTATTTGTATTTGTATTTCTTTTTATCACAACAGATTTTTCTGTGTGAAATTCGGGCTGCTCTCCCCAGGGAGAGCGCGTCGCTATACCACAGCGCCACCCATTTTTTTTGTATTTTTTTCCTGCGGGCACTTTTATTTGCTTTTCCTATCGAAGTGGATTTTCCTATAGAATTTTGCCAGGAACAACCCCTTTGTTGCCGTGGGTTCTTTTACGTGCGCTAAGTGCATGCTGCACACGGTACTTCGGTTTATCGTCTCATCCGAATGACTAGTGTCCAGACCACCACTCAAGGTCTAGTGGAGGGGGAGAAAATATCGGCGGCTGAGCCATGATTTGAACCAGCACGCTCAAATTCTCTCGCTTCCTAGGCGGACGCGTTACCTCTAGTCCATCACTCCACATGGTGAAAACCCATCCACCTGATCTGTGGTGGTGAAAACCTACCCACCAAACACACTGCCAAAAAGCTGAGAAAGGAAGATAATATGAAAGCAGAGCTTGTGAGGCTCAACAGAGAAACATTCCAGCAGCAAAGGCCTGAGGCTGTGGGGAGGGGCATGTGAGGGGGAGGGGCAGGTGAGGAGGGGTGAGAGGGGGGGGTGTATGATGCAGATAAAGAGACACCTGATGGCCAGGTCTCTTGTTACATCCTGGATGAGGCCATAGAGGGAAGTCGGGCCTGAAAAACACTGTACCACTGAACCGTGTGGATGCATGCATGCACACGCACGCGCACACACACACACATGCCCACACGCATGCACACACACACACATACAAACACACATGCCCATACGCATGCACACACACACACACACACACACACATACACACACAAGCCCACACGCATGCACACACACAAGCCCACACGCATGCACACACACACATACCGGTATATACACACACACGCGCAACCACTCTGTAACCTTGTAACCTTGTGCACCACACTGCTAAGAATGATCAATAAATAACTGACACACCTATAACTGGCATAGTAGGGCACACATGACTTACACACATACACACTCTCTCTCTCTCTCTCTCTCTCTCTCTCTCCCACTCTGTGCTGTGCAACCTTGTATGCCATACAACTGAGAATTTCGTGATCAATAACTTACAAATAAGGAAACTAATTAATCAAGCAAATCATGTACTTACTTAATCAATCAATCAATCAATCAATCAATCAAAAATAAAATAATTTAGCACAAGGGAAAATATATATATATATATTTGAAAAGAAAATGTGCACAAAAAAGAAATAATAAAAATGTAAAGTAACTGGTATAGGAAATAAAGAAAGATAAACCTTTAAAGTCCAACATTTAATAGCTTTCAAGATGCTAATGATAGAATGTATTGCCTAATTTTCAAATAAAAGTTGTTGTTTTTCCCTGAAATTCAGTCCATGTCTTGAATCAAAAACAAAAAATGTCACAATAAAAGAACATCATGAACAATATCAAAGCAAAAAAGCTAAGATAACAGAAAAAAAAAAATGCAACGGCAGACACATTCTAAAAACAAAAAAAATTTTAAATTTAAAAAAAAAAGAAATCAGAATACTTCCATTTGCATACTTTTAGTTCAGGTTTATGTTCAGGTTTATTCCCCCTCCCAAACGGGTATGTTTCGAAAATGAACACCATAGATGTATAAAAAAAATATATATATATGTGTCTGTGAGATAACATTTTATTTGAGATCGTCACCTAAAACTTCACCTGCACCCACACACAAGAGTAAATTTACAGCAGATTAAAAGAAAAAAAAAACAACCCAAAAAAAAAAAAAAAAAAAGATCAAGACATCCAATCATGCAAACCGCAACTCTAAAAAAATTACAACTGAAAATCAAATCAAGACAGTAGCTGGGCAAGAGGGTATAACACTTTAGCACAATTCGCTTTTGCAGCAAAACTCTTAAAGAATCAATGCATTATGCTAGTTTTCATCATATGTCAAACATATCTAAAACCTAACTACAGACATCACTGTGCAAAAATCTAACACCCACCAACTTTGCTAACACCAACATAATAAGTCTCATACTCACAGAAATATCTTCGTACACATAGACAGAAAGATAGACAGATCAACAGATATTTATACGTATGTAAATTCATACCCAGATTTGGTAACAAATCATTAACACCAGACACTGAAGCTGATGGGATATTTATACCTGTCTACATCTTCAATGCGGTTCATAACTGAGCTTTGTTTGAAGTAAACATATAATTTTTAATTTTTTTTTTTAACTAGGACATATACCTTTATAATTCTTGCTGGTCCAAATTCATTTTCATAAATAAGCAAATATCAATAAAAAAAAAAAATTTTAAAATGGAATAAATAAGCAAATTTTTTAATCAAATAATTCAATCAGTAGACTAAAAACTGAAAACAGAACCATCCACCCATGCAAGAACAACAACGCTGTCAGGAGTAGCGCTCAACTCCTTCTTCTTCTTTGCGTTCGACAGCTACGCAGTTAGGGTCGAAGTCTGAGGGATGCCACAAACCGGTAAAGATCGGCTGCCGTCCCCCAGAGCTTAACTCTTGCTGGTCCAAATTCATTTTCATAAATAAGCAAATATCAATAAATAAAAAAATTTAAAAATGGAATAAATAAGCAAATTTTTTAATCAAATAATTCAATCAGTAGACTAAAAACTGAAAACAGAACCATCCACCCATGCAAGAACAACAACGCTGTCAGGAGTAGCGCTCAACTCCTTCTTCTTCTTTGCGTTCGACAGCTACGCAGTTAGGGTCGAAGTCTGAGGGATGCCACAAACCGGTAAAGATCGGCTGCCGTCCCCCAGAGCTTGGTGTTGAGGCCAGCACCCCCAGGCCAGGACTGCTGCCGCATCTTCTCATACAGGGGGCAGTCTTGGAGAATATGGGATGGGGTCTGGTCAGCCTGGCCGCAATCACATAGGGATGTGGCTGCCACTCCAATCCTCTTCAGGTGTGCTCGGAGGCCGCAGTGTCCTGTGCGAAGGCGGTAGATGGTAGGTAGCGCTCAACAACTTTCGGGAAGCCATGAATGATATAGGCCAGGTGTAGTGTCACCACAGCTGGGAGGTTCTGTGCACCACCTTGATCATGTGCCAGCCACCCCTCACCCTGTGCAGTCTTTAACAGGTCATGGGGTGAAAGGACAGCAAAGAAAAAACGACACACACACACACACACACACACATGTACATATTGGGACTTCATCATCAAGGATAATCCACATCTTTAAAAAAAACGAACTAATAAAAATAATAAAGCAAAACAAAAAGCAATTACAGATTTCAGTCTGTACAACATTCACAAACCCAAAGTCTTGTGAGCGTATTGTTTGTATGAATATGTGTGTGTGTGTGTGTGTGTGTGTGTGTGTGTGTGTGTGTGTGTGTGTGTATGCAGGCAGGCGTGCTTGCCGGTGTGTGAACATTCATGCGAAATAAAGGTCTGGTAGGTCTGTAGAACTAAAAAGCACCAAAAACAAGACTGATCAACCAAACATGAAACCAGCCAACAAGAGACGCTTGGAGTGGCAGGAGGAGGCAGACAACAACCAATATACAACCAATGCAAAATGAAGCAGAACATCCCTTTGCATGAATTCACTTTGGGGGGTGGAGGGGTGGGGAAGGAACAGGGAGAAGGCGGTGGTCAATGTCCAACTACTGCTACCACTGGACATAACCCTACCTTCTCACCCACCTCACCCCCTTTCTCCACTGAAGCAGGAGGGGGCGAGGGGTGGTTGAGAGTCAGCTGGTCGCATCCCCTCCCACCCCCCAGGCCCCCTCCCCTGGCTTTGGTCACCAAAATGATTGCCAGACAGCCCAGATTCCACAAGGCAGTCTCAGGAGCCTGTCTGTCTGACCAATGGGGTCATCCATCATAACTCCCCTTCTAACTGTTAACAACCCTTTTTTTCTCTTCTTTTTCTTTTTTTTTAATATTATTTCTTTAGTTTTTAACAAAACAAAAAATCTTTGTTATTGGACAGCTTCCAAAAATGGCACATGTTGGTCAACTTACATGGGGAAAAAGAAAATACAACAAATAAATATACAAGAAATTAGATATTGAAATGGGCATATGACCAAACACAAGTACATAAAAACAAGTCAGCGAACGTAAGCAACTGGGACAGTAACCCACACACAGATAATAGCAGCCTCTTTCACTAAACAGACGATAGATTATACAGTCATGTCCTTCTGCATAAAGACCCATGCCACCCAGGGAGCCTGAGAAGCAGCAGCCCATGCACTAATTTAGCAGCCTCCTTCAATAAAGAAAAGATTATTATAATTCAGTCATTATCTTTCAGACAAAAGACCCACTTCATAAAAACGCTACCACCAAGAGCGCTTAATGAGCAGGACTGGTAGGTTAGGCTACAGTTCTCACCCTGTAGACCCTCACAAGTCTCTCGCCTGACACAACACCAAGAGTCCTTGTTCTGTGTGGCCATGAGAAGGAAGGCAGAGGCCTGGACAGCTTGGGACTGTGAAAGTGAACTTCCCTACACCCGAAAAAGCGATGCAGAACTCGCATGCGAACTTCACACAAAAATCTGAAAGATTATATATCACCTTAATGTTTTTGTCATTGTCAAAATTCATAAACTTAATTTCAGCACAATTAATTTGCTGCAAAACTTTTATTTCTCATGAGGGAGTGAAATGTTGACTTTGCATGCAGATTTCACCCATCTTTGGGCTGATCCCTTCTTGGCTGAGGCGGTGTTTGACGAGGTCCCTCTCTACCAGGTCCATTACGTGAGCATAGTAACTCATTGCCATTGCAAGTCGTGTATGTTTCCTGAAGAGATCTCCATAACAACTGAGCTCCTTGATCAGGGTGTTGCAGGCACCATGCTGCTGCCTGAGCTTCAAAAAGCTGTTCACCTAAATTTAATGTTTCATCTGTCCTTTGCATCTCTTCTTCCACAGCAGCAAGACTGCTTTCAAAATTCTCTCTTCTTCAACACCAAATGCTTGCTTCGATTGTACTGGTGTTATGGTTTCAGTCAAAACTGGCAGGTAAATTTTGTGTTTTGGGGCTTTGTCTTTTTCAACAGCACACTTGGTAGAGCGTATGTATAAGTCTGTATCCTTCAGCACTCAGCTGAAAATAAAACTGGACAGGCAGCTCATTTATTTTTAGCATACAAATTTATTATACATTCAAATGAAAATTTAAGCATCATGGTTTTTTAGGTCCATGGAATTCCATCTTTAAGGCGGAAAGGTTCTAACTGGTTCGCAAGCGAATTCTGCATTATTTTTTTCCGGGTCTGTGGAAATTCACCCTGAAGGCCAAAAGGTTTTCACTGGCTGAAGAAGGTGGCCAAGTGCTGGCCATGTCTGGCCACCAGGTCGCGGGCGGGCTCCAGGAAGGTGAGGTGGCTGCGGGCCTGGGTCAGCAGCGGGTGCTGCCACCCGGAGAAGAAGAGCACGTAGAACAGGGTGGCCAGCAGAAGCACCGCCATCAGCACCGACACCACCACCGCCCCACACCCACCACCACCCCCGGACCGCTTCTGGCAGGCAGGGGAGGAGGGTGAGGGTGAGGATGAGGGCAGGGGGGTGGTGGTGGTGGGAGAACCCTGGCCATCAGCCGACATGTGGTTCCGCTCCGACGCCACGCTGGGCTGCGACTGCGGCTCCACCATCACCTCCTCCTGCAGGTAGGATTTGAGGCGCTGGGTCTCCTCCTCCACGCCCTCCTCCCCCTCTTCGCTGTACAGGGTGGTGTTGGGGTGGTAGGACCCCGCCCCCAGGCTGGTGTCCCCTTCCTCCTCCTCCCCCCATCTCTCAACCCCACCCTCACCAGCATCCCGCACCACCTGCCCGTTGAGCTGAAAGGAGGGAGGAGGGGGGGCAGCGATGGTGGCAGCGGAGGTGGCGACGATGACGTCCGGGTTGACAGCGGCCTTGCTGCTTTCACGTTGCTCCTCCTCAGCTGGTGCCAGCTGCTCCTCGTACGTCTCCTGTGGGGCCAGGGGGGCTTTGATAGACTTGCTCTCCACCCGCGCCTGTGACTGGTAGACAGGAGCAGCCGCCGCCATGCGCATGGTCAGACCCCTGGGGACGTCCACCGCCGCCTCTGAAACAGGTCAGGGGCTGGTAGGAGAATGGTGTCAATGCCACAGTGCTTTCTCTCCTGTGTCCCATCACCACAACAGGTGTGACAGAAAGGTTACAGTATATCCCTTGGCATTAGTTGCCTCCGTACACACACACACACACACACACACACAGATGTATACAGACAGACAGACAGACAGGCAGGCAGACACACACACACACACACATACATACACACACACAAGCCACACACACACACAAGCCACACACACACAAACACATATATGCAATGCATCCTTTTATCATGTTCATCACTGGAACAGGAGTGAGAGATAGGCTACAATGCATGTATCCCTTACTACAGAGAGAGAGAGAGAGAGAGCACTCTACATCACTCAGATACATAAAAAAATTGTAAAATCCCACTTTGTTCCACACAGTGTCAGTGAAGGTGGAAATGAGAATGGATATTTATCCAGACAGACTGCTTCACCTCATCAGGATTTACTTCATGCCACATATTTGTCCATGACACTGTGTCCACATACGATCATATTTCCATGTAGGGATTACTGTTATCCAATATCCCTTCAACTCATTGAATAAAAGAGCATCCAATTTCTAATTCACATAGTCGATCAATATCCAGCACCCCCTTACAGAATGATACATCTGTCCTTCAAATAATTATGTATGTTAATACAATTGTGTTAAGACTAAAACAGTATTCAAGGCAAATCGATTTAGTGGTCTGTCTTAGTGCAGCTTCAATAAAAAATTAAAAAAAAGGTCAACAGAGCAACACACACACACACACACACACACATTACTTGCAGTACTTGACCAAACATAACCATCTCCCAACAACAAAGAACAAGCATGATTAATTATCCTTCCAACAAGCACAAGCATGTTCTTCTATCTTCTATAACTGCAACAAATACTCTATAAATTGAAAACAAAACATAAAATAAAATAATCAAAAAATAAAAAATCAAAGATAAACAGATTAATAAATAAGTAAACAAATAAACCAATAAGCATATAAACAAACAAACAAATAAATAAATAGATAAATAAATGAACAAACAAACGCTGCACAAAGCCTAGAGCGCGAGTGAGATGTTAACACAAACTGCAGAGCTGTGCCAGGTCACACCAGATGCTGTCTGTGCACATGGTGCATGCAAACTCAATCTTGCCGAACCACAGCAACAGCATAAAACAATGCAAACAATTTTGTTTTAATCAGGCAAACTAACCACCCACAGAAAGACCTATGCACAAAAGCACAAAAATTAAACACACACACACCCTCATGTGCCATGCATGCTCTAACACACACACACACACACACACACCCTCATGTGCCATGCATGTTCTAACACACACACACACACACACACACCCTCATGTGCCATGCATGTTCTAACACACAAACACACACACACACACGTGCACACACACACACATGCATACGTGCGCACACACACACACACACTGCCATGCATCTATTTTCTAGACTGTCCTGTTTTCCCTGGTTTCACTTGATATTGGTTTAAGCTTTCTTGATTTGATGCGTCATTTTACACACACACACACACACACACACACACACACACACACACACACATGTGCTATACACACTCCCACACACAAACACACACATACAAAGGCCTCATCAATAAAACATTTGTGCACACACACACACACACACACACACACACACACACACACACACTGCCAAGCATTCGAGTTCCTCTTCAACTGACAGGCAATCAACCCTGAAAAGGCCTCTTTTAAATAATTCAAATTTAAATGCACACATGCACCCACACACAAGCAAACATGCCAGAAACAATTTTTTTTTCTCCTTGCTCTACGGTACAGCCAACCACAGAGGGCCACCACATCAGGGCTGAAAACATTCCAGTCAAACTTTATGTAAAAACAAAAAAAGTGGTTATTTTTCTCAGATCAAATCAATCCTATGGAACCCGAGCAGAATGTCTGGCACAATAACAGTCCTCTCAATTCACACAAACCTGGGACATGGTGCTGACCGTTCCATGGGAACTAGACTTTGAGTTGTGACCAGGGTGCTAGTCTTTCAAACAAGATTATAAACAGAGGCTTTGTGTGTAGCGTGCACTTTGAAAATGTACAAGATAACAAAAAAGGTTGTCCCTGGCAAAATTCATACGATCAGTTTTTCACCAAAGTATAGAAAAAAAAAATATATATATATATAAAAGCTAGCCGTAAAAAAGTGTTCAGAAATGACTGACAAAATGATACAAAAAATTACCCATAGCATATCATTATTATCATAACCTCTAAAAAAGAAATACAAAATAAAATAATAAACAACAAAAATGCCCCATTATCAAGACCAGAAAATACCACACACACACACAAAAAGAAAAAAAACCCTTCCTGATTCCCTCACACACACACACACACACACACACACACACACACACACACACACACACACCCTTCCTGATTCCCTCTCACACACACACACACACACACACACACACACACACACACACTGGGAACACAAAAGGAAGAAAGGAAACTATGAGTCAGCAAGACCTGCACCGTGAAATTCCAACTGAATATCCAACCCAACACAACCCTCAGAAGGCACTATGGTGTATCCAGTGCACAAAAATGGGCAAAACACTCACCCAAAGTGCAGCAAGCTTTGAAACTTCAGTGCACAGCACAACACATGATAAAAAAAATACAAGCAATGGAGAAGGGATTGATTTAGTAATTATATAAATGAATAAATAAATAAACAAATAAACAAATGAATAAATAAATAAATAAACAAACAAACAAATGAATAAATAAATAACAAATCAAACGTTTGGAAAGTCAACCAGATGGTGCAACATACACAAGCATTACAAATAAAGTAACCAACAAATGCAGAGAGAAAAAAAACAGAATCATCACTACAGAAGACAAAACATTAACACTTGAATGAGTGAGCGAAGAAAGGATTTCATGACAGTATCAGTGTCAGTAGCTCAAGGAGGCGTCACTGCGTTTGGACAAATCCATATACGCTACACCAGATCTGTCAAGCAGATGCCTGACCAGCAGTGTAACCCAACGCACTTAGTCAGGCCTAGAGAAAAAAATGACAAAGATAATAATAATAATAATAATAATAATAATAATGATGATGATGATGATGATGACAATAATAATTTTAATAATAATAAAAATAATAGTAGTAATAAATAAAAATAAAATCAAAAGACAATAATGATGATAAATAAGCAAATAAATGCAAAACAAGACAGATATATACTTTAATGAGTGAGTGAACAAAGGATTTCAGGACGGATACAAGTGAGGAATGAAACAAAAAAAGAAAGGCGGACAGACTGAATGATAGGCTGAAAGACAGAAGACAGACAGACAGACAGAAAACGAGAAAGAGACAAGCACACAAACAAACCAACAAAAACTGGTAATCAGTCACACCAACAAATGGACAGAAAACAGTACAGTTACAAAAAATGAGAAAAAATAAAATAAAATAAAATAAAATGAGTAACTAAAAATGAAATCAATAAGCAAAACAAATCAAGCAAACTCTGAAGACGCATGAAACATACACAACATAAACTGCACGACATGTCATCAAACTCGGTAGACGAAAGGGACAATGGGAGAGGTGGGGGTGGAAAGGGGATGGAAGGGAAGGGAGGTAAGTAGCCATGAAACAAGAAAGTTATTCAATACCATGCAGCTGTTGTTTTTTGGGGTTTTTTCTTTCTGTGCATTCAAAACATTTTTTGTTCCACTTTTTTCTTTTACTTTTTTTTTTCTTTCTTTCTTTTTTTTTTTTTTTTTTTTAAGTGGTTTATTGTGCATAAACATGTTCCAGCAAGTGACCATGGAACTAGAACATTGTTCACTGTCTAGCGCTTCAAACTCTCAAAAAGTAGTCTTGTTTTGTTTTTGTTTTTTTCTTTCTTTTTTGCGGTGGTCGTTATGTGCATAAACATGTGCTACATCCAACAACATCACTCAACAAAACACAGACATTAAAGAAACAATTTGCTTTTGGGAGAAAAGTTAAAAAGAAAAAGAAAAAAAACAAACATCTAGTTAAAAAGAAAAAGAAAAAAAAACAACATCTACTTAAAAAGAAAAAGAAGAAAAAAAAAATAAAAACCTTAATAATAAACGCAAAATACTATAACTATGGACGTGCATGTGGTAAAAATTAAATAAAAGCAAAAAAAAATCAACATGCACTTTAAGAAAAAAAAGGCACTCTAAAACAACCGCAAAATGCTACAACTCTGAGCGTGCATGTGCTGAGACAAAGACCAAAACAAAAACAAAAAAGACAACTCTACACCACCACAGGCATGGAAATTGAGGGGGATGAGAGAAAAAAAAATCTCAATTACCTGGCTTCTTTCCATTGGCCCAGATGACTAATTAAGGCAACAAAAATATATAAAAAAAAGAAAAAAAAATTGTGATTAGTGAACTTTTCCCAATGCACTGACCCCAAGACATTCGGACACTCACAAGGATGCTGGAAGGTTAACACCTGGTGCAGCAGCCTTGTCATACCTCCGCCACTGGATTTTTTACCCCAGGGTCAAACAACTGTCAGAACTGACCACCCCTGGCGGAGTTCTCTGTCCCACCCTCCCCCAAAGGCTAAAGGCCAGCCCAGAATGATCCTTCCTTTCATTTCTCAATAGTTTGACAAAACCCATAGAAAGGGGGATTGGGGGGGGGGGGGGCAATTTTCAACCCAGCAGTGTTGTGAGAGGAGGGGGAGGGGTGCCATCTTGACCAGTCACAAATGACCGTGGGGTGAAAGTAAAACCCTGAGTTCAAGGCTGCTAGCACTGGGTCACAGACACAAGCTGCTCGCTCCTGCCTGTCCCTCCACCATCCCCTGCTGGTGTCGCGCACACACACACACACACACACACACACACAGAGAAATGAACACACAAGAGATGACAATGAGAGACACAGAGGGAGAAGAAACACTGTCAGACAGCACAGAGACAGACAGAAATGAACTCACAGGTAAACAGACAGGACACACAGAGACAGACAGAACAGAGAGCACACACACAGAGACAGACAGAGACACACAGAGACAGACAGAACAGACAGGACACAGAGACAGACAGAAATGAACTCACAGGTAAACAGACAGGACACACAGACAGAACAGACAGGACACAGAGACAGACAGAACAGACAGGACACCCAGAGACAGACAGAACAGACAGGACACAGAGACAGACAGAACAGAGAGCACACACAGAGACAGACAGAACAGACAGGACACAGAGACAGACAGAACAGAGAGCACACACAGAGACAGACAGAACAGACAGGACACAAAGAGACAGAACAGACAGCACACACACACACACACACACAGAACAGAGAGCACACACAGAGACAGACAGAACAGAGAGCACACACAGAGACAGACAGAACAGACAGCACACACACAGACAGACAGAACAGACAGGACACACAGAGACAGACAGAACAGACAGCACACACACAGACAGACAGAACAGACAGGACACACAGAGACAGACAGAACAGACAGACAGAATTGAACTCACGGGTGGACAGACACACAAGAGATGACAAAGAGAGCCACAGAGGGAAAAGAAACCAGAAGGAAACTGAGATGAATGAAAAGCACAAAGAGAGAGAGGAGGTGTTGTGTTGGGGGCATTGGGGGGGGGGTGCAGGGGGGGACACTGTCATACAGCGTGAGAGCAAGTCTGGATTAAATCATACACACAGTCTGGATTAAATTGTACACATATCCAGAACGCCAAATCCAATGGGCATGCAAAGGTAAGTCTGATAAACCAAAGATGTAATGGCAGTACAGGAAGGATATATAAAAACTGTTGTACAACAAGGAAACAACAAAGAATTCTGGGAAATTCTGTATCAATAAAAACATAGCACAAAGAAACACATAAGCACAGCACACAAAAATCAGGATAATTCCATCTCTTTCTGCTTTCCTCTGGTATACCAACTGTTAATTGTGTGAGATCAGTTTTACAGGCCTTCTTAGTACATTGTCTATACAGTGGTGTATTAGAAGAAAAATAAAGCACCATTTACAATCACTGTCACACTGAAACACAGCCATGAATGGACTGTATCATCAGTGTAGAACTATCACATTGAGGTGAGTTGACAGTCTCACTTAGCCACTTTCCTCTCTCTGCTGTCTCTTCCAAGCTGATCAGCCTAAGTAGTAC
The DNA here is from genome assembly GCF_041734735.1 of Babylonia areolata. Classification (NCBI taxonomy): domain Eukaryota; kingdom Metazoa; phylum Mollusca; class Gastropoda; order Neogastropoda; family Buccinidae; genus Babylonia; species Babylonia areolata. The sequence goes on along the minus strand of NC_134880.1, from coordinate 14,002,182 downwards.
CCAACACACACACACACACACACACACACACACACACACATGCACACACACACCCCCACCCAACCATATATATATGCATATACATATGCACACACACACACACACACACACAGAGCACACCTCACACACACACACACACACAAAGCCACACACACACACACACACACACACACACTTACTTCTGTGAAAATTCTATGTTTGCCCCAGCAGTTTTCCAACCTCCCTTTTTCTCCAATTTCTCATTGCACCCCCATCCAAACCTTACCCCCATTTTTCACACCATAAAAGTTATGCTGCTATCTTAGAAACACGCTTTCTATCTTTATAACACAAGACTAACCACAATTACCAAACATAGCTTGAGACAACACAGCACAGAAAAAAAAGGTGGATACGTCCATCTCAGAATCTGTACAACAGTAACTGGTTTCTTCTTTACACAGCAATATTAGGCTTAAAACATACCAACATAACTGTATTCCAAGCCTTACACTAGTGTATATAAAACTGCACCACTTACAATCACTATAATCAAAAGTTATAACACATAGGCTAGAAAGCATTTTCTCTTGCTTCAGTCGTAATCCCCCCTGCAGTTTACTTCAGGATAATCTTTCTTCTTTCCCTGCACACTGACAAATGATAACAACCAACAGCACTGATAGCAAGGTTGTCTGCTTGACTTGAACTGATTAACAACTTGACTTAAACAGTTTAGTCCACGGCCAATGAACCTTTATGTTTCAGTAAATCTCATTAAGTTGAAGCCAAAACCAATGATTATATATTGTTGTTTGTTTCAATAATCACGTAATCACAATGTAAGTTCTGGGGCTTGTAGCACAAAAAGAGGATTCACAAAGGTTTCTAGTCACAACAGTGAGGAAAAAAAAAACTTTTAAAATGTTCTAAGACACCTAAGAACAAAATTGTTTAACTATCTCCTCGGGAACACAGAAAGGCACAGTATTTTGAATGCCAGCTAATGCATCCTGCTTGAGTCATCATCAGCTTCATGGATAACAGTGATTTTGGTTGGAAAAATCCTATCCATTTTTTGTCATTGTTGATGTTTTTGTTTTTGCCACTGTCATTATGTTTGTACTTCAAGATTTTGAATTCAGGTGGAACATTTTTTCTTTTTTGTTGTTGTTGTTGTTGTTGTTGTTGCTGTTTTGTTTCACTGATACAGAGGCTTAAAACTGATAACAATCACAAACCTAGGTCATTGAAAAAAACAAACAAAAAAAAAAACCATAATGATTTAAAAAAAGGCAAGTCACTTTTCACAAATTCTTTTAAAAAAAAATCTTTCAAAACCTGCATGAACCCTGAAGACTGCTGAGATTTCTTTGCATTGATAGAAACCTAGAAACCAAGTGGAATGTACCACTGAAACATCAATAACACAGCCCAGATCAACACCACACTCTACTATTGCACATCAACACCACACACCAAAATCATACATCAGCAGTCAATGATCCATTATGTGAATGCAGTAAATGATCCATTATGTGAATGCAGTAAATGATCCATTATGTGAATGCAGTAAATGATCCATTATGTGAATGCAGTAAATGATCCATTATGTGAATGCAGTAAATGATCCATTATGTGAATGCATCATACTGCTCCTTTCTTCAGCCATGGTTAACTCGATATTTAGCAGTCTCCTTTTGTCAGTACTTTGGTTTTGTAAGAAACCAAAGTGAGGCTCATCCCAACTCAATGTCACATATGGCTGTACCTTATGCACTGGATATTATATGATGATGATGACTCTCCTTATCACTCTTAGTTCTATTACATGATCATTATTATCATTATCATCAAGAAAACTATCATCACTATTACTGTATAACTTAGAAATCTCTCATAAATCCAAAACTGACTCATATCAATAATATCATTATCACACAAGTGTTCTTAACCCCTCCAATACATACTGATAAACTGGCTATGTTAAAAAGAAAAAGAAAAAAAACCATGTAATTTCCATTTTTAAAAACAAAAAAATTGTATAACAAGGATAAAACATATCCCCTGCAAACCCCACACCATAATAGAATAAAATAACAAAATGCAATACAAAAAAAACCCTAATACTCAATAAAGTAAAATGAAATAAAATAAAATAAAGTAAAAATACACCATTGAAACAGTGCAATCCACTCTCATAAAAAATAAAAATAAATAATAATGTTAAAACAAAAAAGTATCCCCTTGAAGAAAAGAAAAAGAAGAAATTGTCAAAAAGCCACCAAAAGTGTTCCAACAAATGACACAGAAAAAAGCCAGCAACAGAAAAACCAATGACGACGTCATTCCAAGATGGTGGACAACAAGCAGACAGGTGAACAGGACACAGAAGAAGAAGAAGAACACATGTAAACATCATATATGTGCACCCCCACACACCAAGAGCGTGCCCGGTGCAGTACATATGTACACACACACATACATCCCACAGGGAGACAGAGAGAGAGATATGATGAACAAAGCTTACCATTGTACGGTCTTCGATCTACAACACACCAGCAACACACATGGACTCACACACTTGTCCATAATACTTCTAGTTTTCTTTCTTTTCTTGTTTTTTTTTATCCACCAGAAAATATAAAAGATGTATTTTCAATCTACAGGGACTGTCACCATTTTATTTCCACCATGACCAAACAACACAGCCAAACAGATTTATGAACATTTATATATTTTTAAAGCAAAATTGTTTTCCAGAAGTATGCACACACACACAAAAAGTTTAAGGTAAACACAGCAATAACATAGGAAAATATTTCACACACACATGCTTACACACACACACACACACACACACACACACACACACACACTTTCTTTTATTTTACACATACATGCAGGTACACACGTGCACGCACATACACACACACAAACACACACACATTATTGTTTTTCTTTTTTCTTGTCAAACAAATGTACATTAATTGCTATTATGACGCTCAGGTTTCCATTCCAGAGCAAAAATGTATTGGTATACACCATCAGAAAGTGTGCTGTTGTAAATTAGCCACATATATTTTCTAACAAAGACAATGTTGAATCCACTTAACAGTCACAGAGAGATTTGATATGTTTAGATATTTGAAGAAAGTTTTGGTATTCCTCAAATCTTCCCATTTAAACAAATCAAAAATAAACAAACAAACAAAAATTTACATTTTAGTCATCAGTGTTGCAGAGTTTTGCTTGTCACAAAGTATTATTTACAATCATGACATGACTTATAAATGCTCTCACTTAAACACACACACACACACACACACACACACACACACATACATAAACATGCAGAGTAAAAGAAAATAAAGACAGCCATGATGGATTTTACAGGACACTAAAGCAACCAATGTGTTTTGTTTTGTTTTTTCAGACAGAGCATCACAATCCTCATACCACACTTCACAAATCACTACAAAACTGAAAGTTGGGACTGTCATTGCCTTGCAAACACCACACTACACAAACCACTACAAATCAAACTGTCTGCCTCAAGTCTACCACCATCACCCAGACTCAACAAACATGGACTGAGAAACAAAAAAAAGAAAATGAAACGTTTGGAGCAAATTGGCACAGAATGCTGACTGCATTTTCTCTCAAAGATAGCGAACAGATCATGTACAATACAGCATCTTTTTCTTTTTTTAACTGATCACAGATGAATGTACATATTCCTAAAACTGTCTGAACAATCTGCCTGTTGCTTTCAGTTTCCATAAATGGGTCATGATTATGTGACAGCCACTTTTTCAAAAATCAGAGATAGAAGGAATTGAAAAGGGTGAGGCAAGCAGATAGAGAGAAACAGAAAAAACAGAGAAACAGAAACACAGAGAAAGAGCCAGAGAGATAGACAGACAGACAAAAAGAGATAAACTGATCAAAGACACAAATGTGGGAACAGACATGAAGAAACAGACCAACAGAGAGAAACAGAAAAGAAACAAACACAGACCACTGACATGTCAGAAACTAGACAGAATGGAAGAACAAAAAATAAACTAACCCAACACATACAGATACACACACACAAAGAGAACAGACAGACAGATGCAAAGACATGAGCCACACACACACACACACATACACACTCACATGCACACACACACACACACACACACACACACACAGACACACACAAACACACACACACACACACACACATACACACACACACACACGCAGAGGACAAAGAGAAGCAGTGGCCACACCACTGGCCTGGCTCACCATCAGACAGAGACTGGTCCAGGTCACATGAATCCCTTGGGCCTGCCAAGGTGACGCTGTTGCGACTGCTCCCGGAGGGGTGTCTCCGTGCAAAGTTTGGGAGGGAGGAGGACCTGAAAGCAACAAAAGATGGCGACCTCAAGGCTCAAGAAGCAAGAAAACACCACATTATACTGCGTAACTGGTGATGTGATTTTTTCCCAGAGTGCAAGAGGCAGTGACCGACATGCCGCAGTTTGCCCAGGCCTTCAGCTGTCCCATGAAGGATCCTAATTAACAGCACTGGTATCTTACAACAACACTGAAACGTGAACTGCAATTAAAGGAAATGCAAACATGGCGACAGAAACTGATATAAAGGTTCATACCATACTGCAAGTTCCATTTTGATAAATCTCCAACTTTCAAAAACACTCTCCTCCCTACCTTAAAAGCTAATTTTGGATTTCAACTGTTTGTTCTGAATGAACTGATTCTGACGATCTGCAATTTCCAGGCATTCCATAATGAAATTAAACTATTCTCCATTAACACTCATATCACACTTCTGTCACCATCTCTACTGGCCAAGGCTTCTCCTGACCCTGAAGGACAAAACATGTCTACCTAAACTTTTCCAGCCCTGGAAATAGTTCTCGTTTTTTCCTTTTTTTTTTTTTTTTTAGATTTCTATGACAGTAAATAAATAAACAAAGTAATGAATAACAGGTCACATAATAATGTTTTTATTCCTCTGATAAAAGTCCAGCCAAGTAAATTGACCCATTTCCTCAAATCTATTCACTCCTTTGCAACAAACAACTCACACACGTTCAAGAACACACAAGAATCGAGAATCAAGAATATTTAATCCTTTCACCCCTTATGGGGCATGGAGGATATTATATAACAGCAATAGTATTTTACACCAAAATTAAACATAAACAATTAAAATAACATAACTATCAGAAACAGAATACAATCTATATGAAACACAACATAAATGATAACAGTATTTTTCTGGTATCAAACCTCAGGACAGATCAGACTACACTGCTCATCTTTGCAGCATTACTTACGTTTAACCAAATTGTCTTGACTGCATGAAATAAATCACACAGAAAGCTTCTTCCAACAAGAAAAATTAAACAGTCGTTGGCCTTTTTTCGCTGACATATTTTTTATGTTGTTTTTTTTAAATATCTTTTTTAAAGTACAAGTTCTACGTCATAACCATGTAATATGTCATTTACACACATTACACACACACCCATGCACACATTTACACACACACACACACACACACACACACACACACACACACGCATAGAAAAGAGAAGAAGGAGGAGAGACAAGACCAAATAGAAGAAAAAAACCCTGAAAGAATGGAAAAGAATTAAAAAAAAAACAAAAAAAAAAAACACCAGACCTTGGGAAGCTGGGCTCCTGGCGGTGAATTCGCTGACTGGCTTCATAGGCTTCATTCTGACACCGGCCACTGTGTGGACAACACACACACACACACACACACACGAGCACGCATGCGCGCGCACACACACACACACACACAAACACACATGCTCGCATATGTGTGCGCACGCACACACACACACACACACATGCGTACACACTCACACACACACAATACACACACACACACACTCACACACACACAATACACACACACACACTCACACACACACACTCACACACACACACACACACACACACACATGTACACACGCACACGCACACACAGTGTCAACTTCAACAAGAAAAATACTTTCAACAATGGAAACGAAAGAAAACAGAAACAAAATAAAGACTAAAAATTCAGGCCAGCAACTTCACTTGCCTGGCAACACAGCCAATGGCACCTCCCCAGTTAGGGCTTATGACCACTTCTGTTTGTGTGCCTGCATCCATGAGTTTGTGTGTGTGTGTGTGTGTGTGTGTGTGTGCGCGCACGTGCGCATATGCGCATGTGTGTGCGTGCATATATGCTTGTGTGTATATATATATGTGTGAGAGTGTGTGTGTTTGTGTGCATGTGTGTGAGTGTATGTGTGTGTGTCTTTGTGTGAATCTGTGTGTGTGTGTGTGTGTGTGTGTGTGTGTGTGTGTGTGTGCATGTACCGCTGCCTGTGCCTCTGTCAGTGTCTGTGTATAAACAACTTTGAGTGTGTACGTGTGAGCATGTGTGCATGCATACATGTGTGTAAAGTTGTGTGTGTGTGTGCATATATGTGGCATGCATTAATTCGTACATGGAAAGTAAATCTGCAAACAATTCATTATACAATATCATCACAAGAATACTACTGGAAAACAAAAGTTACACAGTCCATTACAATACTAAACACCGAAAATCCAATCCACACACAATTCATCGTACAATATCATCACAAGAATACTACTGAAAAATGATGGCAGTCCATTACAATACGGAGTACTGAAAGTACAACCAATCAAACTGGAAAAGCAAAACAAAGGAGAGACAACCATGTCATGGCTCTGTGGTCACCTGAATCGGAACCTGGATCCTCGTGAAAAGAGTGAACCTCCAGACCTCAGTTTGGGGGCAGAGCTGGCCGAGGCAAGACTGCACACACACACAGACACACAGACACACAGACACACACACACACACACACAGTGTCAGCCAACTGAACAAATGCTATCCAGACCAACCCCCTTGTACCACTACTCCCCCACCCCCCATTTTTTAAAGCATTTTTCCCCTAAAATTATTTTTGATCAACGTACGTGCTGTGACTTACTGGTACAGACTCTACCATGGGTCTGATCTTTCACTGTTAAACATTTATCTGTATGAATGTATTGGTGATAAGGTATTCAACATGTATCTGCACACAGCCCTTGGTAGTATATTGTCCATAGTGTATACATGTAAATGTGTTGGTAATATTCTTCTTCTTCTTCTTCTCCCTCAGCTCTGTGAACAGCCGCTAGGGTGCCACACAAAAGAACTTTCCACCAGACTCCACCAATATATTGTCCATAACTTCTCCTCTTCTTCTGCGTTCACTCGTATGCACACGAGTGGGCTTTTACGTGTATGACCGTTTTTACCCCGCCATGTAGGCAGCCATACTCCGTTTTCAGGGGTGTGCATGCTGGGTATGTTCTTGTTTCCATAACCCACCAAACGCTGACATGGATTACAGGATCTTTAACATGCGCATTTAATCTTCTGCTTGCATATACACACGAAGGGGGTTCAGGCACTAGCAGGTCTGCACATATGTTGACCTGGGAGATCGTAAAAATCTCCACCCTTTACCCACCAGGCGCCGTCACCATGATTCGAACCTGGGACCCTCAGATTGACAGTCCAATGCTTTAACCACTCGACTATTGCGCCCGTCTATTGTCCATAACAAATCTATGTCATGAACCAGCTGTAATTGTCAAAAACATAACTACATGAATGCATTGCTTATTTGCATCATTTTTTCCCAAAATGTATTGGTAGTATACTGTCCCTAATAATCTATTTAATATTATGGTCATAAACTGTCTATGCTATATATATACAATGTAGTGACTGTATACTGTCCGTAACAGATCTGCATAAATGTATTCGTAATGCACTATCCATAAATGTATCTACATAAACATATTGGTTACACATTGTCCATATCTACATAAATGTGCTGGTGATACACTGTCCACAATGTATCAAAATAAAATATACTGGTAATAAATTATCCCTTTCTAAATAAATTTCTCATTAATAAACTATCATCAATGAATTAGTATACACTGTAAGATACCTAACTACTATTTATAGATACAGAGATCCATAAAAGATACATATATACAGAAATAAAAAGTAGCCAGAAACAAAGAGAATGACAGAAAAGAGGAACTTTCTAGCACATGCTTTCCAGAAGAGAGGAAGGGGGTGAGTGAGGGTATAGGGGAGGGGATAATATTTGTACAGGAAAAAACAAAAGCCCCCAAACATCCTTACAAAGTGGGAAGGAGGAGGGGGGGGAAGGCAGGAAGGGGGACAATAATGTGAGAAACACTGACGTGAAAAACAACTGCTGCTCCACAGCTGAGCGCCAGAGATACTTGGCTGCTGACGCTGTCAGACACTTGTAGGTCACTGGCTGCTGCTTCTGCACACAGTGCAACAACACATTCTGACCCTCACGACCGTCATCAGCTAATGGTTCAATTCGCTCTTTAATCTGAAGTGAATTTAAAACTGATCATCAACTAATATTTCAATGCATCATTCATAAGGTACGTTTATCAACTGGTTATCAACTTACATTTCATTATTCTGGAGGTAATTTTTAGAAAAGTGATCAACTTCTAATTTGATTTCTTTACTTTTCTGGATGGAACTTTATACTGTCATCAACTAAGCATTCAGTTTTATTCATAATTCTACAGAGAACTTTAAATGGAAATAACTAATCATTTTGAATAATTCATTACTCCACAGCGAATTCTCTACTACATGATTATCAACTAAAAATTTAACTCATCCATTATTCTTAAGGGAACTTTAAACTGGTTATCAATTGCTATTTCAATTCATTCATTATTCTAAGGAGAACTTAAATGGTCGTCAACTGATATTTTCAATCCATTCATAATTCAAAAAGGAATTCTACATTGGGTTATCAACTGATATTTCAATACTATCATTATTCTAAAAGCATAAATTATCCCAAAGGACACTTTAATTTTTTTATCTGAACTTGAGCAAGACAGGTTCTTCAGTCTAATCAACATGAGTATGGCAGCTATGAACTAGCAAAGTCATATAACTCAAAATCAGGGCATGTTGTGTTTTCTTGGTAAAACATGAGTTTACAGTTATCTCACAACTCTGGTGAAAATCAATCCGATCCAGTCATCAGTCTGATCTTCTAATCAATGGTTCTTTGAAATCAGAAGTTAACAACTGCTATAAACCATTTCACCGAAGTGAGTTACACAATACACATATGTTTCCATAAAAATATAATAAGCAAAATAGCCACAAAGAAATAAAAGCACAATAAATGAAGCATCTAGTATAGTTCTACTGTGGTAAACATTTTCTTTTCCCATAAATATCAAGATCAAGAGAGGCGGATACGGGTGAGGGGGGGTGTGGGGGGGGGGGGGGGCAGTATGAAGAGACAAACAGACTGAGACTGAAACAGATAAGAGTCAAACACAGACAATATTTGTATTCAGCCCTCTTAATCATGCACACCAATTGTGAGAGTAAAACTTTAACAACATCAACAAATAAAATCTAGAAGGATTTTCAATTTCAGAGAATCCAAATACAAAAGGGTTAAAGCAAACAACAGCAGACAATATCATTTTGTTTGTTGCGGAGATAGAATAAGGGAATGACCTGCCATCCTGCTCTGTCCTGCAGCCACTCATTCGTTTTCAAGCAAATGCCTTTAACGTGGTACAAAACTCTCTGCCCCATCCTGGGATCCTACAGCTGAAAAAGATCTAGTCCTCATCGACTGACCACCATCTCTGAGACAGGATCAGGCCCTGGTGCCATTGTAGGTATCTGGGTATCTTTTTATGGATAGTCTTTCAAATGAGACAATAAACTTAAGTCCTGTGTGCAGCATGCACTTTGCACCAGGCAAATGAACATAACGGTTTTCCCTGGCAAAATTCTGTTTAAAATAATGAATAATAATAATTAAGAAATAAAAATCTTCAAGTTCAACAGTCAAACAAATGCACTTGCAGACAGACAAAAAAAAAAAGGAAAAAAAAAGAAAAAGATAAGATAAGGGTGTTGATGCACTATGGCAACACGTTCTTCCCCAGGGAGATCAGCCCACATCCCACACACAGAGAAATCAGCAATGACAAAAAGTAACACAGTTTCACAAAGCACAGCTTTGTGCTGCACCACTGGTAACACTCACACAGAGAAAATCAAATGTCAGGAAAAGAACAAAGGGTCTGACAAACAAAGGGGAGAAATGAGAGATGCCAGTGACAGAGCCCACACCACAGAGAAGGCCCACAGGAACAAGTGCCCATCCAAAAATAGCACTGACTCATCACCCACAACACAGACACAGGCAGAGAAACCACAGTAAAGAAATGGTGCTGTCAATGTAAATGCAAGTCCCCCAGGTGACAACAGCAGCAAACCAGACACGCACAACTTGTCACAGCCAGCAACAACCTACACTGCAGATTGGTCTGAATTACAAAACAAACAAGACACTGCACACTGCCACATCCAGAACACACACTATCACCACAATCACCTACAGTACTATCATCAACGGCACAGAACACACACCAGTATCACAATCATCAACACCACAATCACCAACATCAGAATCACCAAAACACAAACACCAACATCACAATCACCACAAACACCAACATCATAATCACCACAAACAACAACACCATCACATCACCACAAACACAAACACCAACAACACAATTACACAAACACCAATATCACAATCACCACAAACACCAACATCACATCACCACAAACACCAACATCATCATCACCACAAACACCAACAACACAATCACCACAAACACCAACAACACAAACACCAACAGCACATCACCACAAACACCAACATCACAATCACCACAAACACCAACATCACAAACATCAACATCATAATCACCACGAACACCAACATCATAATCACCACAAACACCAACAGCACATTCACCAACACCACACTCATGAACAGCACGATCAATCACAGTTCAGTCACCACAAATGACACAGTGACACCACATTCACGAACAGCACGATCAATCACAGTTTAGTCACCACAAAAGACACAGCATCACCACATTCACGAACAGCACGATCAATAACAGTTCAGTCACCACAAAAGACACAGCATCACCACATTCACGAACAGCACGAACAATTACAGTTCAGTCACCACAAAAGACACAGCGACACCACACTCACGAACAGCACGAACAATTACAGTTCAGTCACCACAAAAGACACAGCGACACCACACTCACGAACAGCACGAACAATTACAGTTCAGTCACCACAAAAGACACAGCGACACCACACTCACGAACAGCATATCCAATGAACAGCACAATCACCTGCTTTCCCTTCCTCTTTGTCAGGGCAACAGAAAGAAAACAAAGAATGGGGCTGTTCATTTGTCATCAACACCTGAAGGTCACCAGCACATCACTGAGCGACAGTGACCCGCAGGGACAACGCAAACAGTGAACAACAACAACAACACACACACACACACATACACACACACACACACACACACAATCATTTCTCTCTCTCTCTCTCTCTCTCTCTCTCTATATATATATATATATATATATGTATTCATATAGAAAGAGAGAGAGAGGGATATGTGTGTGCATGTGTGTGTTTGTGTGTGTGTGTGTGTGTTGTTGTTGTTGTTGTTGTTGTTGTTGTGTGTGTGTATGTGTATGTGTGTGTGTGTGTGTGTGTGTGTGTGTGTGTGTGTGCGCGTGTGTGATAGCCATGTCTGACAAAGACCATCAGAACAACAGAGGAGGTGACCGCTTTCCTGACAATCTGGGCTAAAATTTGATAACACTGCAGAGTGTCGTGCCGAAGATGCATCCCCACTCTCTTGGTGAAGAGGGATTTAGGACAGACGAAAATAAACTTACAAAGTATTACAAATACCACATACGGCACAGACAATGGGAGAGGTGAGAAAGGGGTGAGGAGGGGGGAGGTGGAAAAGGAGAGAAAGAAAGACACAGAGAGAGAGAGACAGACAGACAGACTTTACACTATTTTTATACAACAAGCGACAGAGGGAGAAAGTGAGAACATACTTTTAAACAGTCATACAACATTCAAACACTGTACACCTTCAAGATGGGTACACCACCCTAAGTCAACAGCAGGCAAAGACTGACGCAATACCTATTCTACATGTTCCAACTAAAGATGTCAAACAGCAGTCAGCTCTTAACCCTTTGACTGCTGCTGATGAGTATGCTGTCCGTGAAGGGCTGTCACCTCATTGATACAAGACAGAGCTTACAGGTCAGGACGTCAGTGAAGGGCTGTCACCTCACTGATACAAGACAGAGCTTACAGGTCAGGAAGTCAGTGAAGGGCTGTCACCTCACTGATACAAGACAGAGCTTACAGGTCAGGAAGTCAGTGAAGGGCAGTCACCTCACTGATACAAGACAGAGCTTACAGGTCAGGACATCAGTGAAGGGCTGTCACCTCACTGAGACATGACAGAGCTTACAGGTCAGGACGTCAGTGAAGGGCTGTCACCTCACTGAGACATGACAGAGCTTACAGGTCAGGACGTCAGTGAAGGGCTGTCACCTCACTGAGACATGACAGAGCTTACAGGTCGGGACGTCAGTGAAGGGCTGTCACCTCACTGAGACATGACAGAGCTTTTAGGTCAGGATGTCAGTGAAGGGCTGTCACCTCACTGAGATATGACACAGCTTACAGGTCGGGACGTCAGTGAAGGGCTGTCACCTCACTGAGATATGACAGAGCTTACAGCTCAGGACGTCAGTGAAGGGCTGTCACCTCGCTGAGATATTACACAGCTTACAGCTCAGGACATCAGTGAAGGGCTGTCACCTCACTGAGATATGACACAGCTTACAGGTCGGGACATCAGTGAAGGGCTGTCACCTCACTGAGATATGACACAGCTTACAGCTGAGGACGTCAGTGAAGGGCTGTCACCTCACTGAGATATGACACAGCTTACAGCTCAGGACATCAGTGAAGGGCTGTCACCTCACTGAGACATGACAGAGCTTACAGGTCAGGACGTCAGTGAAGGGCTGTCACCTCACTGAGACATGACACAGCTTACAGCTCAGGACGTCAGTGAAGGGCTGTCACCTCACTGAGATATGACACAGCTTACAGGTCGGGACATCAGTGAAGGGCTGTCACCTCACTGAGATATGATACAGCTTACAGCTCAGGACGTCAGTGAAGGGCTGTCACCTCACTGAGATATGACAGAGCTTACAGGTCAGGACGTCAGTGAAGGGCTGTCACCTCACTGAGACATGACAGAGCTTACAGGTCAGGACGTCAGTGAAGGGCTGTCACCTCACTGAGACATGACAGAGCTTACAGGTCGGGACGTCAGTGAAGGGCTGTCACCTCACTGAGACATGACAGAGCTTTTAGGTCAGGATGTCAGTGAAGGGCTGTCACCTCACTGAGATATGACACAGCTTACAGGTCGGGACGTCAGTGAAGGGCTGTCACCTCACTGAGATATGACAGAGCTTACAGCTCAGGACGTCAGTGAAGGGCTGTCACCTCGCTAAGATATTACACAGCTTACAGCTCAGGACATCAGTGAAGGGCTGTCACCTCACTGAGATATGACACAGCTTACAGGTCGGGACATCAGTGAAGGGCTGTCACCTCACTGAGATATGACACAGCTTACAGCTGAGGACGTCAGTGAAGGGCTGTCACCTCACTGAGATATGACACAGCTTACAGCTCAGGACGTCAGTGAAGGGCTGTCACCTCACTGAGACATGACAGAGCTTACAGGTCAGGACGTCAGTGAAGGGCTGTCACCTCACTGAGACATGACACAGCTTACAGCTCAGGACGTCAGTGAAGGGCTGTCACCTCACTGAGATATGACACAGCTTACAGGTCGGGACATCAGTGAAGGGCTGTCACCTCACTGAGATATGATACAGCTTACAGCTCAGGACGTCAGTGAAGGGCTGTCACCTCACTGAGATATGACAGAGCTTACAGGTCAGGACGTCAGTGAAGGGCTGTCACCTCACTGAGACATGACAGAACTTACAGGTCAGGACGTCAGTGAAGGGCTGTCACCTCACTGAGATATGACACAGCTTACAGCTCAGGATGTCAGTGAAGGGCTGTCACCTCACTGAGATATGACACAGCTTACAGGTCAGGAGGTCAGTGAAGGGCTGTCACGTCAATGAGATATGACAGAGCTTACAGGTCAGGATGTCAGTGAAGGGCTGTCACCTCACTGAGATCAGACAGAGCTTACAGGTCAGGACGTTAGTGAAGGGCTGTCACCTCACTGAGATATGACACAGCTTACAGGTCAGGACGTCAGTGAAGGGCTGTCACCTCACTGAGATATGACACAGCTTACAGGTCGGGACGTCAGTGAAGGGCAGTCACCTCACTGAGATATGACACAGCTTACAGGTCAGGACGTCAGTGAAGGGCTATCACCTCACTGGGATATGACAGAGCTTACAGCTCAGGACGTCAGTGAAGGGCTGTCACCTCACTGGGATATGACAGAGCTTACAGGTCGGGATGTCATCACCACTCTCAATGTAGACTGACTTTCTGGGGTCTCATCACTTTAGTTCAGTCAAGTGGAAGACACCACTGAAAACTATGCAAAAAGCAGCGACTGCACTTCAGACTCACGCCACACTGTCACCAAGGTTCAGCAGTCAAAGGGTTTAAGAAACTATGATATATTAAGAAAAAGAAAAACAAAACAAAAAAAGGATCCACACAGTCTACTCTACCAGCAGAGACAGAAAACGCCCACACCAATCTATCTACCACTGGCCCACAAACCCCAGGGGACAGTAAGCAAAAACCATGCACCCAACAACAAACAACAACAAACCCCCTTTCCTTACGAAAGGTAAAAAAAAAAATGCTACACAGTGAACGCTAGCTAGGGCTAGGTAGGTCGCTAGCGCCAACATTCTATACCTGTCCCCACCACCTTTTCTTCTTACCTTTTTCGAGGGACCCGCATCCCCGTCCTGTCAACACAGCACTCAACTGTCTGATCGCATGGACTGCATAGGGGTAGGGGTGTGATGCGGGCAAGGGGGCCAGAAGGGGTGGTGGCAGGCAGAACAGACTGCCTGCCTTCCAAAAGAGGAAAACTTTTCTTCCTTAAAAAGAAGTTTCTTTTTTAACCTACTTTCCTTGACCACTTAGTGTTGACTCCAACAGGGGTCTGATTCCTCCTGCCCTTTGCAAACTACTACGACCCACCAAAGAAAGTGGAGAAATCAAAAGCAGCTGTGGCTAGTAGCCTCCCTTCATATATTACCACCCTTGTGTTTATGTGTGCACAACACACTGCAGCCTATCTGTTTCCCCAAAAGAGCATGTGTGAAGCCTTGTTATAAACCCACACTCTTTTCATTTGTTTACCGATGAACAAATAACTAGAGAACAAACAAAAACGATGACAAGACACAAAATCAGTAAAATGCAACAAACTTTGCACAACAGGATCTAAGTGCCAGACCCCTGTTACCTATATATATATTCCCATGCAGAGAAGATCAAAGACAGCCAGTTCTGGATAAATGTCATGTACTCAAAGCGTTCTCCTTCTGATTTTAATTCTTATCTCTATTATTAGTTTTCTTTTAAATCATTACTTTTTTTTCGATAAATCCACTGACTTGCCCTATCAAACAGGGCAACAGATGTCTTTTCCAACAGAATAATTATAATACATTTTGTCGTGTATGTGTTTCGTTCTTTGTACTGACTTGCTGGTGAAAAAATAACATTCCTATCTCAGCAGTGGGATTTCTTTCTCTGCAGACAACCATGATTGTGTCCTTTTTATGTTCTTGTACTCAGTTCTAAAATCAACATTTAAATATCAGTTATGTGAACTGCTTTGAAGTACACTGTCAAACTGTTCTGTTTTTTTGTTGTTGTTTTTTTCTTCTTCTTTTCTTTTTTTTTTATTATACTCATGTCTAATATCAATATTTATAACTTGTGCAAAAGTGTTCCAGAAATTTGAATTTACTTTCAAACTCTCAGGAACATACACAACAAACTGACTGGGTGTATGAGAGAGAGAGAGTGTATGTGTGTGTGTGTGTCTGTGTGCATGCATGCTCATGCACACGACTGTGTACCTATGTGTTTATTTACTTATTCATTTTATTCATTCGTTTCTTACTTCCATTTAAAACTAATCTTGTGTGCCTGTGCATTTATTTATTTATCTATTTTGTCAATTAATTTCTTCTCTTTTTTTTCCATCTTTTGACCTAACTGGATATGTTCATGTTCAGTCATTCGCCATCAGTTCTCTCATTGCGCATGTCCTTGATACTCACCTCATTGACACTGACGTTGAGCACAAACAGTTTGCCTTCATAGGATATGCGACGAATCTGAGTCCTGCACACACACACACAGAAGTCATCTTCAGAAGCAAAGGCACACTCTTCAACGGTCACCTTTTCTGCATATGTTTTGTTACTCTGTGTGTATATTAGTCTTTGTGTATTGAACACATGTGGGTGGGTGGCTGGGTGAGTGAACGAGCAATTGTGTGTATGTGCATCTATGTGTGTGTGTCTGAGTGTGTATGTGTGAACGTATGCCTGTCCGAGATATATGTGTGCGAGTGTAAGTTTCAGTGTATGTGTGCACATGTGTATACATAAATATTTCTGTGTGTGTGTGTGTGTGTGTGTGTGTGTGTGTGTGTTGTTGTGTGGGTGTGTAAAAACACTGCAAGTGTGTGGGTGGGTGTGTGCATGTTTATCTCTGTTTATCTTAGTGTCACTGCAAGCATAATGAACAGAGAATACTCAATTTCTGTGTCACTCTCTCTGTAGATCCATTTCCCATGTGTGTATATGTGTGTGTGTGTGTGTGTGTGTGTGTGTGTGTGAGTGCGCACGCATCCATGTGTGTTTGTGTGTGTGTGTGTGAGTGCGCGTGCATCCATTCGTCTTATTCCTTATAACTTCTTTTCACTTCAATATTTGGCATGTAATGTTCAGGTGTGTGTAAATGTGTTTGTCCATGGGATGCATTTGTGCATGTGCGCATGGAAGCTTGTGCATGCCTGTGTGCATGCATGCATTTTTGCATGAATGTGCGTCTTCATACACCTAACACTGCCCAGCCACCAAACTCACTTCCCAAGGCAAGCACTAGCCCTGCCCTACCATTTGTACAGCTGTGTGCGACGACTCCCACGGAAGGTCATGACCCCCTGGTGGGTGATGCCCAGGTACAGGTGGTCTCCCTTCTGGTCCTGCGCACACAGCACCACACATCTTTGCACTGACCTCACCACACCCACACATCTATATACCGCACTTCACCACACCCACACATCTATACACTGACCTCACCACACCCACACATCTATATACCGCACCTAGCCACACCCACGCATCTATACACCACACCCATCTATACACTGACCTCACCACACCACACATCTATACACCACACCCATCTATACACTGACCTCACCACACCACACATCTATACACCACACCCATCTATACACTGACCTCACCACACCCACACATCTGGATCTATATACTGCACCTCACCACATCCACACATCTATACACCACACCTCACCACAACCACAAATCTATACACTGACCTCACCACACCCACACATCTATATACAGCACTTCACCACACCCACACACCTAGCCACACCCACACATCTATACACCACACCCATCTATACACTGACCTCACCACACCACACATCTAATTCTATACACCGCACCTCACCACACCCACACATCTAGATCTATATACCGCACCTCACCACATCCACACATCTATACACCACACCTCACCACATCCACATATCTATACACCACACCTAGCCACACCCACACATCTATACACCACACCCATCTATACACTGACCTCACCACACCCACACATCTATACACCGCACCTCACCACACCCACACATCTAGATCTATATACCGCACCTCACCACATCCACACATCTATACACCACACCTCACCACAACCACAAATCTATACACTGACCTTACCACACCCACACATCTAAATACAGCACTTCACCACATCCACATATCTATACACCACACCTAACCACACATCCATATACTACACCTTACCACATCCACACATCTATATACCACACCTAGCCACACCCACAAATCTATACACCGCACCTCACATCCACACATCTATATAACGCACCTCACCACACCACATATCTATACACCGCAACTCACTACACCAACACATCTATACACACCTGACCACATCCACACATCTATACACCACACCTACATGTCAATACATTGCACAATCACTGATACATGCCTTCATCTTGCACAAGCATGGAAAACTCTAAATAGTTGGAATCAGCATTATCCCTACACATCCATTTATATTTCAGAAGTAATCGGCTTGAAATTATCACTTGAGAGAACACTGGCACATCAACAGTTTCCTTATAAGGCATGTAATGCAGTGTGTGTTACTATCAATACTGTAAACTACCTTGTAAATACCTAGCATCTAGCAAACACCCAACCCCCATTACAGGTTCAAAACTGTGCATGGAAAAATATCTTGTAAACACCCACCCTCACACTAAAAAAATAAATAAATAAATAAAAAGAAGAAATCCATCATGAACTAATGACAATTTAGTTTGCTATTTGTGACTGTGTTGCTTTACACAGCAGTACAGGTTTAGATCAGGAGATAAAAATATAGAACACCCGCATGATGTCGGTGGGTTACTCGAAACACCAAGTGAAAGCGTGAGAACTTCATGATGCAGTGTGTTGTTTCAGTGGCCTTTTGTTCTCACTTCCAGCCCACCCCGTGCTGTATGAATGGGCCCCCACAAAGACTAAAGTACCTATTAACTCACTCAGTACGGCCAGTCCTCTCTTCTCCTCTACACAGACCCCTCAGATGTCCAGTGGGTGTCTCAATGATCCAACCTTTAGCTTCCGTCGTCAGAATTGTGGTATTCTTTGTCAACATTCACCTCTTCAGTGTAAGAGCCTTCCGCTTGTAATATTTTGATGGTGGTAATTGGGGAGAAACATTGTTAATGTCGTCTCTTTCACCGTTCGTATGGAGAGAGTTAAATGCTCTTCCCAATCCTTAGGGTGAAATTTGTACAAAGTGAGGGTGGGCACTAACAAGGTTGTTTACAGTTGCAACATATGACCTTGTCTGTGCATTTTCTGTAATGGCTGAACTAAGCAATCTTGGAGCTGCGGTCAGTTTTGCAGACCTCACATAGCAAGGTTGATGGAGAATGATTGACAGAATCAGAATTAGAATAGCTTAAATCATCTCAGTAAGTGAAACTATGCATTATGAAGTCTGAGATACATAACATATAACACGCAACTTCCTGTGCCTTCCTCTGCTGTCTTCTCTCAGCAACTTGTGTTCTGCACACTCCTTGTCACCTCCCTTGATCCCCACTTCATCAGTCTGTCCGTCTCCAGTGAGCACCCCACTTTATCAGTCTGTCTCCAGCGAGCACCCCACTTCATCAGTCTGTCTCCAGCGAGCACCCCACTTCATCAGTCTGTCCCCAGCAAGCAACCCACTTCATCAGTCTGTCTCCAGCAAGCAATCCACTTCATCAGTCTGTCCGTCTCCAGTGAGCACCCCATTTTATCAGTCCATCTCCAGTGAGCACCCCATTTTTATCAGTCCGTCTCCAGTGAGCACCCCACTTCATCAGTCTGTCCATCTCCAGCGAGCACCCCACTTCATCAGTCTGTCCATCTCCAGCGAGCACCCCACTTTATCAGTCTGTTTCCAGTGAGCACCCCATTTTATCAGTCTGTCTCCAGTGAGCACCCCACTTCATCAGTCTGTCCATCTCCAGCGAGCACCCCACTTTATCAGTCTGTTTCCAGTGAGCACCCCACTTCATCAGTCTGTCTCCAGCAAGCACCCCACTTCATCAGTCTGTCCATCTCCAGCGAGCACCCCACTTCATCAGTCTGTCCATCTCCAGCGAGCACCCCACTTTATCAGTCTGTTTCCAGTGAGCACCCCACATTATCAGTCTGTCTCCAGCGAGCACCCCACTTTATCAGTCTGTCTGTCTCCAGTGAGCACCCCACTTTATCAGTCTGTCTGTCTCCAGCGAGCACCCCACTTCAGTCTGTCTCCAGCAAGCACCCCACTTTATCAGTCTGTCTGTCTCCAGCAAGCACCCCATTTTATCAGTCTGTCTGTCTCCAACAAGCACCCCACTTTATCAGTCTGTCTGTCTCCAGCGAGCACCCCACTTTATCAGTTTGTCTGTCTCCAGCAAGCACCCAACTTTATCAGTCTGTCTGTCTCCAACAACCACCCCAGTTTATCAGTCTGTCTGTCTCCAGTGAGCACAAACCTCAGGGATGTTTTCCTATTGTTTATATTTACCAGAAGGTAGACATCAGATTTCTTTTGCATTCTTCTCTAAGGTGGAGGGATGGGCGGATGGATGGCCGACAGCACGAGATCCAGTCTTGAAGGTCTTTTTTTTTCTTTAATCACCCCTTCATTCTCTAGACATGGCCTAATCATGTGAGACGTCACTTCACATACATGCTCACACACACACACACACACACACACACACACACACACAGTCACACACACACACACACACACACACACACACACACACACACACACACACACACACACATCCAATTCATTTCACTGACCTTGACCTGATGAGGGTCAACGCCGTAGGTATCCAAGGTACACGCCCTCTTCAGGAAATTACCTTCAGCTTCTGCGGGCACCTGACCTCTGTTGTCAACATCCACAGAGCATGGCAACGTAACTATGAGGACACAGGAGTATATATATATGACAATCAGTCATGTCCGACTATGACCATCAGAACAGCAGAGGAGGCAACTGCTGTTCCGACTATTTGGGCTAGAATTTGATTATAGTGGAGAGTGTCTTGCCCAAGATACATCCCCACTCTCTCGGCCAAGAGGGTTTTACAACAGTCGGCGTTGGGATGGTTCCCAAAGGCCAACTAGCCCACAAGGCTGCAGCACTAAGAGCCAGTGCAATTTTGCCTCCTAGTTTGAGAGTCATAGTCCTTCACAAAAGACTAAGCTGTAAATGGTTTCCCACTGACTCTCACTTTGCTGTTGGCCCAAACGTAAACTTATGTCAATCTGTGATATAAGCCGAGTGTTGGGCTAATACAGGAGTAAACAGGAGACAACAGTACAGACCATTTCTTTCTTCCTCACCTCACTGCACTGCTGTTCTTTCTTTAACTCTTTCACTACCAAGTTCACCACCATCATCGTTACCGTCATCATCATCATTATGTCATCACCACCATCGCCGTCGTCATCACCGTAATCAACATCACATCATCATCATCATCATCGTCAAAGAGAGGTGACGGACCTGAGGGCTCTGTGCTGCTCCATGACACGCTCCTCCAGCCTGGGGGTCTGTTTGGGCAGCATCTTGAACTCCGAGATGTAGCCCGGGGGGTGATCTTCTGGGTCATAGTCACCCACCTCCGCTGTCAACACACCATGTACTGTATTGTATTGTATTGTATTGTATTGTGTTGTATTGCGTTGCGTTGCGTTGCGTTGCGTTGAACTGCATTGTATTGTTTTACTTTGTATTACTCTTTTTGTCACAACAGATTTCTCTGTGTGAAATTTGGGTTGTTCTCCCCAGGGAAAGCGCGTTGCCACACTGAGAGCTCAACCCTCCTTCTTTTTTACTTTTTTTTTCTGCCTGCAATTTTATTTGTTTTCCTACTGAAGTGGATTTTTCTACATAATTTTGCCAAGAACAACCCTTCTTTGCCGTGGGTTCTTTTACGTGCTTAAATGCATGCTGCACACTGGACCTCGGTTTATCATCTCAACCTGATGACTAGCGTCCAGACCAACACTCAAGGTCTAGTGGAGGGGAAGAAAATACTGGCGACTGAGGGATTCAAACCAGTGCACTGAGATACTTTCACTTCCTCTAGGCCAACACTCCACTGTGTGTGTGTGTGTGTGTGCGCACGCACACGTGTACATACATTTTTTTACTTCTTTCTAAAAACCTGTGTTGTTGTTGAACCCTAATACAAACACCCCCAGCCATGCAAATAAAATGGAACAAACCATCCAATGCATGGATCTATTAATCAATCCACACAGCTAAGATTAACAGCCCTGTATTGCAGGATGTAAGCATCCAGGTAGACAAACTTGCAATCAACCTATCAAATAACCAACAATTCAATGCATGAATCAGTCAATTAATCAACACAGGTAAAGGAAAGCCCTACATTGCACAATGCAAGCAGCCAGACAGACAACCAACCAACCACTGAATGCATGAAGCAATCAATTAATCAACACAGGTATTGAAGCGACCTACACTGCACGATGTAAGCAGCCAGGTAGACAGCATCGTCCGGAGAACACAGCAAGCGACCATGATGCAGATCACGTCTCAGCTGAAGGAACATGTAGTATCTGAAATAACAAATAAAGAATAATTTTTTAAAAAAAATTTTTAAGATAAAAATGAAAAAAATTAAACACTAAAAAAAAAAAGTAATGAATTAAAACAGGTAACACCTGCAACGCACCAAGGTCCAAACCCTCATTCCAACTTCAAGTGGTCATAACTAAGTCAGATCAAACCATACTGCTTTCAATATCACCCAGCTAACCGCAAAGGCAAAAAAAAAAACGCATGCAAAAGTGTCAGATCAAACCACACTGTTTTCATTACAGCCCAGCCATTTGCAAAAGGGCCATTTTCAGGCTGAATACACAACTAACTCAGATCAAGTCATGCACTTTAGTTATGGCCCAGTCAACTGTTTGAATGGCCATCGGGAGGTTATCAGCCGTAGCTACTTTCGTATTCTCCGCATAGGCGTGTAGTAGTTTGCACAGGACAGGAATCAGACTCCTGCCGGAGTCTGCACTAGTGGGTCACGGTTAAGTATGTGTAATTAAATGGCCATTTCATGGACTTAATACCCCCTCAGTGCTAAAAACCAGTGGAAGAGAACAAAATGTTAAAGGGTGAATTAAAACAAACACTGGGAAGACCATTTCAGCCAAATCTCACACAGTCCACAAACTTTTTTTTTTTAATCAAAATCAAAATGCTGAAAATAATGCAAAAAAAGACCAATTCACCCTCTGTGTTTCAGTCCATGAAAAATTTTACACCAAGGTAATGATACTGATTTCCATCAAGAACTGAAGAGTGTCCAGGTGAATACCCAAGATATATTTAGGAGCATTCAATTACATGTAAGTGTTTGCACAAACGTCTTCCATACACACGCATTTACACAGTGGCTATACGCACACACAGGAGCAAATACACACATATGCTATGTACACACACACACACACACACACACACACACACACACACACACACACACAAATACACACACACGCACTCATACACAAAAAAGAGCTGCTTGACAGGATATTTGTAACTGAGTTTCCCAGTCACTGAACACAACTCCACTGAAAAACTCCTATGTCTATTCTTTATACTTTTCTTTGTGATGAATTTGTGAAATTATAAGCATTCAAACTATAATAGACAGGGTTAGAGAGAGAGAGAGAGAGAGAGAGAGACTCAAAACTCAAAACATTTTTTATTCAAGGATTAAGACTTTGGGCATGGCCCTTTCAAACTGGAAAGAGAGAGAGACAGAGAGACAGACAGAGAGGGGGGCCGGGTGGGTGTGTGTGTGGGGGGGGTGTGTGGGGGGGGGGCACTTATTCAGAAACCATGTGAGGCAAAGAAAGAGGTCAATATTGACAATAAACTATAAAGCAAACAATTAACAACTGACACTCTTGGTAATGCACACAACTTCAAAACAAGTTTCAAGTTGTAATTATCCTTTCACTCCTATTGGAGTATGGAGGATTAATGCAAAATAATGTTTTCATGCCCAGAACAAACATTATAATTCACATAGAACCTTCTCATTTTAAAGCATTGAAACATGCATTTTGACACTAAATAAAAAAACTTCCATTTATGAACTTAAACACTAAAAACAGAAACAAACACTCAAAAAAAACACCAATGCAGGCATTCACCTATACCAGCAAATCTATCAAAGAAAACCCTTTTAATTACCTGCACCTTTCCAAAAATATATATAACTGCACAATATTTAATACACACCAAATAATAAGACACAGAAAATCTACCATTCAGGTTAAATATAAACAAAATAAAGAAACAATTATAATGAGAATAATGATAGCCATAATAATGATAGCCATAATAATAATATTTTAATTCATATAGCACCTCCCATTTTAAAGTACTGACAAATGCATTTAGACACTAAAATAAAAACTTCAATTTATGAACTTAAACACTAAAAACAGAAATTTGCATGCATTTTATAACCCTGCACAGACAACCAACCAAGTACTCAAAACAACAAATTACATTCATACACACTAAAAACATCACACGCGGCGTTCACCACTCAAATCATACATGCATGAATTAAGATATGACAGATGCAATAGCCAAGTGGTCCAAGGGTTGGACTTTCAATCTGAAGTTCCCAGGTTCGAATCTCGGTAACGGCACCTGGTGGGTAAAGAGTGGAGATTTTTCCGATCTCCCAAGTCAACATATGTGCAGACCTTCTTATGCCTGAACCCCCTTTGTGTATATATATGCACGCAAATCAAATACACACATTAAATATCCCGTAATCTATGTCAACGTTCCGTGGGTTATGGAAACAAGAACATACCCAGCATGCACATCCCCGAAAATGGAGAATGGCTGCCTACATTGCTGGTAAGTAAACAAAACCGTCATGCAAATAAAATGTTACATGTTTGTCTGAATGTGTATGTGTGCGTGCCTGCAATCTGACTGAATGACACAGGAAACAAATGATGAGCACCCAGTGCCAGCCGTCAGTCGGCTCTATGAAGATAGGCAGCCTGTTGTGCTAATGACCCCGTCTTTGTAAAGCCCTTAGATTTTTTGTCTCCAACTGAGGATAGGTGCTATGTAAGTATCCACGGATATCATTCATCATTCATTCATGAAACGATCAGTCATTCAGATGAGATGAATAACTGAAGCCCCGTGTGGAACATGCACTTTGCGCACATTAAAGAACCCACAGCAACACAAGGGTTGTCCCTTTTAAACTTCTGCAGCAAAACCCACTCTGATATACCCGCGCATGTGTTGGTGTGATTGATGCCTAAGTGAATGACAAAGGAAATTGTATTGTATTGTACTGTATTGTACTGTATTGTATTGTATTACTCTTTTTTGTCACAACAGATTTCTGTATGTGAAAATCGGGCTGCTCTCCCCAGGGAGAGCGCATCGCTGCACTGAAAGCGCCACTACTTTTCTTTTCTTTTATTCTTTTCTGCCTGCAAGTTTTTTAATTGTTTCTCCTATCGAAGTGGATTTTTCTACAGAATTTTGCCAGGGACAACCCTTTTGTTGCCATGGGTTCTTTTATGTGAGCTAAGTGCATGCTGTACATGGGACCTCACTTTATCGTCTCATCTGAATGACTAGCATCCAGACCACCACTCAAGGTCTAGTGGGGGGGGAAAAAATACTGGTGACTGTGCCGTGATTGAAACTAATGCGCTCAGATTCTCTCGCTTCCTAGGCAGACACGTTACCTCTAGGCCATCACTGCTCACACCATACCGTAAGGCAGCTCTACCCAGGTTGGCAACCTCTCGAGCAAATGACTTTGTAAAGAGCTAAGAGTTTGGTCTCTAATCAACATTTTTTCTCTTTTTCTTATGAATAATACAACAAAAAAGAGGAATTTGGGTGTCTGACCTGGTGATTTCCTCACGCAGTTTCGTGGGCTCCTCTGGATAGAACTTGACCCGGAAACACAGCACCATGGGACTGACCCCTGCCACAGAGCAAACCTGTTCATCATGCATCAGTTCCTTCCTTCGACAACATCAATTGAAATTTCCCACTGATTTAGATAAGAAAATAAAAGAGAAGAAAAATGGAAGAAAAAGGAAAACAGTGGCCGTGACTGATTAAGACCGGAAAGTTAAGAAAAGGAACAACTCCAGTGTGGATGGCTGAGACGTGTGTGTGTGCGTGTGCGTGTGCGTGTGTGTTGTGCATATTTGTGTGAGTACTACTTTAAATGTTCACAAATGTTATGCCACAATCATAAACACATACATAAATGCACACCCACACTCTCTCTCTCAAGTACACATGCACGCATGAATGCGCACACACACACACACACACACATACACACACCACAATTGCACCCATTTACAGTCACCACAGCCCATCAATGCTGTCGCCTTTCATCAGGTCATTAACCCAAACACACATGGCCTGCACAGAGACCATCAAAACATTGCAGGACTGGCCAGCCGCCTACTGGGACGTGATTTGTCAGCCAGGTCCTCATTCATTCATGATGGTATTGACTGGTGTGCTTCTTGAACTCCTACACTGTGTGTGTGTGTGTGTGTGTGTGTGTATGCGTGTGTGTACGAGCACACACATGCGAGCTCATGTGTTTGCATACATGTGCACACGCTTGCTGGTGTATGGTATGTCATACTTGAGTGCACATACAACATACATATGTGTATAAATAGCATAACATTTAACACTGTAAATGCCTTGTGTCATGATTGTTCTGTCTTTGCTACCTCAACGTATACATTTGGTTGCATACATACATACATACATACACAGCCACAAGCATGCCAACACATAGCTGTGTCTTTAGCTGCATTATCACCATGCACTGTAAACCTGCGCATGCTTTGGAAGAGCACCAGTGCTGAAACTGAAATCAGTTAACCCCATCCCCCACCCCCCATCCCCCTGACCCCACATGCATGAGACTGCACAGACCCACCATGTTTTTGCCTCGCAGCCTTGGCAATCTCTGGACAACGTGTTGCTATTGAACCGAGCTGGGCCATGCGAGCCGCACAATCTATCCAGTCCCAGCTCTTCAAATCAATAACAGCTTTATTGCTGCAATGTGTGAGGGTGCAGTGTCTGTGGTGCAGTTTGGGGAAGAGGGGAGGGGGTATGGAGGGGGGTGGGGGAATGTGTGTGTTAAGTGTTTGTGAGAGTGTGTGTGGTGAGAGAGAGAGAGAGAGAGAGAGAGAGAGAGAGAGAGAGAGAGAGAAAGAGAGAGAGAGAAACACTTGAAACTCAAAACTCAAAACTCGAAACACGGGTTCCAATTCAGAGAGATAGCAAGAAAGGGACAGAGAGAGAGAGAGAGACTGAGAAAGAGAGAGAGTGAAAGAGCGAGAGAGAAAGAGCGACAGAGAAAGTGTGTGTGTGAATGTGTAAGAGTGTGTGAGTGAATTTGTTAAGTGTGAGTGTGTGTGCGTGTGTGCATGCATGCTTGTGCGTGCACGTGTGTGTGCGCGTGTGTGTGTGGTGTTGTGTGGTGTTGTGTTGTGTTGCGTGACAGAGAGAGAGACTGTGCAGAATGCTGACAGTACAGCAGCAAGAACCATCTGCTGCACCTGAGTCACTCAGAAGTCAGTCATGCACTGATGTAGGCTGTCACATCAAGGTCACTGCAAAAATATACATGTTCTATTGTACTGCCCTGTCCTACATATATTAATATCTTTTCATACAGCATCTGTTCTCTGGACAGTCCTGTTTTAGCTGATTTTAGCTCATGCTTTCTTGATTTGATGCGTCATTTTACACAGACACACACACACACATACACACACACACCACACATACACATACACACAACACACACTCTCTCTCTCTCTCTCTCACCTTTCATCTGTTTGTAGACAGTCTTCAGAGGATCCAACCAGTGCTGAAACACCACAAGTCGTTTATATTCAAACACTCACACTTTACATGTACAGATTCTGAAAATTCAAACCGCATTTTCTGCCAGCTGGTATCATTACCAAATCTGCTTTTAAAAAATTTTTTTTTAAAAACAAAAAAACTCTTGACTCCAGCATAACCCAGCTCAGGCACCTGCCTAGCAGATGTGGTCTAGCGTATATGGCTTTATGATATCTGAACACAGTCACCCTTCCTTGAGAAACTGAAACGTATCCTTGTTCAATTAGGAAAAGTAGCACATCTCAACAATCCATTCAATGTTTACTTTATGTTCTAATACATGTTGTTCACCTTGCTCTCTTTGTATCTTGCAAGCTGCACGTGAGCTAAGGTTATGCAACTCAAAGTCTACCATATCAACATGATATAATTTACAAATAATTAAATCATATATAAATTCCTCATTTCATTGTATTCATTGATAGAAACTAACTTATTTCTGCTTCAGGGAAAAAATAAACAAAAAGAACTTACTCTCTGTTTCTCTGCATCAATGTAGCGCAGACCAAAGTAGTCCTTCTCCATCAGGTTCAGCTTTTCTGACACACGATCCAGCAGCCATTGTCCAATTGTGTCTTTCTGTACAAACACACCACAACGAAGGCTCAGAGTTTAAGAGACAGACCAACACAAAGTGAGGAAGAGACTGCCATTCTGGAATAAGCATGTCAAGCCACAACCGACACTGCGACACAGAACAACTCATCAGTCTCCCGAGACTGAAAGATGCCTACTACAGCACAGCACTAGTTTTGTGCAGCAGATGCACCAACACAATAATGTCTCTTTGCACATAAGTTGCCCAAGTTACCATTCACACAGAACAAGAGCAAATACATTTCACAATCATAAAGGTCAATGAAAATTGAAAAACAGCACTACCAGCATTGCTCAACAGTGTCTTTCAGCGCAAACGTTCTGGAAGATTTCCAAAGTGTGACACACAGTATTAATAATATACTAGTTACTTCAAAACAATAACCCAAAATCTTTTTTTTTTCTTTTTTTTTTTCTTTTTTTTTTTGCTGCCCCATCATCTGCACCGTTTCAGTGGCATGACTCCCACGCCGCTCATTTAGATTCCCCCATACACAGCCACACCCGGGTTCGTCCATCGCAGTTCCAGCATCAGCAGTCCACAGGGAACCACCGATGTTAGGTCGCCAGGAGGCCACACACCAGAGGAGACCCTGCACTGCTGCTGAGTCACTTCGGTGGTGTTCAGTGGCGCCTGTTCTGTTTTAACGTACTTAGGGCACCACCTACTAAGCCCCCTACAAACGACAATAATGGCTTACCAAAAATCTTTTACCTATCCAAACCTTTAAGACATCAGCTGACATCCCATATAAAGCGCTTCCCCAGTGCCTGTAAGACATCCACTGCAATCCCGCATTCATTCGGATTTTTTTCTTCACTGGAGTTCGGTTCAGTGAACATGAACAGACTAAGTCTGAACAATTACCTTGGTGTGTGTGGATTAAAATGCTATTTAAATGAGCATATGTCAGGTTCAAGACCCCTAGCTTTCTTCTCGACAATGACTTGCTAACTGGACCATGTGGAAAACACATGAAAAGGGGATTTGCCTCATTAGCAAAAATTATGTCAGAACCTTGGACAAGCAAAGACAGTGGTCCCTATCAGTAGACTTAAATGATGTTTCAGACTGTTCAAATGATTCTTCTTCTTCTTCATTCATGGGCTGCAACTCCCACGTTCACTCGTATACATGTACACGAGTGGGCTTTTAACTGTATGACCATTTTTACTCTGCCATCTATGCAGCCATACTCTGTTTTCGGGGATCAAATGATTATAATAAGGAAAATGATGGAGATGGATCTGTCTTGTCTGATGACTTGTTAGAACTTGAAGAGGATGACGGGTGCAATAGCCGAGTGGTTAAAGTGTTGGACTTTCAATCTGAGGGTCCTGGGTTCGAATCACGGTGACGGTGCCTGGTGGGTAAAGGGTGGAGATTTTTACGATCTCCCAGGTCAACATATGTGCAGACCTGCTAGTGCCTGAACCCCCTTCGTGTGTATATGCAAGCAGAAGATCAAATACGCACGTTAAAGATCCTGTAATCCATGTCAGCGTTCGGTGGGTTATGGAAACAGGAACATTCCCAGAATGCACACCCCCAAAAGCGGAGTATGGCTGCCAATATGGCGGGGTAAAAACGGTCATACACATAAAGGCCCACTCGTATGCATGCGAGTGAACGTGGGAGTTGCAGCCCACGAACGCAGAAGAAGAAGAAGAAGAAGAGGATGACAATAACGACAAACTGTTAATGACAGTAATATTCAATGCTTGTTCAATCGTGCTAACAGCAATTTTTTAGCGAGTGACAGTAATTGGCAGAGAGCAATGTGGGGCAGCACAAAGTGTCCAAAGGGGAGGGGAGATAAAGCGGAGCTGTGGATTTTTCCCCTATCCTCCATCCCCTGGACCTCGAGTTATGGAACTGGTGTTACTGTTAGTGTTAGTCATTTAATTATGACAATTAACTGTGATAGGACCAAAACACATTCTATGAGCAACCAAGCATATCAAAAACCCAGTTACAATCAAACAAACAAAAACATAGCAGTGGATTATAGTAATATTCAGTTGAAGCCACTTATAATGAAGTCGGATGAAACAAATGCCAGCTATAACGAAGCAAAAAGGTTGGTCCTGGCAAAAATCCTTCTTTACAAGACTAAAAATACATCCGATATTACAAAGTCAGATGTAACAAAATGCCACTTAAGTTATGGTGATGTGGTTTTCGGGTCCACAGCAGGTGATCATGCAGGTTATAATGAAGCTGCCGCCTACTGCGAATTATATGTTTGGCCCTGTGAAGAGTTCAAGCCGGATATATAACGAAGTGGTTATTTTTTAGTGTTTGGGCACCATTTCTCAAAAATTGTTGGTTAGTTTGCTGGGATACATGTATCACTTCATCAATTGCTGGCTATTCTGGGGAAATGGATGAGTGTCCGCATAGGCACAAGAAATGTAGAGCTTTCTGTGTGTTGCTCTAAATAGAAATCAAACGTTACATGTATGTGTCTGACTTGCTTCATAACCCTAAGCTTGTTTCATTTTTTACACAGTTTCACAAACACATGTCTATGAAGATCAAAAGTTCACAGTACTTTTTACTGTGTATTTGTTGTATGGTAAACATCACATCTGTAATTCGTAACCAATAAAATCATATTCTTCTAATGTCCTTTTTTAAGCGGGTGCCTGTGATTGTCAAATCAGAGTGGTCCACTCACATGGGGTCAAAGGTTCAAAGACTGCAGACAGAGGAGAGATGCTGGAGGGACGAAAGTGGGGTGAAGGGGAAGTAGGATGCCAGGCTCTGATTTGTATTTGTATTTTTATTTCTTTTTATCACAACAGATTTCTCTGTGTGAAATTCGGACTGCTCTCCCCAGGGAGAGCGCGTCGCTATACTACAGCACCACCCTTTTTTTCTTGTATTTTTTCCTGCATGCAGTTTTATTTGTTTTTCCTAATGGCCTTTCATAGGCCATTTCATAATGGCATCTACACATTGCAAGGGTATGGCATCTACACGTAGCAAAGGTAGATGGAGAATTTTTTTTTTTTTTTAACTATTACTTTTTTTTCAAGATCTTATTCAGACACTATTTATTTTTGGTTATTGTGATTTCTTGTCACTGAATCTGTGAAAAGCACAAAATGCTCTCCATTACAGCAAACTTAAGTTAAAGGCAATTACTTAAGTTTTATTTCTAATTCTATACTAGTGCATACTCCAATGACCGAACAGTGTGAACGAGTAAATGAACAGTGCAGAAATTCCCTTCTTTCCCCTTCCTGCCTTTCAATCATGGTGTTGTGATTTTTTCTGACAATCTTTTCTTCTGAAGTCTTCAGAATAATACAGTGAATTTTGTTCGCCTGTTTTACTCTATTAATAATATTATCAGTTTCTCAGCCTTCAAAATGCAAGATAGGCCTATGTGATCTGTTGACATTTATTTACACTTTTACAGCCATATTTTGGAAAGACTATGTGTGTGTGTGTTTTGTGTGTGTGTGTGTGTGTGTGTGTGTGTGTGTGCACGCGCACGCAGAGAGACAGAGAGAGAGGGAGAGAAACACAACACATCTCATATATATATATATACATATATAATGAAGTGACCTGATAGAAATTCATTATAACCAGTGCGCTGGATAAAATGAAGCGATTTTGAATGTCCCCAGTGATTCCTTATAAGCGGCTCTGACTGTAATACCCTTTCCCTTTGGACAGCAGCAAGAATTTGTCAAGTTGAGAAATCACTGGTGATTGAAGACTGAAGAGTAACTAATAGAATATAATGATGTTATTGTAATACAAACAAATAAACAAACAGTGAAACACATGTTGTACTGCTGAACAAATATCAGTATTCCATCAAAACAGAGGAGATTAACCTGAAGAAAATTTTAACCAGGAGGGCAAGTGATATAAATCTTCACCTTAAACATGTCAGATAATTATACAAAGTTATCAAGTCATGCATGTTTGAACTGTTCTGAAGCACAATCTTGAGCGAGTCACTGAGTAGAGGGGGAATTTTGTTTAATGTCCCGTCATACATATCAGTGATTGAAGAAGTCACTGGGTATGACCCTAATTTAATCATTTCTATTTAACTGATATAGGAACAATTGTTTCACAAGTAAGAGCTGTGTGGATAATGTTAAAGCAATCAATTTGAAAAAAAAAAAAAAAAAAAAAAACACTGCATGATAGCCTTCAGAATTTACATTCAAATTTAAGTATTCCATCACATTAGCTGGTTAAGTAACCATGTTTTAATTACAAGGCTCAAAGTCAAACACTTCAGATGGACACACACACACACACACACACACACACACACACACACATGTGCACACACAATTTTTTTATAATGCAATTGACACCCATGATTTGTTCTGCAAATAAATATTATAAATAACACTCAATAACTATGTGAAGACAGAAGAGTCAATGGGGCGCCATGCAAAAAAACAATGTTTACCAGTTTCCCCAGGTGTTTCTGCAAACGGTTTTCCTGTCCATTCTGCAATGCTGTCAGTCCATCATATTTTTCTGCCTCTCCCTCTGTCTCCGTCCCTCAATAGTTCCTTGGACAATTGATTCAGTAAGGCTAAATCTTCTTTACATGGCCATACCAACATAGCTTTCTTAACAGATGTTAGCAGATCTAGAACTTTATCAGCTCCTATGTGTTGCTTGATACTCTGGCGCACTTGCTCATTGGTGATGCGATGAGTATATCTGCTGTTTATTATCTTGCATTACCTCATTTCCATGGTTTGAATTCTTTTTTTCCAAACCCGCCGTTAGGGTCCATGTCTCGCACGCATACAGGATACCAGTGCACACAGAAGTCTGATTTTGAGTTTTACAGAAATGTTGCTGTGCTTCCATTTATAGGTCTAAATCTGGACAATGATACAGTGACAGGTAGACAGAAAGAGGTCTACACAGAGTGAGGCACACTGAGAGAAAGATGAAAATGCACAATGTGTCACACACACACACACACACACACACACACACACACACACACACACACACACACACACACACACACACACAAATTCTCATAATATGTTGAAAAAAAAAACTTTTTTTGTGTGCATCACTTCACTGTCAGTAAGCCATCTATCTGTCTGATAATACTGCCGTTGCTACTCTGATGATAACTGCTACAGGTTCAGGTTCAGGTTCAGGTTCAGGTTAGGGGCTGATGTTGATCATCGTAGCCTCACGGCTTTTTACGCCCCATCTCATTTGATTAGCACAAGGCCTCACGGCCTTCTTTATGCTATGTCGTTATCTGTCTTGTCTCAGTCTAAGTAGACCCAGTTACAATTATCTTGGACCATCAAAGTCAAACCAAATGTCTTTTAAAATTTTGTGATTATCGATAAGGTTCTTGAAGTTGTTGGTATTGGAAGCATACTTGATGTTAGTGGTTAGTTTATTCCAGTCGTTAGTAACCCTATAACTGAAAGCAAATTTCCTTGTGTTATTGTTATGTCTCTGTTTATAAATTTTATCAACACTGTTTCTTGTTTCCATATTAGTATCTGGCGGTGAATCAAAGAAGTGATCTTTTTTAATATCGTCTATACCATTACAGATCTTATAGGCTTGAATCAAATCTCCTCTTTTTCGTCTTGCTTTCATTGAGGGTAATTTTAGGAATTTCAGTCTTTCTTCGTAAGACAAATCCTTAATTTCATGCACCAGTTTGGTAGCACGTCTTTGCACTCTTTCAATAGTAATTGATTGACGTATTAGTCTAGGACACCAGGCAGGGAGACCATACTCCAAGAGAGGTCTTACAAGAGCTTTATAAAGTCGGAGAAAAATATCCTTATCAATAAACGAAAAAGTACGTTTAATAATACCCAGCCTTTGATTTGCCTTGTTAACAACTTGGTTAATATGTCTGTCAAACAGTAAGTCTTTATCAAACGTCACCCCTAAGTCTTTCTCCTCTTCACATTTCACAATATTGGTTATTTCATCGTCGTTTTTCATTACATAGTTATGTTTTGGGTTTGTTCGACCAATGTGTAATACTTTGCATTTGGAAGCATTAAAGTATAAGTTCCATTTTTCAGACCATTCTATCAAGGAGTCAATGTCATTTTGCATTATGTGTTGTGAACTTGGTGAACAGTAAAGTTTAGTGTCGTCTGCAAAAATTTTACATACACTTGATACTGTCTGAGGCAAGTCATTTATGAATAATGTAAAAAGTATGGGTCCTAAGATACTACCCTGTGGAATTCCACTAAGGACCATTGCTTCCTCTGAATAACTATCTCCCACCTTAACTCTTTGTTTTCGGTTTGTGAGAAAATCCCTAGTCCAATTTAATACTTTTCCTGATATTCCATAAGATTCTATCTTTTTTAATAATCTCTGGTGTGGCACAGAATCAAAAGCTTTCTTAAAGTCTAAGTAGAGCACATCAATATCTTCGCCCCTGTTTATCATTTGTGTGAAGTCTTCCATGACTTCTAGTAACTGAGTTACACATGATCTGTGTTTCCGAAATCCGTGTTGGCATTCCGCATACAAACAATTTTCTGTCATATGATCAACAATAGTATCTCTTACATATGATTCCAGAACTTTACATGTTATACAAGTCAAACTAACAGGTCTATAGTTTCCAGGGTCAGTTCTTGTACCTTTTTTAAATATTGGCGTTACTGTAGCCATCTTCCAGTCATCTGGTATTACCATTTGTTCAACTGATTTATTAAACAATATGCTTAGCGGTTCTGCTAGCTCTTCACTTAACTCTTTCAGAATCCTTGCTGGTACTGCATCTGGGCCCTGAGCTTTGTTTGGATTTATTTTTTTCAACTTTTGTCGTACAGATTCACTTGTAATTTTAATATCAGTTACCATTTTGCCATTTGATCTAGATCCAGGGTCCAGATTTGGTATGTTATCAACTTTCTCCTTTGTAAAAACACTTGAGAAGAAACTGTTAAGAGTATTGGCTTTTTCTTTGTCACTTACAGATTTCATGCCATCCTTGTCAATTAGGGGGCTTATTCCAATTTTTGATTTAGTTTTAGTTTGGACATATTTCCAAAAGCCTTTTTGATTAGATTTGACATCTTTAGAGAGCTTTTTCTCAAATTCTTTAGTTGCACTTTTGATCTGTTTGTTACATAGGTTTCTTGTTTCAATATATTTTTGATAATCTTTACCATTTTTTGTATTCAAAAGTCTCTGATATAAGTTATATTTCTTTTTGATAATCCGCATAGCTTTTTTATCGAGCCACATGGGTTTATATTTCTCTCGTTTGATGTATCTCATTTTAGGAATGTTTTTATTTATAGTTGAGTGTAGTTCCTTTTTAATATATTCCCAACTGTCATTTACATCCTACAATCATCACAATACTCTAAACTAAAATCCGTTTCACTTAACTGTGTTATATAAGTATTTGCTGAACACTTAAACCAAATTATTAAACTGATATTGTCTGAACCGGACTCTGACCCATTGACCTACTTTCTGCGGCAGCCACCCCCAGTGCCTGACACGCCCATTTTTACCGGCGTCGCTCTTTTATCTCTTGCTGTCTCACCGAGTCTTGGATCTTTCACAAAACACCATACCGACTCGACGAAGCCTCGGTTCATTGCACGCCTTGATGACTGTGATCACTGGTCTATCAACAACTGCATTTAAAATTACGTTAGTGTTACTGATGATGTTAATTTACGTATGATGCAACAAAAAAGGGATAAAAACAAAATCGCGTTTTCACATTTTCTAAGGCGATTGCGACTGGGGTTTGAATCAACAAGCCTTCTGAAGCCAAGCGTAACTGGGGCACCAGAGTAAACAACGATGAGTAATCGTGCGCTGCGCACCATCGAAAGCTTACCTTGAAAGTAAACTGCATCGGTTCGTCATCCAAGAACCGCACACTGCAGGTGTACTCCGTCTGCACTTCGGATTTATTTCGTTTTCGGAACATGATGGTGTCCCCAAGCTGCTGTTCACCCACTTCATGCACTGAGAGGTTTCTCTGGGGTTGCTGGAGCTTTATCACTGACTACCGTTTTCGGCAGATTCCGACTTTACGGTCCGCAACGGGGCAGCTGAGTTCTAATCCCAAGATGGCGCTCTCTCATCACGTGACTTATCAACGTTGCGCAGTCCTCGTCTGAATTGACTACTGTTGGGGCCAGTTATAGAGTTCGGACGTTTCCATATACGGTACAGAGAAACTACAGATCATCCCGCATACCCCCGCACTGACTCCCACAGGCACTCCTTCTTCCCTTCAGCTGTCCGCCTGCAGTACCAGATTCCAGACCATAATTATTATCCCAGCCATTTCCTGGCTTCAGGCGACTGAGGCCTGGCTGCGAGCCTCAGGTTCAGTGTATTTCGCTACAGGACAGGTTTGTTTTGTTTTGTTGTTGTTGTTTTGACCGATGCTGTGAGGGGCCCAGATTCCCCTGGCTGAACTAGGGGGCTTAACTGGCAGTCGTACACAGACACGCGATCAGTCACCCAGAGCGGGGAGGGAGGTCACCAAAGAACCATCAGTGTCATCATCAGTGGGGAAAAAATGAAAGATTTTGTTACCTATGAATTAAAAGCCACTAGCTTGTGTAAATGAGGGGTCACAACTTTTACGCCATCAGTTCTGGTGGACGTCAATGCGGGTGATAGTTATTATATCTGTCCTTGCCAGCTGACCATCTGATTTAAAAAAAATGAAAATAAGAAATAAAATGAATAATTTCCTGGTGGTTTTTATCACTGCCAGTCCGCAGCCGGTAAAGCAAATGAGGGTATATAAATTGTGAAGAAACTGAAAGATATGCCCTTCGATCTGTAGCTTATCAACGGTCAATGCATAATGGTGTTTAAAAAAATGATGAATAGAAAAAAGAAAAAAAAGAAGAAGAAGAAGAAAAGAAATCGCGAAAAAATGAATGCTGTTAAAAGGCCCGAAAGCGGCGACGAAAAATCCTGCTGGTATCCCGGCCAGTTGATCAAAAAAGCAGACATAGGCCAACGGACAGGACAGTTTTCTGCTCTGGACCACTTCCGCTCTGGATTCACTGACATCAGTGCTGTCGGTCGAGGAATCCTGCAAGACATGGGAAAAGAAATGTGTCTGCTGGTATCGTTTTCACTGACCAGCATTCAGTGTCCCCGCGGGAACCACTGTTGACACTGCGTCTCACACCTTTTCAAACAAGGGCCATAACCCGAGCTCCGCCACTGAATATCCCACCCTCTCCACCTCCCCGCTTTACTTTTCCAGGGGGGTGAGGGTGGGGGAGTGTGACAAACACTGTTCATTCTAATATGCTTACAATTCAGTGAATTGAATTTATGTAAGGGACGCTGCATGGCGGGCAATGCTTGGAATTTACTTTTTTTACTATTTTTCTCCCCGCGCCCCCTTAGCCACTGTCCTATTATAAATCGTTACCGGATGGCTTCAAATGTAAAGCTGAATAACGCTAGGCACTTTTGTGTTTTGGTTGTTTTCTTGTGTGTGTGTGTGTGTGTGTGTGTGTGTGTGTGTGTCCTATAGTTTACTTATCTGAACTTGGTCTGCAGGGTTACTTTGGATGGTAAACGCGAGAAGGAGGAAGGTGGTTGAACGTCCATGAGTGACGGGTTTGAATCCTGGTGACTGACGCCCTTTCTCCAAAGTTACTGTTGACTTCGACGGCTGCTTCTCAGAACGGTCATAAAGTGTAATTATCTATTCATTTATTAAGATGTCTACCTTAGCGCATATTCTTGACTGAAGCTCTGTATATGCGCTTTATATGTGATTATTGACTGGATCTATCTATAGGTCCGACTCCAGACGGATCCTTTAAAACTCAGCGCGAATTTAATAATCGAAGTATGCTACGCTAAGTTCAGTCGCTGACGAGAGTTGTTTGTTGTTGTTTTGTTTGTTTGTTTGTTTTAGTTTAATTGGGTTTTTTCCCAAATGGTTTGGCTTCATCGTCTCCACTATCGTGTTTATTAAATACAGTGCATCTTTGCATATGGAGCCAAGTGTGTAGGCCAAGAACAGCCCAGTACGGTTTCGAAATGGAAAATGATCGATCGAGCAGCTCGATCGATCATTTTCCATTTCGAAACCGTACAGTTCATTTCAGTTACTCAAGGATCGAGGCGTCACTGCGTTCGAGACCGTACACAACTGAGGTATGACTGTGAGTTTTCTTCAGTCCTTGTAAAGAGAATAAAACAAGTTTCTACCCGCAGCTTCAAATTTAATCTCATCAAGTGTCTTTTCAGCTTCTGTGCTCTGTACCGTGAATCTGCATGCTTTCTCTGCCAAAGTATTCACCTGTTTATTGATGATTATTTCAGTGTCATTGAATCACCTGGCACATATGCTCAAAGCAAACGTGTGACTCTAGCTTCTTCCTCCTGGTCTTCTATAGATTCTTCCGTTTCACTTCGGCCAACAAACTGGATCTCTCATGTATTGCCTGCAGAGCTGTGATATTTTGCTTTCATGTTAAACCATCAGTCAACTGACTGGACGCACCGTATTGTCCGAAAGAGCTTTTCATCATTTAGATCTGTTCTGCAGCTTGAAGTACAAGCCGTCTTCCAGCCTTCATATATCAATACTGTAATTCCTTCTGTTGTTCAATTCCTCAGTTCCCCTTTGAACTATTACTTTTCTTTCTTCTTTCCATGCTTTGCAAAGATTCAAACCCAGACCCTCACCGCGGACAATGCACTGGCACGTAAGCGCTTTAACTCTCTCCATACGAACGGCGAAAGAGAAGACGTTAACAGCGTTTCACCCCAATTACCTTCATCAAAATATTGCAACCGGAAGGCTCTTATACTGAAGACGTGAATGTTGACAAAGAATACCACAATTCTGACGACGGAAGCTAAAGGTTGGGTCATTCAGACACCCACTGGACATCCGAGAGGTCTGTGTAGAGGAGAAGAGAGGACTGGCCGTACTGAGTGAGTTAACTCTCTCCATACGAACGGCGAAAGAGAAGACGTTAACAGCGTTTCACCCCAATTACCACCATCAAAATATTCAGTGCAAGCGGAAGGCTCTTATACTGAAGAGGTGAATGTTGACGAAGAATACCACAATTCTGACGACGGAAGCTAAAGGTTGGGTCATTGAGACACCCACAGGACATCCGAGGGGTCTGTGTAGAGGAGAAGAGAGGACTGGCCGTACTGAGTGAGTTAACCAGTCTGCCACCTTCCTCTTTTGAGTACAGGCAATAAATGTTAATGCCTCTGTGTGTGTGTGTGTGTGTGTGTGTGTGTGTGTGTGTGTAGTACGCGCGCTGGAGCGTTTTTGTGAGCGATGTGAACGTGAGACTTTTGTGCGTGCGTGCGTGCGTGTGTGTGTGTGTGTGTGTTTTAAATATTCATAAATGAGTATCATGGTCGTTTTCTGGTTCAGTTCGCTAACCGGCAATTTTTAGTCGCAATATAACAAAGGCAATGGAGCTGACCAACAAATCAACTTGAGATAATCAGCAGACAGCACGTGTGGTCAATACTATGTTGGATATTAAATAGGACTTTACAAATGGAAGAAAGAGAGAAAGAAAGAAACGAATTGGGCACACCTCGTTCTTCGATGATCAGTGCGAAGAACGGCTTAAGTAGACGATGATTTGGTAAGGGTTTCCCCACCAAAACGCT
Source organism: Babylonia areolata (assembly GCF_041734735.1). Classification (NCBI taxonomy): domain Eukaryota; kingdom Metazoa; phylum Mollusca; class Gastropoda; order Neogastropoda; family Buccinidae; genus Babylonia; species Babylonia areolata. The sequence continues at coordinate 13,961,971 of NC_134880.1, read as the reverse complement.
GAGAAGCAATGGACCCTCGCCACGGCACAGAGCGCTCGCGACAAACAGAGCGGCGCAGGGTAAACATGGAAAAGCTCGAGCGGTCACTGTGACCTGATTAGGCGTCCCATGTCGTATTGAGTGTGTGCAGTGTTGCGTTGCGTGTATGAAATGTTATAACCTGTAATGCGTGCAACAGGCATTTAAAACACCGTCGACACCTGTTTCGCTGCTGTACAGTTCTTTCTGTCGAACAGCAAGCGAGCCCCATTGCCAGTTTCACAGCACAGCTTGCCACTGAGCACTGTTCGCATGGCTTGTTGCGAGGTAATTGTTGTGGGTACTCAGGTGTGGCGCTTTCGTAATGTGATCGCAGCACAGTCTGTGGGTGAAGCTGCCGCACGTGCCCTACCTCACCCCCACCACCTCCCTCCGCCTCACTTCCGCAATGTGACTCGATCGATATGCTGAAATCCGTCCCCACGTGCCGATTTCGGCACTCCTCCCATCAGTTCTGTTCAGTTGCAGGCAGTGTTTGATTAGCGCCTGCACCATTGTTTTGCCGGTGTGTTTCAAAGGAAAAGAGCACGGACTTCCAGAAGAACACAGTTTCAACACTCTAGCCTTTTATTGTGATTCCAAAGTGTAATCATGAACACTTATTCAAAAATATTTTTAAAAGTCACACACACACACACACACACACACACACACACACACTTTTAGAGTCTAATTATCAATATTTGATCAAAACTGAACATACAGAGAACTTGAATATCACGTATAATACAACACACCTTATGGTTATGCAGGGCTCAGTGACACACACACACACACACACACACACACACACACAGTATGTATTGCGTAGAGGTTAAAATTATTTCCTCTTTAGCATAATCACCACCAGAATAGAATTTCAGTTCAAGTGACATATTTGGTAATTGCATGACGTGTACAATACAGCCATAACAATCTGCAAGTGTATTCTAATAAATAATCAATATAAAACATAAACCAACACATAGAACATGACGCGGCTTCAATTTTTTTTTTTTTTTTTTTTTTTTTTTTTTTTGTTCAGCTGTGAAGATGGGTTTATTTCCCCCCAGATGAAATGAATATTGAAACTTAACGCTTGAACGGCTTGATAATGATATGTTGACGATATGTGCATATGGGTGCATGTTACAATTTAAAAGAATACGCTTGTCTGATAATTGAACTACACACAAAAATAAACTAAGTGAAAATGATTTGAACAAAGTAGCAATTTACGTAAGTGGGAATGGTGTGCAGATATTAACGGATAAAACACACATGATGTCTTTAAACTATGAATCCAACAAACGCGGCTTCAATTCTTAGCTCACAGTCAACAATGGCAGTCAAGTTTCATGGATCACAGGGAGAGAAAGTTCTACAATTGACCAACCGGCCAAAGGGACGATTTCCAGTGAGCATGAAAATTGTCTGTCATTATTATTTCATTTTGGATATATATAACAGAGTCACATGATATTTCGTAAATAAAGCATCGATATAATGATATGATTGAAAAGCAAAATACTAAATGTAACTGACAAGTGGCTTCATTTTATTAAATCTTTTCTTACCTCACTCGGATTTGATCACATAAATGACATACTACAGAGGAATGTCTGAACATGTGGACAAAAGCAAAACAAACAAAAATATATACATGCATTTCATTGAGTTTCAACAGTTTAAAATGGATTACTGTCACAAATGTTGAACATGCACGGGCATCCTCTTCATGCATAGTTCATCCACCTTACAAATGTTGAACATGCACGGGCATCCTCTTCATGCATAGTTCATCCACCTTGCCTTACCAATCTCAATCCAACCCTCTCTAGTTTCTCTTCCCTTCTGAAAGTACAGGCACTTTATGTTACCAAACATCACTGAGACTCTTGATCTTGATCTTGTACTTGATTAATAGCAGAATGATCATAATAAATCATACACAATTATGATTAAAAGCACAGGCATCCTCCATCACCAATACACACAAGTTGATTCACAGCTGAGTTATGCACATTATGTCCACTGCTAGTGTCTCTCATCTTTATTGGGCACATAGTGGAGAAGAATTAAATATAATTATATTATATATAAAAACTCACATTTTCCCACAAAGATTTAAATATCACTCTACAGCAGAGCGCAAGCCGGCACAGACACACAAAGTATATTCAGCTCACACAGGTCTGCACATGCCCGCCAAAAGTAAATTTTTTCTCTCTCTACCACCCTCGTCCCATTTGTCTTTGTTTCCGTCTCAGTCACATCACTAAAGTTTATTCCATGGGGTTGGATGGGGGGATCAAATATATTATATTTCTTTTTGGTGTGGTACTCCTCAAAACAAGGCACAGCACATGAGACCAAGGGGATTTTTCCTGACAACGCACTTCACACATTCAAAGAGCGTGAGTGATCGCTTGTTGTGAAGATCCTTGGACGTGACCCCAGCTGTCCTCATTTTTTCATAGCACACCTTACAGTTCCTCCTGGGAGATAGGTTGCGAGGTGGGGGCGGGGGGGGGGGGGATGCCGGCCCTGGAGCCGGTGCAATAGAACTCCAGGACCAGCAGCGGCAGCTGGGAGCGCCGGAGGGACTTCACGGGCAGGGATGTCCAGCAGCAGTGACTTGACCACTCTGTCTAGCGGCATACTTTTCCTCTCTCTGCTTGCTGTGTCGGTGTTTGTTCAGGAGGATCATGGTCTGGATGAAGAAAGGCTCCTTCCACCACTTGATGGACTTCCTGTGCATCGGGAGGTAGGCAATCATCCGGTCCCTCTGGTCAACCCCAGCCATATTTTTGATGTCGTCAGTCGATCACTGCTCTTGGTTTATCCTTTTCTTCATACCGTCCACGGGTACGCTGCGCTCTGGTTTGTGCATCGTGGACAGCACGAAGACCTCTTTCTTGTCCCTCCACTTCACAGCCACCACGTTGCCCTTTCTGCGGTAATCTATAGCTCCTCTGGCTAGGGGCTGGTCGGCAGAGATCCCTAGGCATTTGCGGTCGGTTTTTCTTGACTGTGCCACACACCATCGATTTCTTAGCAGCAAGTGCATCACACAAAGGGGTTTCACAGTAATAGTTATCAACATAAAGGTGATACCCTTTGTTGAGGAGGGGTTCCATAAGACGCACAACGACGTCATATGGCTTGTTGCTCAACCCTAGCTGGTTACAGAACATTTACAACCGGAAGACATAGCCACTCCCGCTTTCGCATAATTCAAAGAATTTGAATCCCTATTTTATGGCCTTATGTTTCATGTACACACGAAAGCGGGACATTCCCCTGAATGGGCACATGGACTCATCCACACATACCTCCTGCTCAGGCACGTAGAGTGATCTGAACTTGTCCTGGAGGTGAGTGAGGAAGGGGCGGATCCGTTGTGGACTGGATCATGACCTTCATTCCCAAACGGCACGTGAGCTACATACTGTTGCTGTTCAAGTGTAAAAATGCTAGAATGGATGTGAACCACGCTCTACTCATTACTTGAGCAGCGTACAAGGTGTGGATGCTGGGATGGACCGACCAGTAATCGCTGATACGTGGCTTCCTGACCAGCCCCATGTGGAGACAGATGGCCAGGAAGTTGTAGATCTATCTGTCCTGATCACCTTCCTCCATGTGGAGAAGACAGATCGGGGTTCCAGATGACCTTGCCGTTGTTGATTCTGGATACATTTTCTGGCGTATCTGTTGGTATCCCGCTTGATGTGCGTGATGATGTTGTCATCAATGATGTGACGCCACACGTCAATGAGAGAAGGGTCCTCCCCTACGTCAATCTGCCCTGAAAGACCAAACTGAATCAAAGTTATGACTAATGAAACTGGAATATAATTGCAATTGACTTTGTGGTAAAGCATTCATAGGTATATCTATGAACAGTGAGTGCATACACGCACAAAACAACAACAAACAAACAAAATAAACACGCGCGCGCGCACACACACACACACACACACACACACACACAACAACAATAACAACAACAAACAAACAAAACAAACACGCGTGCGCGCACACACACACACACACACACACACACACACACACACACACACACATGCACTAATGCACACAACACAGGACGTATATATATATATATATATATATATATATATATATATATATATATGCACAAAATGTCATTGTCACACATGTACACATACTGACATGTACACACATACATGTATACAAGATACAAGAGAACTTTATTACCTCTAGAAGAGAAACAGTTGACATGTTTGCCAACAAAAAGGTGACATGCATCAGCTCCACAGAACAACACAAATTCTGACCATGCTCCCATTTTCCAAAAAGATCACCCATTCAATGATTCATAGTAAACATATGCCCAACACGGCAAAAAGTCATTATGATAACCCAAGTTAATCTATTCCCAATGATGCAGACTCTATAAAACTGAAAATAAAGAAAACACATTTTATATACATTACAGAATAATAAAATGTAAATTACAAAAAATGCAGACATCATGTGCCAGTAAAATAGCCAGTTCAACTCCTTTGCTGCAATAATTTGTGACTTTAATCAACAAGGCAGTTCACTGCCACAGATGACTTCAGTCGACGTCGTGGTATCTGTTAAACAGACCGTTTTTCACAATGTAAAAAAGTTTAATTGACAGCTGCTGCCAACTTTCTCTGCAACAGGAAATTAACATTCCCACCTTGACAGAGTTAATCACATATAAAGTTCTACAACATGCATTCATATACATGTATACAGTTAAAGAGGAGTATATCACTATATGTACACATATATGTGCACAACTTAATAATGAAGTTAAACAAGTGGAGAAAAAAATATGATGCACACATTGCCAATGCAAAAAGCTGACTGGGTGAAAAGGCTGCCTGATGCTGTTCATGCATACAATTGCTGCAAATACCCAAGTACTGGATTCAGCCCGTACTTTCTTTTCTTTGGTCGTCATCCACGCCTGCCCGTGGATACAGCCTTTGATGAGGATTTGAACAAGAACAGAAAGGGTAAAGACAGCCGTCAGTACATTCGCACTCTAAAAGAGCACATGGCGTTTGCTTTTAAAAGAGCTAGCGAAATGGCAAAGACTGCTCAGCGCAACAGGGTGCGTTTTGATGTTTTTGCTCATGCGGCAGAGCTAGAAGTTGGTGATGGTGTTCTTGTTAAACGTCTGGGCCCCAGAGTTGACTCAAAGCTCACTGGCAGGTTCATGTTCAGTTGTGGGTTTCCAAGTGCAGAGACTTGCCTGTGCATGTTGTGCAGGATGAAATTGGAAGACTGTAAGAGAACACTTCACAGGAATTATTTGTTGCGTGTAGGTGCTGTAGATGTGGAGCCTCACGAGTACAATGGACGTTCTCAGTTACCAAAGGCTGATGCTATTCAGTCAAGAGCAGATTAATATGAAACAGGTCATGGTAAGGGTCTTGTACCAGAATATGAGTCTGATGATATTGGCTTCAGAGTATCTGTTGAGCAGCCTCGAGGAAGGCCATCAGTTTTTGTTACTCCTAACCCTCAGAATGGTGTGTTGGGAATTTTTCACGGTGCCAGAGGAGAAAATGAACAGAGACCCAATGCAGTGGGAAGGGATTCTCAGTTCCTGTACAATGCTTTTAAAAGAGCAAGCGAAATGTTCTTGTTAAACGCCCCTAGAACCAATGCTGGCGACTGTCAAACGACGGAAGATGGCATGGTTTGGTCACGTCATACGGCATAACAACCTCTCCAAAACCATCCTGCAAGGGACTGTAGAGGGAGGGCGCAGACGGGGGCGGCAGAGAAAGAGCTGGTCCGACAACGTCAAGGAATGGACCAAAATGACGATGCCAGATCTCCTCACGACAGCTGCCAACAGAACGGCGTGGCGAGCTATGACATCTTCCTCATGTACCCCCAACGACCCCAGCGGTCAAGGGAATGAGTGAGTGAGTGAGTGAGTGAGTACAATGATGAAGGTGATTCATCGTCTGTGTCCTGTCAGGGCAGAGGGTCAGGTGCTGACCTCAGTCAGGACCAAGATCATGCTGACCCCGGTTAGGGAATCAGAGTAGATGATACTGGCATAGAGCCTAGTACAGGTAATGATGTGGTTGCTGTGAAAACAGATGAAACAAGTGTTTGTGACAGTTTTTGCCACCCCAATGCATTAGATGATACGCACGTTAAAGATACTGTAATCCATGTAGTTATAGGAACAAGAATATACATGCATATGGCGGGGTAAAAAAACAATGACACCAAATGTTCATACACGTAAAAGGTTACATGTGTGTGTGTGTGTAGGGATGGGGTGGGTTGTATGTGTGTGTGCGTGACTGAAACCTAACTCAGTGACACGGGAAACGAATGATGAGCTCCTCTGAAAGGCACCGGCGTCACGACCCAGGCATAGACACTAGTATTCTGAGATAATCTTATTAGTGTCCATGACCCAGCTCGGCGGTCTGTTGTGCAAATGCGTCCGTGTTTGAAAAGCGCTTCAACTTGGTCTCTGACCGAGGACAGGTGCTATTAAGTAGGCTGTCTATATCTAAATATCTGAGTATCCGTAGCCTATCTGTTTAAGGTTGGTTGTTTAGCTTAAATCTGTTAATTTCCATACACAGCAATAATTTAGACAGTGTGTAGCCAATCAAACCACTGAATGAATTCAATGATTCGCATCAGTGCAAAATGAGTGCATTCACCCTGAAGGCTGTGAAGCCGTGACCCGTGACCGTTGATCGGGTAGCTTTTCCAGCCTCCGAGACGAGACGTGTATGTATGTGTGTGTGTGTGCGCGCGCGTGCGCGCGCGCGTGTGTGTGTGTGTGTGTGCGTGTGTGTGTAGGGGTGGGGGTGGGGGTCAGTTACAGTTTCAAGGAAGTGCGGATTGATCCATTTGTACTACATCACATCTGCTGTTAAGAAAAAAAAAGAAACGAAGCTGATGCCTGACTTTCCCATGACTCCAGCACGCTGATCAGGCCTGCCATGAGAGGCTACTTCAGGTTTAGTTTGTGTAAAACATAGGCATAAAATGAAATTAGACAATTTCAACAAAATAATCAAATAAATGACCCAAGAGGAGATAAGTGTATCCTTCCCACAATGATAAAGGTGAACAGTGAAGCAATGATATTAGTGTCCCGGCTCCCTCCTTTACCTGTGGTGAGGATACACCGTGCCACTTTGCTCAGCTATGAAAAGGTGATACCAGCCATTACTACTAAATCACGATGTTAAAGAAACTGGCTTCAGTTTTGTCCCTTTCTGGGGCCGTATTCAAGAGACCATCGTGCCTGCGTGTAAATGTGTACCTGCGGGTAATCTGCCTGAGGCAAGGCAAACTGTCCGAGGGTTAGCAATATCCGGTATTCAGGAACACAAGAGCCTACATGCGGTTCTTCAAACCCAAAGGCAATTTACCCTATCTGCCAAGGGTGACTGCCCACGAAGCAGAGGTAAATATGGCTAATCCTTTTGTTGCGGTGGTTTTGTTTGGGGAAAACAGGCGTTTTGCGGAGAGACCGTGTCTTGAATACGGCCTCTGATAGTTTGATTTTGTCCTTTGATTGCTTGGCAGTCAAAAATGACGTACTGAGACTGGCAGACGTCATTATATTCCATATGAATTATGTATGTAGCTGCGAAGTGAGTGCACCTGCAGACGATAAATTATGGGATGCCCAAGTTTGCAGATTGTCCAAATTCGTTCATTCCAGAGAAACATTTGAATCCGAACTCAGTTATTTCATTCTATTTTTGCAGTTAGCTGAAAAGCAGGGAGGACAATGTGTCAGAATGCGAAAGTGGCCCTTAGATTTGACAAGTTGCTGACTCTAATCGATGCTTTGCTACTAGCACTTTTTCCCCCCCAATTGTCACACTGTGGTGAAGTGCGAACTAAAAGAGCATGACAGAGGGGAATCCCCGGGATTTTTAGCTGCCTGAATGCACTTTGTGTGTCTTGAATACGAAGATAACTTAGCCTTCATGGTAAACTGTAACTGCGGGTCCCTGCCCTGTCATGGGTAACTTGTCTTCAGGCAAAATGATTTTTGTCTTGAATACGGCTGGATCAGCCGAAGCACAGCAGTGTGACTGGGAGTGCACAACTTGGCCTGTGATATTGACATTCGAAAGAACAATTGCGCACGCTCCAAACACACCACTGCCAGTGGACAATGTATAGCTTATGGTAGTCAACTAACGCGAGCCCCCACCCCACCCCCATTCATTTTTTTTCTTCTTCTTCTTCTTCTTTTCATGCTTACTTTAACTTGAAGCAATTGTTGTCATCAGCTGAGGGTCAAAGTTGGGGTGACGTCCTGTGTATGTTTAATGAGAACAGGTGTTACCTTTCCTCTTATGATCATGACGATGGTGATGCACGTGGCTTTCACTTGTTTTCGAGTGTATGGCTATACTTTTCTTTTACAGCCCGAGCTGTTTGTTATATTTTGTCTGAACGAATGTCATATTTATGTTCTTCCTGACGAGTACATGAAGATATTTTTTTCGTATACATGATAGTGGAGGGCAGGTAACAACTAAACAACCCTCCCGTTGTTTGAAAGTAGTTTTGCAAAGATTAAAACTTGAACTTGATTTCTGTGTGTAGGAGGGAGCCAACTGCATGCCTGATGTGACTCCGTTCCACCTCTGATACTCAACTTCTCAGGATACTTCACGTCAGAAGTAAGACCTATGGACACAGATCGTTTTCTTTTCAATCGCCAAAGACGTGGAACAAGCTCCCTGATAACCCCCGTCATTCTGACTCCCTTGCATCTTTTAAATCTGGTCTCAAAACTCACCTCTTCCCTCAGAAATAAGTTCAGTTGTGGCAGGTCCTCTTCTTTGCGTGAGCTGTGCTTGACTATGTGTGTATACACATGTATGTGTACATAAATACATGCATGTGTATGAATGTGTGTGTGTGTGTGCGCGCGCGTGCGTACGCGCGCACGCGTCTGTTGGTATATGTGTGTGTTTGTGCGTGCGTATGTGTGCGTATGTGTGGAGGGTAGCTGCTATGTACATATGTATGTTAAGATGTGTGTGTGTGTTTGTGTGTGTGTGTGTGTGTGTGTGTGTGTGTGTGTGTGTGTGTGTGTGTGTGTGTGTGTCATATTTTGGTGTGTGCTCGTAGCATTGATGTGATGTGTTATGTAAACAAAAGTGCTCCGTAAAGCACCTAGAGCAGATTTCTGGGTAGTTTGCTAATAAGTATCCTTTATTGCTATTACTGTTGTTGTTGTTATATGACTGCAGTTTCGTCCAGTATTGAGCCCTTAGATACCTCGGCACTGACAGTGAAGTATTATAGTTCAGCTGTGTCATCAATCACAGCGAGGAAAAGACCAATCCCATATATATCACAAGAGAGGGAGATCCGAGCAGGGTGGAGATGGGGGTGGAATTCCGATCTCTGTGTGACTGAAGCACTGAATCTGCGATTGTCGCTTTCATTCTCGCTCTGGCCACTACGTTTCGACACATAAGGATGTATCATTCACTGAGGTGTACGTCCCCACATACATTGCAGGGACCACATGTGTACCCCACGTACGACCACAGGTCTACCCTCGTGTGAGAACCTGCAAGGATTCCAGCTAAGGACCTCAAGAACCTGGGCTGGGGACAAGAAGTTCAACGCTCTGTCACGCCAGAGGTGTGTGAATGAATTTATCTTGTTTGCCATTCTGTCACTGAGAAAGCGAAGCACGCACACGTATCTCAAGCGGTCGATCTCAGTCAGATCTAGCCCCCACCCTCACCCCCCGGATTGCAAATGTAGACTGGATTTTGATCTGATTTAACCCTTTCACTGCCAAGCTCGCATTTATGCAGCAGCTAGGTACAGGACCCATGTCACTGAAGGGTGACCAGATCATGGGTCTGTTATCCATGAACCTACTGCTCTTTATGTTCGGTGGTAGGATAGGCCATATTTTCTACACATCGCAGGGGGAATCCCCAGCTATTAGTAGGCACCATATTTTCTGTTTGTAGCTCAAGGAAATTTGTCACTCTAAATTGACTGGCGGGGAAAGGGTTAAAGTTAAAATAGAAAATAAGGAGAGATTACATGACGCCCATCAGGCGTATGAAAAGATGTCAGATTCCAATTACACATACAAGTACACACATGCACATACACACATGCATTCACACACGTAGACCTACGCTGACACGGAAGCACGCACACACATACGCATGTACACACGCACGCAAACACACTGTACATACACATACATACAAACATGCACGCACACATAAAAGCAACACGCATGTCCTGGCAATTCTTGGCTTTTGTTCCCCCGATGAGAAGGGAAGGACTTTCTTGCCACTTTAAAGCCTTTCCTGTGCCCACTCTTCTAAGCTGTCTCATGGTCGCTTTTGCTTCGCCTTTCGTTCGACCAATGGACAGCGCCGCCTTTTGTGAGAGATGTGCACCGGGAAGGAAGAACTCAAAGAAAAGCGTGCTGCCTACGGACACGCTCAAATTCTCGATTGGACATGTCACAACACTGCCACTCCTTTCCCCGCTTACACTGTACACACATACATGCATACACTTGGTCACCTAAAACCCCTGGCATGTAATCAGTTGCAGACATTGAAAGAGAATACAAGAATTGTCCACCATTATGACGGGCGCAATAGCCGAGTGTTTAAAGCGTTGGACTTTCAATCTGAGGGTTCCGGGTTCGAATCTCGGTGACGGCGCCTGGTGGGTAAAGGGTGGAGATTTTTCCGATCTCCCAAGTCAACATACGAGGGTCATTCAATAAATAAGGTGAATTTTTCGGTATAAGGACTTCTAATACAGATAGAAGCTTACTTTTTTTTCTTTCTTTTTTTCAACGTAGTCTCCCAGCACTGTCACACACTTTTCCCATCTGTGCACAAGCTTCCGTATTCCCTCAGCGTAAAAATCTTTGGACTGATGTCTCAGCCAGTCGCTCACAACACTTTTGACTTCATCGTCACTTTCAAACTTCGTGCCTCTCGTGAACGCTTTCAAGGGACCAAACAGGTGAAAGTCTGAAGGGGCAAGGTCTGGGCTGTAAGGGGGATGAGGGAGCAGTTCCCAGCCCAGCTCGTTGATGGTCTGCACCGTTCGGGCTGCTGTGTGAGGCCTTGCATCTTTGGCACCCACCGGCAGCTGACCTTCGAGTAGCCAAGGTCATCATGGACAATTTTGTGTGCTGTCCCAACAGATAAGCTCAAAGTCCTTGCAATGTCATCCACTGTCACCCTTCTGTCAGACTGAATGAGGTCATTGACTGATTCGATCACCTCAGGAGACCTCACTTCTGTAGGCCTTCCAGGCCTGTCTTCATCCTCAACACTGCTCCGTCCTTCTTTAAACAATTTAGCCCACTTGTAGACATTTTTTCGGCTGAAACATGTGGCACCATACACAGTTGACATTCTCCTATGAATTTCAACTGGTTTGCACCCTTCAGCAACCAAAAACTTGATAACTGACTGTTGTTCAATCCTGGAGCATGCTTCTTGGTCGGCCATCTTTGTTAATCGCCAAAACTCTCAAAGTTTTTTTTAATCTGCAAAACAAATTAAATCCATGTGAAAAAAAAGTAAAACAAAACAAACAAAAAAAGTAAGCTTCTATCTGTATTAGAAGTCCTTATACCGAAAAATTCACCTTATTTATTGAATGACCCTCGTATGTGCAGACCTGCCAGTGCCTGAACCCCCTTCGTGTGTATACGCAAGCAGAAGATCAAATACGCACGTTAAAGATCCTGTAATCCATGTCAGCGTTCGGTGGGTTATGGAAACAAGAACATACCCAGCATACACCCCCCGAAAGCGGAGTATGGCTGCCTACAGGGCGGGGTAAAAACGGTCATACACGTAAAAGCCCACTCGTGTACATACGAGTGAACGTGGAAGTTGCAGCCCACGAACGCAGAAGAAGAAGAAGTCCACCATTATAAAACATCGCCATGTATACCTATAGTATTTCTGTTATGGAATGGGTTGAGAAAGACGGGACAGGAAGGAAGAGAGAGAGAGAAGATCGGAGGGGGGGGGGGGAGAGAGGCGGAAGGAAGGAGGGAGGAATAAATACCAGGCAATGAGGGGGAGAAAGGGGGGAAGTGGAGAGGGAGAGGGTAGAGATAGTCAATTACTATTCTCGTTTTCTGCCGAGCTTGTCCACTATTCTTGCTCCATTGTACCGGCTTCTGCAGAAAGATTTCAAGTGGCAATGGAGAAAGCAACAAGAAGTAGCTTGGGTTCACTCAAATAAGGCACTGTTGTCAACAAAAAATACTGATTCATTTTGATGACAAAAAGCCAATCATACTTTCATGTGATGCTTCTTCGACTGGAGTAGGGGCTGTGTTCTCTCATTACTTATCTGATGGGTCAGAAAAGCCAGTAGCCTATGCGTCACGAACTTTGACACAGGCAGAAAAAAAAAGATAGTCACATTGAAAAAGAAGGATTGGCCATCATGTTCGAAGTAGTAAAAAAAAAAAAAATTAAGTTTGAAATTATCACTGACCATAAACCATCACTGGGTGTGTTCAGTGAAAATAAAAACATTCGGTGATGGCAGCTGCCAGAATTCAATGTGGGCAGTGACACGCTCCGCATACACACTGAAATTCAAGGAAGGGAAAAAGAATGGCAATACAAACGGACTCAGTAGATTGCCTTTTTCAGAAGAAAAGGTCAGAGGAGCAGAATCAGATCTAGAAACAGATGAAGTACAGTGGTGCTGTTCATGGATCAGATAGCAAGCTTGCTTATCACAGCAAAACTAATCAGGCAATGGCTAGCGTGTGGCTCGCGCATTGAACTCAGAGCCGTAAGTAAACCCACAAGAACTGACTGTGCACAACTCCGACGGACCACACCTTCATGACCATGACTTTCGTTGTTTTTTTCAGTCAATCTGAGACTGTAGTCGATCCTTTTCTTATTGTGGGAACATGTCATGACCATGTGGGAGAGCTCACAATTTTCTTTTTCTTTCTTTCTTTCTTTCTTTCAATCAATTTTTCCTTCTGTACAGGGGTGGCATAGGTTGCCTCCATTGCGACTTGCTAACCCCAGTACAGGTTATTGCAGAAATTTTGTCCACATCTGTGAAATATGAAGCGCGGTTTTCGATTGGGTGGTGAGTCTATTTTCCTTTGTATGCATCCACTCCGTGTCGTTCTGCGGAATTATTTCCAACAGTGTTTTAAGTGAAAACCCACTATTTTCGAGGAGGTCGAGCTTTGATCAAACTTTCGCGGACAATTGGTCAAATGTCTGTGTCTACTTATCTTTCTTTCACTCCTCCTTTGATTGCAAGTGTTGTGGGAAAAAGTCCAACTATTCCTTCCCTACCATCATGTAGTATATTTGTTTAAAAACCCTTCCCTCCCAGAATCTATTACCTTTCAGTGCTCGCTCTCGTGATGATTCCACTGTGGACTCCGGTGGCGGCACGAATGTGGCGAATTTGTCCATGTTTTCGGTGTCGCATATTTGTGAAGTAGCATGGTGGCGGCTTCCTCTCCAGCAAAAAGAAAGAGTCTTCTACGGATGTGGGCCTCAAGGCGATCTAATATTGACAGTTCCATGTGGCCCGCCTCCGTTAGGATTGCGATATAATGACTTTGGGTGTAAATGTATGTGCACGGTGTGCGGGTTGAGGGTGGGGAGATGAGGGGTGGGGGAAAGACGGGTAGAGGGAGGGGCATGACAGGCGTGAGGGCAACGCCACTGGAAGAAAGGCCAGCGATACATAATAAGTAGAATCTAACTAAATAGATGATTACGTAAAGTGCACTTTATAGTCTGTCTGAGAGACTTTCAGCTGTCTAGTGATTTTGCAGTTCAGCATTTTCCTGCCAACTGGACCACCATGTTTTGTTCAGTTCCAAGCTGGCCAGACAACACTTCACCGCAAAAACATATCACGTACAAACGCTTGCAACGTTCTCTCGTTGTCGACAAAGATGTCAAATTCGTTTGTCTATATGAAACTTTAATTGTCAGGTCATGGGCATAGCCCTTGCTACTGGTACCATGTAACCCAGTACTACCTGCTGCATGTGAAGTCTCCCACCGACGGACCAGGCGGAGGAGGAAACCTTTCCCAACGGCTGTGAAGACGGAAGAGGATGACCAAAGGGCAGGGGGAGCTCTTATCTTTGGCTGGAAGTCCTCCTAGGAGACGGAACTCCGAAGAAAAAAAACCTGCATCTGCCGAGGCCGTCATACACGTGGCAGTATCTGCACCTGCGGGAATCTGAGCGTCGGTAGACAAGAGAGTGGGGAAGGGACTGCACAACTCCTATTCACGAAAAAAAGTCACCTGTGCTGGTCAGGCAATCAGGCTAATGTCGGAACGAGCTAGCCCTTCAACACCCAACTTTCCCAAGCCCTGCGGCGATGGAGAAGTGGTAACGGGGACAGGCAGAGGATGCTTCTGGCAGCCGGTTCCTAGTCACGACTCTGCACGCAGGCGGCTGTGGGGTGATGGTTGTCCGCCGTAGACTGGGGCAGATGCGGCGCACGTATCCTCCCACAGTGTCAGAGTAGCCCTTTTTAGGGACAGCACGGCTCCCCCCCACATGGGGAAGGGGAGATAAAAGGATCCGTAAACAAAGCCTGCTTCGCCTAGTACCTAGTAGGAAACCGCACCCACTTGGACATCCAACACTAGTGGTCGAAAACAACATAAGAAAAGAACCAGGAGTCATGCCCTGACTCTGGGTGTCTGGAATGTTCGCACCCTTTTAGACAGAGACGACAGTCCAGAAATGCACATAGCGCTTGATCACTACCAGGTGGACATAGCAACCCTGAGCGAAACCAGGCTTGCCGGTGAAACCCAGCTGGAGGAAGTTGGAGGGGGCTACACCTTCTACTGCAGATGGCACCCCAAGAACCTCAGTCGTGGGCTTTGCCATATGAACCAAACTTGTACGACAGCTTGACAGCCTTCCACGTGGGATAAACGATAGGCTGATGACCCTGCGTCTGAAGCTGTCAGAGGATCGCTTCTCCACAGTCATCAGCTGCTATGCCCTGACGATGACCAACCCTGTTGACATCAAAGAAGCTTTCTAGCTCAGCCCCACCATTTCAGCGGTAGACAGAAAGG
The DNA here is from genome assembly GCF_041734735.1 of Babylonia areolata. Lineage (NCBI taxonomy): Eukaryota > Metazoa > Mollusca > Gastropoda > Neogastropoda > Buccinidae > Babylonia > Babylonia areolata. The sequence continues at coordinate 13,946,800 of NC_134880.1, read as the reverse complement.
ACAGGCTGATCATCCTTGGGGATTTCGATGCCCGCGTCGGCGTGGACTTCTCCTCGTGGCCAAAAGTCCTAGGATAGCACGGCACTGGCAAATGCAACTCCAATGGACTGCTTTTGCTCTCGCTCTGCGCGCAGCATGGACTGACCATCACCAACACCCTCTTCCAACAAGCGGACAAGTACAAGAACATATGGATGCACCCCCGTTCCAAACAATGTCACATGCTAGACTATGTGATTGTCCGGAAAAGGGACAGAGGCGGTGTTTCCATTACACGCTGCATGAGAGGAGCAGTCTGTTGGTCGGACCATCGCCTGGTACGCAGCAAGATGAACATCAGACTTGCACGCAAGCTCCAACCAGCCAGGCAGAAACCCCTTAGGAAGCTGAACATCCACCGCCTTCCTATCACCAAGGACGTGCTGCAGCAGCAAATCCAAGCACCTCTCCAAGAAATTCCTGCATCGACTGATGTAGAAGAGGTATGGTCTTTGTAGACCTAACTAAGGCCTTCGACACGGTGAGCCGCCGTGGTCTGTGGAAGATCCTCCTAAGGTTCGGCTGCCCAGAGAGCCTAATTCAGCTGATTGCGTCATTCCACGATGGCATGCAGGCGAGAGTACAGGAAAATACTGACATGTCGGATCCGTTCCCTGTGGTAAATGGAGTGAAGCAGGTCTGCGTCCTGGCACCCACACTGTTCTCCATTCTCTTCTCTGCCATGCTTATTGACGTCTTCCAAGACTGTGACCGGGGCATTTACATTCAGTTTCGCACAAATGGCAAACTTTTCAATTTGCGGCGACTCCATGCCAGGTCCAGGGTGTTTGAGGCTCTGTTGAGAGAGTTCCTCTTTGCTGATGACTGCGCGCTTGCTGCACACACCCATGATGATATACAATTCATTATGGACAGGTTCTCAACCTCCTGCAGGCGCTTTAAACTCACCATCAGCTTCAGCAAGACCGAGTCCATGTACCAACCAGCTAGCTCACAGAACGCCAGTGCCTCCCCCCCCCCCCCCCCCCCAACCTGCAATCAAGATTGATGACACAGAGATCAAGTCAGTTGACAAGTTTTGCTACCTGGGCAGCACACTATGCAGCAACGGAGCCCTTGATGCAGAAGTGACGCTGCACATCGCCAAGGCCAGCTCCGCCTTTGACGGACTCAACAACAGGCTGTGGAACAACAAAGGCATCAGGCTCAGCACCAAAATCAAAACCTACAGAGCTGTTGTGCTGACCACCGTGTTGTACTGCTGTGAAACATGGACGACATATCGCTGTCACATTCAACAACTTGAGCAGTTTCACCAGAAATACCTACGAAAGATCCTCGGCAAAAAGTGGCAAGACAGGGTCTCCAACCTCCAGGTCCTAGAGAGGAGCGGCCTGCCCAGCATCGAAAGCCTGCTGATCCAGTGCCAGCTACGCTGGACAGGACACGTTGTCCACATGATAGACAGCAGGATCCCGAAGATGCTTTTGTATGGCCAGCTGAAGGAAGGCCACCGCGAACTTGGAAGACCCCGCAAGCGCTTCAAGGACACCTTGAAGACAAACCTCAAAACCTGTGACATAGACATCGCTTCCTGGTAAAACTGATGCCCTTGACCGCTCTCGCTGGAGGATGCTGTGCTCCAGTGGCATAAAGACGTTTGAAAACAAGAGAACGCTGGCCAGTAAGGAAAAGCGTGTGCGAAGGAAGCAGGGCTCAACTTCTTGAGACGTTTTCCCTTGCAACACCTGTGGGAAGTGCTGCGCATCCAGAATCGGCCTCTTCTCCCATATGAGGACACACACCGACAGATAAGCCTGCCTGCCTACTCATCCGTCGGTCCGACGGGAGACTCCATATTGGATATGAAACTTTACACATTCACCACATATTACAGTACAGTTTAGAAAAGTGGGAATGCAGAGTGTTATTTGAAACATTAAAAGTGTGTACACACACACACACACACACACACACACACACACACACACACTCACTCACTCACTCACTTACACACACACACACACACACACACACACACACACACACACACACACACACACACACACACACACACGCAGTTAACGACCTCGGGAAGACGGTCAGTGCAGATCAAGACATGCACCAAGTAACAACACCGTGGATCACAGTAAAAGAATAACTTGACCAGAGAGCGAGACTTAAAATATCGTTTCCTCTCCCCCCCCCCCACCCCCACCCCACCCCACCCCCACCACCCACCACCATCACCCACCAACCCTCAATTCCAAGCTCAGTTCTGACCCATTCCTGAGAACGACATTCGTGGACCTCAGAAAGAGAACAGACTGACATCACCGGCGAATGTCAATACGATGTTAATCTGTTAATCTTCTCTTCCAGGCCACGAAAACTAGTGATCATTTTGACGTAAAGGATGAATGCTGACAGGCTATTGATTTCTTACCTGACCTTACTGCCACTGATGAAACAACTGATGAGTCCCTCCCTCATCAGCATCGCTTGTTTTCTCTCGGCACCAGTGCCGGCTTCTTCGTTTTGAAAAGAACGACAGGAAAAGCACACGAATAGCGGAATGATGGGCTGTTCGATGGCCATTTTATCAGTTGAACAAATCAACACAAACATCTATTCACTGGGTGTTATTCAGGCCACCCGTATCTCTGTCCCACTCATCGCTTCTGTCCAAAAAAAAATGGTTTGTTTGTTTTGTTTTTGGGTGTTTTTTGTTTGTTTGTTTGTTTTGTTTTGGTTTGGTTTGTTTTTGTTTTTTTGTGGGTTTTTTTGTTTTTGTTTTTTTGTTGTTGTTGTTTTTGTTGTTGTTTTTTTGTTTGTTTGTTTTTTTGTTTCGTATGCTTTCCCCGTTTCTTTCAAACTTTCTTCCATTCTCATTCTCCACAATGCAGAGTCTGTTTTCTTGCCACGGCCATATGTGACTTCAGCCTCCCTAGCACTTTCCCTTCTCTGGCCTGCTGTCGTCGTTCTGAAGCCACAGTCCACAAGAAGAGCAGCGGACTGACTGCAGAGGTGAGTGGCAACACGAACACAACTAATGCGCCATAGATTGTGTCTGGATTGGAGGCACCTTGCAAAGCTAACATCCTTATCAGGCCGAAAGAAACCCAGCAAACAGTCTCCGTAACAATCACCTTTCCCATCAAACGTCTCGAAGAAAACGCCAGAGTTTTTGCCGGATCCAGTGCGATTCTGTATTTGGGTGTCCGCTGGTTGACGACAACTTGACCAGCCAGTGACATCCAACACAACACGACATTGACTCCCACAGTGACGTGGAACCATCTAAACTCTTGCTTGGATTTATAGTCATCAAATAAAGCCAGACGACAGAGTCGAGACTGGCCGAGGAGGCCCCAGTGCGACAGACCTGGAAGTAAGGGTATCATTGACAGCAAGATTCCAATGAGCCACGTAGACACACAAGACAGAGCCACGATATTGTCACGGAACGAATGCAGACCTCGAGGAAAACACACAATGATAACGTGATTCAGTGTGATGAACCAGATGATCCAAACCGATAACTCATTGGACAAAATGAAGAGAAAACTCGCCACTTTGCACGCCTCACTATTCATCCATGTCTTTTCAAACTGGATGTAGCTTCCATAAAACAGTTCGTTAGCCATCGCAGCTATGCCAACATGAATTCCCATACAGATATTAGCAAGGTGGAACTGGGCAATGAGTTTGACAAAGGTGTTTCCAAACACTATTCTTATTGGTAGTGGAGCAACGAGACAAACAGAATTTCCTAAAACAGCAGACACAACAACAAGCCAAAAGAAAATCTCGTAAAATTCATTCGATAGCAAATACCGACATGAAGAGAACATAGGCTGCGGTGATAAACAACTGATTTTACGTGACTGTCTTGACAGAATGTTCTCACAGCACAATCTGTAGTTAGATGAAAATACGCTCTTCAACTGATTTGACTCTGCAAACAAATCCAAAGGAAAGTTTGTCAGTGAATTTCCTCTTAGATCCAAGTCTGTCAGATGTGGCATGTTTTTAAAACCAGTGGACCCAATAGTTTTAACGACAGAAAACGACAGATTTAAGTTATTCATTTTTGGTAAATATATGAATAATTCATAATCAAATATCTCAAGACGTGTGCTTGACATGTCTATTCTTCTCATTTCATAATGAACCTGTTTCATATACTTACTAGCTATCAGTCTAAGAGGGTTGTTTTCTAATCTTATAGTCCTTAAATTTGAGAGTGCGAGGAAAAAGTCCATATCGATGGTTTTTATTTGGTTATTGGAAAGATCAATGAACTGCAAGCTGGGAAGATTTATATATGAAACATTAGCCATGAGACAGAAGGACAGTCTGAGGTGAATGAGGTTGATGTTTTCAATGAAGTCAGTCAGCGTCATGTCTGAACCTGTGGCATCCATGTAGCGGAGCTCAGGGAACTGATTAGTGGAGAAGGCCCTTGTACACATCAAAGAATAACCCTGACACTGACAAACTTCAGGACAATTCGTTTTACACATAAGCTCATCATCTCGCTGAGGGCACTGACCCCAACCATCACAGAGATGATCTTCATGCACACAAACTGCAGAAGATCGGCACCGATAGAAACCAGGGCAAAACACACGGCTGCAGTCTTGTTCATCTTCTCCATAAATGCAGTCAGAAAACCCGTTGCATCGTGTATACACCGGGAAACAATACAACGAATTCACAGTACAACGATAGTGAGTATCAGGGCAGGGCATCATAGGTGTCATCACTTCGTGAACAAAGTAACCCGCCCCATCCAGGTTAATGACAAAGTGACGTTTTTCCTCAATCCCCACCTGGTACACAGCACGTGACTTCAGCCAAAAGCACCAGCGCTCTGTTTCGTCAGAATCGTCCAAACAATCTGAATAGTCATTGCACACTTGGCTGATCAAAATACATTGACCGTTAGCGCACTTGAATCCTTTGCATGAATGTACACAGAACGATTCGTCACTGTTATCGGGACAGTCCTGTTTGAAGTCACACACCAGTGTGTATTGTACACTTGTAATGTCATCATCACATGTAAACAGGGTATATGTGTAAGGAGTTGATATCTGAGAAAGATCCAGCTGTGTTTCCTGCCTGCTACTGACGTTCAGAAAGGGACACAACTGTGAGAACCTTACTGTATCACAACGGCTTTGAGGATCACACAAGAACAGTGTGTGTGTCACGTGACGTTCAGGGCAGACAAACAAACACTGCTGTGTGTTTGTAAACATGTCAATGTAGACGTTAGATGAATACATACGACTGATTACAGCTTGTGGATAACCCATGGTGACCAGAGATATCTTTATTTCACACATTAGTCTGTATACGTTCGTTCGTGAACTAAGCTTCCTGTCACCTATACTGAACATTGAATAAAGACGCATAGTTTTGGCAATCCTCGAAGGATGATAGGAAAACAAATCTTTGAAGTGTCTCAAGTCGTAGATCAAGGTGTTGTCAGACCATTTGCGAAACTTGCTGAGCACAAAGGGGACAGAATGCCAGCCTGATGTGTAGCCCAACAACACAGAAAAACTATTATATTTTTCAAAAATGTGTAGTGAATCGTTCTGTTCTTCCCTCGTTTTTAATGAAGCCAGTTCACCTCCTATTTCCTTTGCACTTGTAAAATGCCAGTGAGGAAAGTATACCATCTTCCTCAAGTATGATTAGTTTAAGACATTTATCATGTGATGCTACCAGGCCCCTGCAAGATGAACTGCTGAAGAAGCAATGTTCTGTTTCATCCCGTTCATCCTCACACTCTGGCTTTAGATTACAGTGCAAGTGACTCCGAAATTTATGGTACTGGTTTACAGAGCAGTTGAAACCACTGGGTAGCTTCTGGGGTCTGTCTTCCTCGGAGAAAGAAGAAAAGTACACCTTTTTTCCAGAAATTTCTCGAAGGATCCTATTTACTTCAATGCGTAGATATGACGTGAGGAAGATGGTAGCTGGAGTCAAAAGCGCATCGCACAAACATGCGAGACTGTGCTGAGTAACATTGGGTTTTCTGTAAACCAGTTTGATTTTCCAATCTCCACCAATACAAGCAGAAGGCCTGGATGACCTGTGCAGACTCACCATCACCACAGACTTGGAGGGCACCCTCACCTCTGTGCTGTATATTCTTATCTGCATGAATGGTACAGTCACATATCCTGAATAAGTGGATATGTGTTTAACGATGAAACGAAGGCGTTTAAATGGCAAAATATCGATTTTTACAGCTGGATTCCTCTTGTGTATTATAAACAAGTGATTTTGCTTTAACAAAATATATAGGTCCATAGCAGTATGTTGACTGCATTTCATATCTAGCAAGACATCCACTGGAAGTAACGGATCAGGCATCATTTTGGTTAACCAGGATCGGGAAAGGCACCAGTAGACAAGCCGATCAACACGCGCAGTGGCGTACATACCCTGTGGCACCTCCACGTGAAGATGACAGTACGTGCTGACACGCTCACACACCCCGTACACCACTCCTTGCCTTGCAGTGAACTCGGGAAAGAAACGGTCACAGTGGCCCCTGTGGATGATGCTGTTTGTGCTGTTGGGGGGAAGGTATTCTGCAGCTGGACAGATGTCCTGGACCTTCAGAGGACTAGCAGTGGTGTTGACGACACCGCGTCTCTGCTCTGGTGTGTGATAATATGTCATATCAACGTGTCATCATCGGTTGTTGTTTTCAGTGGTAGGCATATACAACGCGATTTAGACGTATACGTATTCATTCTTTAAAAGAAAAAGAGATAATACTATGGCAGAATGATAGACAGCTTCACTTACTGATGCTACAGGCATTTGAAAAAAAAAAATCAAAAACAATACTTTTACAGTTTGCCAAAAACATCACTGTTGATCTCGACTTCAGTCCACACACACACTCACACACACACACACACACACACTCTCTCTCTCTCTCTCTCTCTCTCTCTCTCTCACACACACACACACACACACACACACACACACACACACACACACACACGTTGGCGCACACTGACACGCAAAGGCATGCAGGCAAACATGCATACGAGTAGGCACACATGATCGCGACCGCATACGCGCGCACTCACACATACGCATGTCTAAGCCTACTTGCACGCATATTCGGCGTTCACGAGAATCGTGAGTGCGCAACTCTTGCAGGCGAAAATAAGAACACGCTGAGCAAACCGCGTCGAACCAGGAAAGTCAAGAACACAGAAGTCCTTGACAGGACCATGTCTGTCTCTGTCGAGGCAATGACCCGGAAATCAAAAACACTTCATCAAACCACGTGGAAATTAACTTGTGCAATCACAGGCTCGTTGTAAACACCAACATAAAATGAGCATGCGCAACATAAAACGATATTAAAACTAGTCAAATACGAATTCACTGCAGCTGAATATAGACTAAAACAAATCACACACACACACACACACACACACACACACACACGTTAAGACACACATAAAAACGTCTAACACTCAGTCTATCTACGTCTATCATCTAAATCTCTCTGCTAATTCACACACATTGTCCTCGGCCTCAACAAACACATTCCAGTCCGTGCATTCGAAACAGACTCTTCAGGTATCAAAGGAGTCAGCTGACCGGTCACGCATGTCACTTTCACAGGTGACTGGCGTTTGACTAAAGGTCTGTAACATGGCAACAAATAGGTAAGGCTGTGATCAGAACGTCTAAAGGGTGGTTGGTGACAAAAGAATAAGTGTCAGGTACATTAGAGTAAAACAGATCAATTGTCCTGTTCTCACGGGCTGTAACAGTAACATGCTGGTAAAAATTTGGAAGTGTCTTTTTAAGAGAGCAGTGATTAAAACTCACTCCCTTCTGGGCGATTTGTAAGCGAGCGTTCCTCTGTGAACTGGGCATTTATTTCAGTGTTGTTGTTTTTTAAGTTATTAAAATAAACCGACAAAACACAGTCTCATGAAATTTTGACACACAATCGTTGAGGTATTGAATAAGGACAGCACAATGGTCCAAGACTCTGACTTATATAATGTTTTCATTGCAGCAGGAGCTAATAAAAGATATCTTTTGATTACGTAAAATGTGAGGGTGGTAAAAGCTGTATTTTGGTGAAGTCTATACTGTTATGAAAAGAGGATTGTTTTCCACAAAGTCACTCTCAGAATCCCATTATATTGTAAATGATGAAGAATGGGAGCCTCCAGAAACTGCACTTGAACTTACATCAACTCGAGAGGGGCGTGGTCTGTCACGCCTTTGTAACTTTTGTCTCTGTGTGTCTTGCCCTATGCATGGTGGGAGTGTCGAAAAAAACAACAACATTAATCAAACAAACACTTCCTCTGTTTGAAGAGCCAGTGGTTCGTTTGCATATTTACCATCAATCACCCTCTGCATTCCCACTGCCTGTCACTTGGCACATCAACTGACCCTCCCCCTTCCCCGGTAACTCACATCAGTTTCATTGTCCAGTACACTTCTACCTCCTGATGGACAAGAATAACTGTCCCTTCTCCCAGACAAACCATTCCTTTGATCCTGTAAGGTGAAAACATGACTTTCCTGTCTCTTTGGAGAACAACGTGTTTTAGCCTGAGAGGCCAGCTGTCACATGTGCGTTCATTCAGTCCAAGTTGGTTTAATAAAATAGGCTCAAAACTTCGGTGACAAAGATTGGTCAATACCAGTGGTCTGAGGTTATGCTATGCAAATAAGGCAAGACAGGAGACCCACTCAGTATTGTCCATTTCCAGCTGTTTGAGGCATGGACATTTTTTAACGTCAAAATGTGTTCAGAGGTACGCAGTAAGGAACGCTCTCGCCCGTTTGTACCTGATATCAGGTACATAGAGGGAGTGAGTTTTAAAAGTTTCAAAGAGTCAGGTGCCTTTGCTTCAAGATCGTGTGTGTGGCTGGCGATTTTGTTCACTGCTTCACTCGCGCTAGCTTTGAGGCGAATATAAACAACTGTCATGCATGTGCAAAAATTCCCGTGGCACCATCTAAAGATAACTGTTCATCAGAACTAAAACTGTTAAGCCAGGTTTCTGTAAAACACATTAAACTGCTTGGTTGGTCAGGCCATGCCATAAAGATGGAGGACCGCCGCATTCCAAAACAGCTGCTGTTCAGAGAACGAGAGCAGGGACATAGTAACAGAGGCCACCAATGCAGACGATATAATGATTACCTGAAAGACTACCTTCAGTTGTGTAACATCTCCCCAGCTGAACTTGTCAATGCAGACGAGGAAAGAGTTCGCTGGCGCGCTCTTACAAAAAGAGGAACGCTGCAACACGGCTCAGGCAGCCAGAGAACGTGGCCACAGAGCAGTGACTGTCCTGGCAACATCAGACGACTTCCAGTGCCACGAGTGCTCATGACTCTGCAAATCCTGACTCGGCCTGCAGAGCCACTCATGTGTGCAAAAATAGTTACACAGTTACCTCTTCCTTGGCACCGTGCACCAACCATTTACCATTGTGGGATCTTTCAGACTGTGGCGGGTTCCCTCCCAGAGAGTGTGTTATTCCTCAGATAGGAGGACTTGGGCCATGCTCACAGAATCTCAACACGCAGCATTGACATCATCACCTTCACCCATTATCATTAAAAATGCACAAAATTCTATAACCTTTCACGCTTTGCTCTCGTGGATACCTCGCTTTTGAAATTCTGGTCCTTTAGAAATGCATTTACATTACATATAGTTTTGTAGGGTTTTAAGAATTTTTTTTTAAATACCCAGTAAAATAACATATCAGATGTGGCACTTCGTCTGTTTGGGTTTGTTGCTTTTTTCACCGTGTCAGAAAATCAAAATCAATGCTGAACGTGAGCCTCTCATAATGGGCACCTGACATTTTCACAATGTCCTTATTCTCCCCAGAAAGAGCGTGGAAAATAGAAGTTCCACAGGTAACGATCAATGGCGTCTCTTTCCACATTACATAGAATACACTTGTCATTGTTCATAAATGTCATTCTTTTTTTATCATTGTTACGAGTATCCTGTGGCAATTTTTAGCGAGGAGGCATCAAGTTATCAGCAACAGCAACAAAGACATCGGGAAAAGAACTCGAAGAAATCAAAAACCAGTCAAATGCAAACTGAGTAATAACAATGGTTGTTACTGTACATTTTTTTTAAACATTGATATCGTGCTGTATTATCTCTAACGTATGAATAATCATCACCAAATGTTACAAAGAAAGTTATCAACTCTCCCCTTTGTTTCTGTGAAAAGTCACCCTTCAGCCACGGTGTTTTTAGACCACCGACAGCAATGACAGCCAGCAACCTTTGATTAAAAAATCTTTTAGAAGTGGTAGGTATGCCAACCTGTTCCCCCAACCCGAACACCCACATGTTCACACACGAACAGTGTACCCCCTTATCAAACCGTTTGAATATCTAACGAGAGAGAAAAAAAAAAAGAAGTATGTGGATGCCTCCAGCTTCTGTGACCATTTTACTGATTAAAATGTTTTTAACAGAGCTCACCACCTTACTGTGACACTAGCAAGATTTCCGTGCCCCAGCATGAGAACGTCATTCATGTAAAAATTAATCATGATCCGTGCATGGGTTTGTCGATAGATTCAAAAGGATCCCGTGTGTGTGTGTGTGTGTGTGTGTGTGTGTGTGTGTGTGTGTGCTTGATCCACTGAAGGAATATCCACACATTCCAATCTCCGCTGACTGAAATAGAACTTCACTGCACTATCTTTCTTCAACGCCCTTTGGTCTGATGAGTAATCAACAGAGATGGTGTGGCGTACACTGCTGTTCCACACATATAAACGCATTGGAAAAAAAAAAACAAAAAAAAAACAAAACCTGCAACTCAAACTTGGTGAATGAAGTAACAGCCTTCTTTAAAGTTTAGTCTGTGTTTTTAGTCAGTGTTCAAGTCTATGGAACAAAGAACATCGATCACGGACTGTCAGGCTGTTCAGTTCCGTCACCTTGTCAACACTGACACAGCGCTACAAACGTGTCTGTGATATACCGCCTTTCTTTGCCGTACGTGCGGCCTTTTCCGAGAAACACTTCTATTAAATAACGCAACTGCCATCTGAAGCTATATTTAATGTTCTCAGTTTAGTTCATTGATAGCTTTGAGACACTGTTATTATTATCGCTTTTTTTTTGAATGACATAAAACACTCTCACATTTTCTTTTCTTTTCTTTTTCAAACTGTTGAAAAACAAAAACAAAATTAAAAACATATATTTTTACTTCATAGTACCGCACACACACAGACAATTGTTACAGAGAGAGAGAGAGAGAGAGAGAGAGAGAGAGAGAGAGAGAGCAACAATAAAGCAACCACACACACACGCACGCACGCACGCACACACCGTCACACACACACACGCACACACATACGCACGCACGCACGCATGCGCGCACACACACACACACATACACACGCACGCGCGCGCGCACACACACACACACACACACACACACACACACACACGGATCCTTTTGAATCAACTGAGCTCACATCCAGCATCTTGGCTAAGCCAAACAGTACCAAAGCCGTTTTACATAAAGTCTTTTGCACGTTTAAAACCCAGTTAAAATGAACTGATTCATGTTGTACAACTAGCATTTCATAGGCCTAGCCTGTCTGCATAATTTTGACTCTGGTAATGAGGCAGTTTTATCCGCTATCTGTTACACTTTACTGTCGTTCAGCTATGTAAAGGATATCTCCCTGTTCCTCCATACCCAAGTTAGTTCGTTCGATTAACGCAATGGTACATTCAAGAATCTTTTGATTGCAAAGGTGTGCACTTTTTTTTTATATATGATTGCCATCATCTTCTGTACCCCACACCTCTGCTGCATGTGTTAAAATCGGTTCGAGTTGTGTATCAAACAGCTTCCATAAGAAGTGAATATGTTGTATTTAATCTTTTCAGCTTTGTTAATGTATTCATAACCCCTGTCCTTCCTTTCCTACAATATAACAATCCAATAAGGCACTACTAAGATACCTACTCAGTTTTGTTGCGAAAAATATCCCTAAGTATTTGTTTGAATTTGTCGCCTTCACCTTTGTTTCCAGCTCAATGGCCACCTTTTCTAAAGAATCATTATGTTTGTTTTTCCCAGATTTGCAGTTAAATCTAGTCGATCTGTCAGAAAGAGAGAGAGAGCACATACCTGAGTGACTCTGCGTTTGTTAGACTGCGTGTAGAAATTCGTGTGTAATCACACACACACACACACACACACACACACACACACACACACACACACACACACGTCTTAATTGTCTTTCTGCTGCCTTTTCAAAATCATATTCTTTGTGATGGGCGTTTTTAAGTGGTTGCATCGACTCATGAAAGAACACACCACTGCATCTTGCAGTAACGTCAAGTGAATTGAGCAAATGCTTAATGGACTGGTTCAGTTTATGATTTCAGAAAAGTGTATGTGTCTTCTGTGACAGTAAAGACATCGACAGTGTCTTTCAAGAACATGTTTTGTTTTACTCTAGCACTGACTCTAGTGCTCAACATATTACTGGAACAACTGTCTATGACGAGTCCGTACTCTCGAATGGATCTGGATCTTCCTTTGACCAACAAAAATGGTATGGTTTCATTTATTCTTCATTCTTTTAGAGCTTTGAAACTGTGTAGTTATGTCACCTTTAAACATTTTCCACCTTCCAAAGACGGAAACGGTTTCTTGATTAACACACACACACACACACACACACACACACACACACACAAACTCACACACACACACACACACACACACACAGACACACACACACACACACACACACACACAAACTCACACACACACACACACACACACACACACACACACACACACACACACACACACACACACAGCTTTCCGAGCAACACAGTGATTTTTCGATAGTTGAATTATTTTCTGAGGTCAGTCGCCTTTCCTAGGGACTTTGATGATTCAGTTCTTTTTCACAGAATGATTTATTGAATACTTCCCTTCCAAAGAGGACCCTGATCTGCAGGGATAACATCTTTACAATAAAGCAATAATATTTTGATAGCACAAAAGGCCAGGAAAAAAGGAAAGATGGAGACGTTCTGTATATCCTTCATTTTTCTCATTATCATTCTTAACACCTTTTTTCTATAACAGTTTGTTTCGAAGGGATGATGGGCCTATATGTAGCTGTGTACTGAGTGGTTATTCAAGGGTACGGACGGTACAAAAGAACTAACAAAACTGATGATTTATTGAATGAAAGGATAGACCAGCATTCCCGCGCACAGGCCAGGAACATATAGAGGCCAGTCACAGATGGGTTTTTCTATTGTTTTATTTACAATAGTTATGTAGAAGAGAAGAAGAGCTAAGAAGAAGATATAAGAAGAGAAGACATAAAAAGAGAAGAAGTAATGGAGAAGATGAGAAGACAAAGAAGAGAAGGCCTAAGAGAAGAATAAATAATGAAGAATAGAAGAAGGTATAAGAAGAGAATATCAGAAAGAGAAGACATAAAAAGAGAAGAACGATATAAGAAGAGAAGAAGTAACAGAGAAGACAGTGCAGCAATACTTTGCGAGATGTCTGCCGTTGTGGGGACACACTGACACGACACACACACACACACACACACACACTGCCGACGCAGCAAGAGAGAGAGAGAGCAGCTCTGGTCAGATGACTGACCAGGTATGAAGTGACCACACATCACTCACTGTGCCAATTTATGCAGGTTAAGCGGACCGCAAAGACAATCACGAGTGCTGCGAGCAGATCGACCCTAATCTGGCCAAATCTGACGACAACTGTGTTTCTGACAAGGTGTTTCTAAATGATTACTGAACCAATTTACGTCGGATAAGTTGCAAAAGAAAGAGCTCAACACCTACTTTATAATGAGTATAAAATGAAGTGTTGATTATTTAAGCTAAATTTATAATCTTAATTTAAGTCACCTGAACAGGGTCAGTTTTAACGAGCTCATCGAGGAAAATTACAAACTGCGTTAAATCAGTTTAACGTTGGCAAACATAAATGGAACAGACTTAAAGATGGAATCGCGACGATTCTGCCAGTATATTCTTCTTCTTCTTCTTCTGCGTTCGATGTTTTGGCTGCGTCAGACGGTCACCCCCGTCGCCACGATGTAGCCCACGGTCTTCTCCAGGTCGTGGCGGTCTCCCCAAAGCTGCGCCTGTAGCTCCGTGCCCCCTGGCCAGGTTTGACGCCGTAGAGCTTCATGGGTTGGGCAGTGTTGGAGGATGTGTTCAGGGGTCTGGGGTCCAGTGTGCCAGTATATAATACTTGTAGTTTACTGTTCCGACAAAAGAGAAATTAATTAAGTACGGTGAAGCAGAAACACAGATTCCAGCTCAGCCAATGACGTACCGTGACACTGGTCGAACAGCGAGTGTGTGGCGAGAAGGACAGAATGACGTAAGCTTAGCGTCAGCTGAAATCTTTAGACTGACGAACGATTAATTGAAATCAAACACACTTCCGACTGCTTTAAGGGTGTTTGTAAGCACCACAAATTTAACATTACAGTAAACGATACCTACACTAAAATTAATACATGTTCGGAGCAGTTTAGAATGGGCATGGGTTATTCAAATTTGGAATGGCGTCGTGCTTTATGCCTGAGTCATTGAAAGACAGCAGGTACGCTGTGACTACAAAAATGGCGTCTGCTACAGCTCAGCTTTCGGCTTGCACTGTGAATTGAACTAAGGTTATTTGTAGCCAGTTAAGTACTAAGGTTATTTGTAGCCAGTTAAGCGCTTGGCTACATATACATGTATGAGCATCACTGAAGGCAAAACTGTTTCGTTTGAGGGAGATGTTATCAGATGTAAAGCTTTTTTTACTCTCAGTTTTTAAAGAAAGAAGGCAATAAAGACCAACTAATGAACTGATTAGCAAATTCGTTAGTTGCTTGTTTGACTGTGTTGAGTTTTGCTTTCCCTTCCACATGGCAACTGCAATCAGCTTTGATTGTCGTTGTCTGTCGAGGCGAAGAGAGGTCAGTGCGGTAAGCAAAACATGCGTGATGACGGTCAAGATACTGTCGGGCCAAAATCTTCACAATGAAAACATCCGTTGACTGGTTACAATGGCCTGGTCAGCTGATTGTTTAGGGGTTGGCTAGACTGCAGTATAACTGGCATCACGTTTAGAAGTTTAATGCCTCTATTAATGAAATCTGAATTTGAATGTTCATAAAGAATCTGGAGAGCTGGTACTTATCATGACGTCCCCGTCTTCTGGGTATGTCACAGTGAAGGGAATAAAACGACAATTCTATGACTTGATCTATTTGTCGAGGGCTGTGTCTGTCCCTGCAGAAAGTGCACTCATGACCAGTTTCAAGTCTTTGAGAGCACATAAGACAAGTGTCACACTGACTATTTCTGTGTCTTATACCAATGGTACCTTTAAGGATATATTTACGTTCTGGACCAGACGCGATATATCCTCTGACTTCGCCCGTCTTTTCAAAACCACGACAGACATCACAACAAAATTCAATATTCAAATTGACAGAAACCATTGCATCAATACAAAGTGCTTTAAACTATTCTTCTCCTTTTTTCCCGAGAATAAAACACCTCAACGATTACCTGGTGGTTTGTGGAATTGTTCAGTAGATTATTACTTCAGCTTTGAGCGTCACCTGGCCTGTAACCTGAAGACCGAATGTGAAGATGGACGTGACGAAACAGGACAGTGCCCTTTTAGCAGCCCTGAGTGTGAGGGTCTGTTGGCGTTATGCAGCCGCTGCTACTACATTTTCAACAGTCTTGGTGGATCTCCTCCTAACGACCCTGATGCCAACAAATGGGGAAGTAATTACTGCTCTTCAGTAGGTGGTGTGTTAAGTTTTCCTAAGTGCCATTACCCTCGGCATCGTATTTTCACAGAGATGCATCCCGCCAGGCTGTCAGATCTTTTGGTTGGTTTGTACTCCAATGACATCTCACTGCCGTGTATGTATAGATATAGTGTAGTTACCGGGGATAGAGCTGTTCTTCATCACTCTGTGGAGTTTCGCCATGTAGCAGACGACAAAGACAACAAAGAAAAGAAATGTCACTATACTGATAAAAGATTGTCTTGTCATATGTTGGATATTTGTTCAATTCACGTTCACTATCCAAAACATTTTGGGGCACTCTGTGAATTCCCGAAAAACAAGAGTGAAGAAAATTCTTATCGTTCAAAGGAGATTTCCTTGGTCAGTTCCAGTTCCATGCTGCTTATGAAACGACAGCAGACTCTGACAGAATGTCGTGATGGTCACATCACACACACATTTCTTTTGTGTGGTTTTAAAATACATACAGAGTGCCGTGAGAAACGTACAGCCTGTAATTTTTCTGTCCTGCAATCAAACAGGGTTGAAATCAGTGAAATCCCCGCGTTCACATGCAGCGATGGAATGAACACACTGTCGTACACTCTTGTCTGTGACTTTGTAACTGATTGTCAAGACGAAAGCGATGAATCTCACTGTAAACATCCTCGATGTTTCAAAACCTTTACTTGCTCCAATGGTCAATGCATGTCCTATGACAATGTATGTGATCATATGCCTAATTGTCACGATGGATCAGACGAAAAGATGTGCCATACTTTCAGAAGTTTGATAGTTTTCAAGCAGATAATTCTTTCACCTGTTCTCATAAATTTTAATGGCTTCAAGAGATTCATTTCAATCCCATTGAATGCCAGTGACTCCTGTCCAGACAGCCATTATCGTTGCCCTGGTGATTCCAACGACTGTTTGCCTGTCTACACACGATGTAACGAAATGTACGACTGTATCGATCATGAGGACGAAGAGGGCTGTGAGGACATCACGTGTCCAGGGCTGTTCCGGTGCAGAGGAATTACACGCTGTATACACGGTGACCATTTGTGTGATGGGTGGCCACACTGCCCAATGCGGGACGACGAATTATCATGTGACGTGACCTGCCCTGCGGGTTGCTTGTGTCAAGGTCTCACCTTTTTGTGTCTGAAGCCGTTTTCTGCAGACGTTTTCCCTCAGCTCCGTAGTTTAAATGCCACAGGTACAGGTTTGTCGCTTTCCGATGTGAGCCGGAACACCTATCTTGTTCACTTAATTCTTGCCCAGTGTTCTTTGACTCTGCTGACACGAGACACGAAGTTGTTAAATTTGAGGTTCCTTGATATCAGTGCCAACAAACTACAGCATGTAAACTTGACTTCTTTTCTTGGTTTGCAAAATCTGCGAGAACTGTCCATGTCCAACAATCCTCTCGATTCACTATACGCTGATTTATCACGTTATACCGTACAAACTGCCCTTGTATCACTGGATTTGTCACACAATGCGATGACAGTATTCGATGCTGAAGCATTGTCACAGTTTATTCGCATACAGAAACTAAATTTGAGTTTTACCTCCATTGGTGTTGTTAGCTCGGGGGGGTTTCAGTTCTTACCAGGTCTGACAGAACTGTACATGGACGGAAGTCCTGTGAAAATATTCCCGCCAGACATTTTTCAATATCTCTTTCATTTGCGTTTCGTGTCAGCTGACAATTACAAAATATGCTGCAACAAAATTCTTCCACCTAACTTTGATACGACTTCTTGCCTTGCCCCCAAAGATGAAATATCATCTTGTGAAGATTTATTGCAGTCATGGACGTATCGCTGGTTTCTGTGGTTGATCGCCATTCTCTCAGTGACTGGTAACGTCTTCTGCATGTGCCTGCGTTTGTTTGCAAGAAGCATGGCCTCATCAAGTGGTTTCAGTGTGTTCGTTACCAACCTTACCATAGCCGACTTTTTGATGGGTGTCTACATTGTTGTTATTGGAGCGGCTGACGAAAGATTCCGTGGTCGGTATCTCCATTTTGATGACACTTGGAAGAGCAGTGTGGCCTGTAAGGTGGCTGGGTTTCTATCTCTGTTGTCCAGTGAAGTGGCAGCCCTCCTCATCTGGCTCATAACGCTGGATCGATTCCTTGTCCTGCACTTTCCGTTCGGCACACTACGATTTGAGAGGCGTTCAGCAGTAGGGTCTTGTCTTTTGACTTGGCTGGTTGGCTGGATGATTGCTCTGATGCCCTTACTTCCCATGACATCACACTGGGAGTTCTACAGCCAGACAGGGATGTGTATTCCACTTCCAGTCACGAGGCGAAAATTCAAAGGCAGGGTTTATTCTTTCAGTATACTAATCGTTGTTAATTTTACCATATTTTTGTTCATTTCTGCCGGTCAAGCGTTCATATATAAGTCAGTCAAGAACAATAGCCTGACAAACAGTTCCACAAAAGTGTCCCGGGACATGACCATAGCCCGGCGACTAATGACTGTTGCTGTAACAGATTTCCTGTGCTGGTTTCCCATTGGACTGTGTGGAATCCTAGCACTGACAGGTGTTCCTATCCCCGAAGAAGTGAACGTTGGCCTGGCTATATTCATACTGCCCTTAAACTCCGCAGTTAACCCTTTCGTTTACACGTTCAACGCTCTGGCAGAGAAAAGAAAGAAAATCAGCGAAGCCAAACTTTTGAAATGGCTGGAGTCCAGTGGAAACTTGGTCGAAAGTTAAGTGTTCACGCGACAGCGGTTCTGAGGGGGATGGATGTGTGGAGGGTGGGGGTAAGTCAGATGTATGTTCTCTATCCAATATTGGTGATTCCATTTTCATTTAGCTTTATTTTCTTTCTTCTTTTTTTCCTGAGAATTAAGTCAATGGAAATATATAGTCGTGTGAGTGGGAGGGGGAGGGGGGCATAGGGGGGATGGATCAGTAAGTGTGTGTGTGTGTGTGTGTGTGCGTGTGTGTGTGCATGTGTGTGTGTGTGTGCGCGCGCGCGTGCGTACGTGCGTGCGTGCGTGTGTGTGTGTGTGTGTGTGTTCGCGCGCGCGCGCGCATGTATACGTGCCCCTGTGATGTGAAAGTGTAGGTGCGTGGGTGGATGTGTGGTTGGATAGGTGCCACTCGAGTTCCGTTCTCCGAAGGGGGTCCCATACTGTGGCTGCGCCTTCCAGTTTTGGGTGAACAAGAACTCTATGGACGGTTTCCTTTTTGTTGTCAATCCTGAGGTTTCGCCGAGGAAAGCCAAGGCCTTCGTGGTAATGGTTGTGACACGGGGTCCCCATTTCAGGTCACCCTGGATGTTGATGCCTTAATATTTTCCAGGATGTGGCAAACCTTTGAATCACTGGAAGCAGAGAGATCATTGATGTAGATGAGCGAGACAGGGTCCTGAGGAACTCCAGAGTCTACAGGCGTAAAGTTTGAAATGGCTCACAAAACAAAAACGGAAGCCACCATGTTCTCCCTCTCCCCCAAGAAGGAAATGTACACCCTCACTATTGACGGACAGGAAATACCACAGCAAGAGACTCCAACCTGCCTTGGCGTGAAGCTTGATCGGAAGCTGACATGGTCTCTCCACTGCAGCAACACAGGGCAGTGAAGGAGATGGCTGTGGTGAAAAAAATTGCTGGCGCAAAATGGGGAGCAAACTCAAAGATCCTGACCCAGGTGTATACAGGTTCTGTGACCCCAGCTCGAGTACGCCTCAACATCCTGGTCAACAGCTGCCAAGACAAACACAGCCCGACTCACCAAGGTCCAAAATGCAGGCCTCTAGCTAATCACAGGAGGAATGAAAACAGTGCCCATCTCTTCAATGGAAAAGACGACATGGTTGCACTCGCTGGAAGAATGGCGAAATGAAAAGATCCTGCATCAAGCAGGAAAGATGAAGAGACTGCCATCCCATCCATTGCATGCTAAGCTCCAGGAACCAACAAGAAACAGACTAAAGAGACAAAGTCTGAACCACCTTGTAAAGGCGAACCAACGACACCTAACTAGTGTCCTGCTTCTCCCACAACAACAGGTGGAATCCCTACAGGACTGTGAGGAGTGGAAGACAGAGGAGCTGAACAGAGTCCTCGATGTTCCTGGAGTAGGCAGGAAGGATAGCCACATTGATGCAGAACTGAGGAACTTGACCCTCGAGATGTCAGTCTAATATCATCATCTTAGATGAACAGACTATAAATAAATAAACGAACTTGACCCTCAAGATGCTGGACCGAGACTATCCATGTGACAGATGGACCCATGTCTATACAGATGGCTCAGCTGAGAATGCAGTAAAAAAAAAAATAAATAAATAAAATAAAATAAAAAATTTTAAATGGTGGCGGGGGTCTTCTCATTAAATTCCCAGATACCAACCATGTCATAAAGTCCATCCCTACAGGTCAGCAGTCCACAAACTACAGAGCATAGACTTGTGCACTGCTTCATGAAGCACAGACTCTGAATACCAGGGAAGAGCTGCCTACGCATACAGTCATCCTGACGGACTGCAAACCAGTTCTGCAAATTCTCCTTGCAGAAGAAAGCCAGATGCAGCGAGACATCAGGCAGGCACTGGGGACATTGAGCCAGAGGACAGTGCTGATCCTCCAGTGGATCCCATCGCACTGTGGAGTCAGTGGAAATGAGGAGGCTGACATGCTCTCAAAGGTGGTCAGCAAAAAGGAACAGACTGTGCACCCTATCTCATAGAGAAGCACGAACAATCCTGAAGAGCCAGTTCAGAGAGCAGTGGAGAAACAAACACCAAGCTGGATCGGAGGAGGATGCTCTCTGGACTTTAAACAGAGCACAGCAAGTAGTCCTCTTCCCACTGAGAACTGGACATTGTAGGCTCCTTTCACACCTCCACAGACTGAGAATGCCCCCGATTGATAAATACCCACGCGGCACAGGTTTACAAACACCAGAGCACTTGCTACAGTTCTGCCCAACTTTTGGTACACTGAGGAGGGAAACCTGGCCCTGTGCGGTGGACCTCCAAGAGCATCTCTGGGGACCACCTGCTGCACTGCGGAGGACAGCGGACTTCGCGCTGCAGGCCGGATTGACCATCTGACAGCATGACCTGGGCAACGCAGAAGAAGAAGAAATGGCTGGGTCCTGTCTGTCCATGAGGAAACTGTCAGTCTGGGTATTGAGGTGACCACTGATGCCAAAGCATATATATATATATATATATATATATATATATATATATATATATATATATATATATATATATATAATATCCCATCGTCCACGGCATTTTCATTATTCCCACGTTGCTCATTTCGAGTCCCCAACACAGCTACACCCAGGTTCGTCTGCAGCAGTCCCGGGACAGGTCGCCAGGAGACTACACACCAGAGGAGACCCTGCATTGCTGCTGAGGCACGTCGGTGGTGTTAAACAATGGCTGTTCTGATTCAGATACACAGGACATCACATACTCGGCAGCCGACACGTTGTTAACGCATCCCGCGAAATGTTGAAATTTTTAACTGCTCTCTTAGATAAGGATGAGTAAATTAAAGAAGGTATAAAAGAAAGTGAAAACAGAAATAATGATAGAACAGACTGTAAACACAAAATAAAGGATAAATTAACTGGTGACAACACGGAAGGAGTTTGGGAAGGGCTGAATGTGATGAGTGGTCTTAAAGCAAGAAAGAGAAAACGGAATCAGTAACGATGTGCTCAGACAAACTTTTTTAGGCACACTTTGACTGTCACGTTTTCAGTGACAACAGAAAAAAGGTGACACATCTCCTCGCCAAGATCCCCTGAGATCAGGGAGCGATAATAGTTGTGTCTGGAAATGACGTTCTTAAATGACTGAAAAGGTTTTAAAAAACGAACAAGGCAGCAAGTCTGGATGCTACTGAAATTAACACTCTCGGACACCGTGCGGAACAACTTTACAAAATTATAACTATCATTTTTAATCAACCTCTGACCCGATGTGAAATACCCTCCATTTGGAAATCATCATGTGTTGTTCTTGTTCCAAAGAAAATATCAGTCAAATGCATGATTGACCGTCCTGTGACGCTAACATCTGCTATAATGAAGGTATTTGAGAGAATAGTTTTAATTCATTTGCAGGGATGTGTGAAGAGTTTTTAGACCGTCTACACTTTGCTTACAGGCGAAACAGAAATGTGGATGACACTTTGTTGTTTGTTTGGAATAAGGTGTATCATCATTTAGATGGCTTAGTTGGTACATACATCCATTTGATGCTGGGATTTTTTTATTGTTGTTGTTTTACTTCTCAAGAGCTGTTAATATTATTCAGCCCCACATTTTAGCTAAGAAACCTATACAGATTAAAGTTAATTCTCTGTTTAATGGATGTTAGACGGCCTCACTAATAGACCCGAACTTGTAAAACGTTGACACGTTTTCCAGTGTTTTATACATTGTTAATGGTTCACCCCAGGGTTTAGTGCTATCACTCTTTCCATTTTACTTTGTACACAGCTGACTGCAGAAGTGGCACAGCATCTTGTCCACTCAAGTTCGCAGATGGTTCGGCTCTGGCAGGACTTTTAACTGACAACGTCACTGAGTACGAACACTGGGGAAATCGACTTGGTTCGACGACAACTTCTTGGAACTAAATGATACAGAAACAAAAGAACTTTTTATTGATTACAGGAAGAAGAAACCTATTATCAATCAAATTGTCGCCAAGGGAGATATTATTGGATAGGTCAATACATACAAGAACCTTGGAGTAATTCTTGTTGACAACAAATTATCATGGAATGAAAATTCTGCCGCACTTAGTAAAAAGGTAAACAGCCATCGTCAGTCTTGCACTGACGTGCAGCTCACAATCGTAACCTCTTGGCATCAGGAACTCAACACAGGTCATGGAAGCATGCACAGGTGCAAGCAACGCATGGTTCATGGGGTTGTCTCCCCTCGACTGAAAGTCAGTCAAATCCATTTCAAGTCTTCCGACAACCATACACATCATACTGACTGTGAAAACAACAACAACAACAACAAAACAAAAAACCAAAAAAAAACTCATCCCTGACTATCGTGCATTCAATGCACGGTCAGATGCTAAGAAGAAGAAAAAAATCACTGCCATGAAGCCCGGCTTTCATCGTGTACAGTGTACAGCTACATCCAACTCATGTATCACCGAATCATGGCTGCGCCCTCAGGATGATGAAACCACGTCCAAAGGTCCGGCACCGCCAGGATACTGCACTCTTTCTTTTCCTCGTCCTTCACGTGGGGTGGCATCGCCATCATTGTGAGAGAGTGTCTGTCTCCGGTCATATCTCTGTTGTGTCAGAGATACGTTCCAGCACTCTTCCTTTGAACTGGTTCACGTGGTGATCACCCTCCCCCAGCAAACCAACAGTCTTCCCACACTCTTATACCATCTGCCCCCAGTAACAGAAAAAAACAAGAACAATGAGAAAGACACTTTTATTCTAAAGAACTGTCAGACCTTGCTTATTGCAACAGCCTCAAGGGACACGTGATTGTCGGGGACGTCAATTTTCACCTCAACCAGTCTTCCCTTCCCTCCACAGCCACACTCCTTGACCTCCTGAACGCCTTTGTCTTGTCCAAGTTTGTGGACATCCCAACTCATCACTGCAGTCACACAGTGGACTGGGCAGTGCTCCCTTAGAACAAGGGTCTCCTCAGTTCAGATAGTCACTACACCCTCCTCTCTGACCACCACTGTTCCTACTAGACAGAGCAAGAGATGGAAAACAACAAAGACAAAAATGAAGAAAAGATAGACATTCCTAGCTTGGAACAAGTATCTTCCAGATCTCCTTGCCAGACACCATCAGCAACGAATGAATGATGAATGATATGGATACTATATAACGTCTATCCTCAGTCGAAGACCAAGCTCTAAGCGCTTTACAAACTCAGGATCATTTGCACAACAGGTTGCCTACCTGGTTTGAGCCGACTGATGGCTGCCATTGAGCGCTCATCATTCGTTTCCTGTGTTCATTCGATCAGATTTCAGGTACGCACATTTACACACTCAGGCAGACATGTAACATTTTACGTGTATGCTTCTTGTTGTTGTTGTTGTTTTTTACATTTATCCATGTCGGCACCCACACTCCTTTTTCCGGCGTGTGCATGCTGGGTATGTTCTTGTTTGCTTAACCCACCAAATGAGCAACGCTCACTTGTGGCGGGAAACACACCAACAACCAACAGAGGAGGAAGTCAGGAGAACATGACAGGTGAACTGGAGATACATTTCAAAAATACCCTGAATTCACATGTGAAATGGAAACATTGCTGACCACCAAACACCTGAGCGTGACAAAAAGCAGATGACATATTCCCGCAATTGGGGGCAGCTTTTAAGAATGGCCCAAGACAGAAAACTCCGACAGACTGATGTTGATGGCTCATGCCCCTGGTGGGGTGATGGGCAGTTTTAAATAGGATAACAGTTCTTGACTGATCATGTTAACTATTATGTGTATTTAAGGAGACGTAGTGTTGTTGTTGTTTTTGTTTTTTTCTTTTGTATTTGATAGTTTGGGACGATTGAATAACTTCACACACACACACACACACACACACACACACACACACATGCACATGCACACACACACACGCACACAAAGCATGCATGCACACAGATGGTTACAAAGATTCACCATCATACATGCAACAAATCACAAAAGTCAGCCCTTATGTTTTATCTTTACTTGATTTAAGATTTAAAATACTGATAAATTTCCCATGTGCTTCATTGTCAAAGAATGCAATACACATAAAAGCAAGCACTCGTGCATCATCTACACCATCCAAGCACATGAAGGTGGTACAAAGAACACGGGATGGATCCCTTCAGTTCCAAGTCACTGTCACATGGCAGGCTATGAATGGAAAGTAGCATCACTAAACTGTTCATAGGTCACTCCTTTTTTGTAATACCTTATAATTCAAAGGCAGCCAGTGCAGGCTATGAATGGAAAGTAGTATCACTAAACTGTTCATATGTCACTCCTTTTTTGTTAATACCTTATAATTTTAAGGCAGCCAGTGAGATCAACACTAATAAGTTACACACTTTTCCATTCTCATTTTTCATGAGTGATGTTTTGATACTTCAAAACAAAAACAATTACATTGGTAACAATCAAAAAACAAAACAGACACTTTTAGGGGAGAGACTGAAAATGAGCATAAAAAAAAACCAGAACAGAAACTATCCCAAATATTGGATTGGTACAAATTTTATATTGTGCTAATATTGCATTACCAGTGAGTGTAAGTAATGTCGGGGTAATACAAGTACCCTACACTTCCTGCCTTGCACTAGTCACACACTGCAGTTCAACAGTGTCATCCCAATCCACTTATTCCTCACCTACCTTTTCTTGACGCGCCTACTGCCTGTTCTCCAATCTATAAATGGGTGATCCAGATTTGCCTATTCCCAGTTCGCATATGTTCTCAGTTGCTGTGTGTGTGTGTGTGTGTGTGTGTGTGTGTGTGTGTGTGTGTGTGTGTGTGTGTGTGTGTGTGTGTGTGCCTGCGCACGCATGTGTGTGCACACATGTACACACATGCATGCATGAGTCACTGAATAAAAAAGCCTGATTTTCTACTTTTTTTCACTGGATTCTCTGTGTGTGTGATTGTGTATGTGTGAGATAGATAGATAGATAGGTGCTGAATAGAAGAAACAGGACAGAGCCAAACTCCCAAGAGGCCAGTGAGGGTGGTGGCACAATCAAAGAATAGGCGAAACAGAAACTATGTGAATAAGATCTGCTCCAATCAGACAACTGCACCCTCCACCCGCACTGGATACAAGGAAACTAGCTTATCCTTTGGTATGACTGGGTGACAATATCATAAAGTACCACCTCAAATACTTCAATGTGAATATCTACATGTTAACCCTTGTATTCATCATGTATATTTCCACCGCATATTCTTTCAATGAATAAAAACAGTACCATGCATGATCAGGAGCAATTAAAAACCTCTGTCAACATCACATCACCCTCTCGTTAGACATACAAAATTTCTCTCTCTTCATAATCCCACAAAAAGCATCGAACAGAATATACAATGTAGAAAAAGTGGGTAATTCTGTTGTTTTTTTAATCTGCTTTCATTTTTTATTAATTTTTTAAAGAGTTTGCATGAAAGGAATAGCATCAAACCAAAATAATGTCAAGGCCCTTTCTCATGTTATGTTTTCTGTCATCAAATTCAAGGCTGGAGGGGAAACTGAGGGGGGTTGGGTGGGGGGTCGGGGGGGGGGGGGGGGGGCGCAGGGGGGTTCAATGGATAGTGTAGTGTTAATGGAGATATGAGGCCAAAGACCATACAAGAATAAATAATCTCTCTCTCACACACACACACACACACTCACATCACACCATTAGTCACTCAGTTAGCTACCACTTCACCAAATTACTACTACTGCTAAGACTGTCCTATTATCACATTTTGTGCACTGCGCCTTAAGTGACAAATAAAAGTCAGAATAAACTTACACCTGTGCACCACTCTTATAGTCTCAAACACACCCACAAACACACACACACACACCCCATCCCTCCCCCCCCCCACCCCCCACCACCCCTACACACACACACAGTCTCACACACACACACAAAGTTTTAATACTTGACAGGTGAGAGTGCCATTACTCTTGCACTTTCATTTCACTCAGGTGAATGCGAAACAAGGATTTGTTATCAGTGGATTACACTTTAAGAGAAGGCAAATCTGTCGTCCCATCCTGGTCTCTGTGGTGGTGGTTTGGTCTTTGCACTCTTTGACTTGCTAGCTGCCTGAAAAGTCAGTAGACAACTATGATTATCTCCCCTTCATACACATTATATATTAGCTTCTTATAAGACTTTGTGTGCTTCTAAGTTAGAGCGGATGTATTTATTCTTTCTTTTTTTTCACTTTACAATAGGCTTGTGTTTCTAAAATGATGATGATGATAATGATAATAATTATGGAGTATTTATATTAATTAATCAGAGCTGCTTGTGCTGTACATTGTACAGCAATCAGTAACAAGTTTCAGCTTCAGTTCCTCAAGGAGGTATTCCTCCATTCAGACATATTTGTATTTGTATTTGTTTTTATAAGATAAGATAAGATAAGAAAAACTTTATCATCTCCAACTGGAGAAATTTGGTCACAACAGATTTCTCTGTGTGAAATTCGGGCTGCTCTCTCCAGGGAGAGCGCATTGCTACACTACAGCGCCACCCATTTTTTTGTGTTTTTTCCTGCATGCAGTTTTTTTGTTTCCCCTATCAAAGTGGATTTTTCTACAGAATTTTGCCAGGAACAACCCTTTTGTTGCTGTGGGTTCTTTTTACATGTGCTAAGTGCATGCTGCACATGGGACCTCGGTTTATTGTTTCATTCAAATGACTAGCATCCAGATTGCCACTCAAGGAGGGGGAGAAAATATCAGCGGCTGAGCTGTGATTCAAACCAATACGCACAGATTCTCTTGTTTCCTAGGTGGACGCGTTACCTCAAGGCCATCACTCCACTGTTAAACGTTATGTTCAACATTTACTGGGCTAATGCCTGACAGCAGCACAACCAAACATGCTAGTTAGACCTTGAATGCAAGCATTTTTTGTGTGTTGAGTAGAATTCTCACACAGAATTTTATCAAAGGACAACTCTTTTGTCGCCATGGGTTCTTCTTCAGTGCACCAAGTGTGTGCTACATATGGGACCTAGGTGTCTCACCTAAATGACAAATGCTAATGAATATATCTCAATATTTATGAGACACAACATCAGTAAAAAAAACAAAGACTAATATTGTAATAATACTTGTGACAAATAAACGATTTATACAAAGTATACATGAAATAGAAATCTAACAAAACATGTTACACGCACTCACTGCTAAAGCAAAATCAAACACATATCTGTGTGTGTGTGTGTGCGCGCATGCGCGTACACGCGTGCACATGCATGCATGTGTGTGTGCATGAGAGCTCAAGTGTGTGTGTGTGTGTGTGTGTGTGTGTGTCTGTGTGCGCACACTCAAAGGCTCTTCCTCTCATTCTAAATTGACTATTTGTCTGTACCTCCACAGTTTTATTGATTCCTGTTACTCTCATCCTTTGCTGATCAAGTCACTCTACAACACTTGTTTACTTTATGTTCCATGTAGACTGCACTGGAGCTTTCCTCTGGGAGAGGAGATTATAATCGAAACAAAACAAGCAAACAAAAAAGACTCACATTGCCGTTTCCTCCGGTCCTTCTAGGGCTTTGTCCATATGATCTATGGGACCTCAGTGGAGCAGCACTACTTCCTTTAGCATTGATTGGGGGAAGGATGCTGGAACCTCCCTTCTGTGACTGTGTTGAGCTGGCACTGTGTCTTCTTATTGAGTCTGCCATCTTATCTTGCTTTTGTTTCAGCATCTGTCGGAAAACAGCTTTTGGATAAGATGAAAGTGTTCAGGTATCGTTTGGATAAAACAGTAAAGTGACTTTTTTGTTGTTGTAAGATTAATAAGGAATTTAACTTTTAGGTGATTTCTATTTGAAAAACACAATTGGTGAATCATGAGGCAAGTCATCTCAAATGAATATCAAATCCCCACTGAGGAAATAATGGAAAAAATATAAACAGACAGTCCTCTTCCGCCCCTTCCCCAAGGCCCTACAAATGATTAATTATGAACAGTGTCAGTTCAATATCACAGCTAACATCAATCAAATCAGTCACATCCTGCAAGCATTTTTAATTTATATCATTGCTATTAATGTCAAAGAGTTACAGATGCAATGATATGTTTCTGAAAGACTTCATTTGGGCTGTAGATATCTCTTGTATCAATTAATAGGCCTGTCTTATTCACTGTGAACATGCATGTCTGGAGTTGTGAACATGATCTTGTTAATTATCATATTAATCTCAAGAATAACATAAACAAGCATCAACTTAGGAACTAAATTTGGTGATGTTGATGGTGGCAGTAACACACAATTATGATAATGGTTGGCTAGATATGAAAAAAGGAAATGTTAAGTTTTCAACAGTTTCAGTTTCAGTAGCTCAAGGAGGCGTCACTGCGTTTGGACAAATCCATATACGCTACACCACATCTGCCAAGCAGATGCCTGACCAGCAGCGTAACCCAACGCGCTTAGTCAGGCCTTGAAAAAAAAAAAGTGACAGAGACAGATAGCTAACAAAATATCAATGGAGTAGTACAACAAACATATCCACAGCACTCTTGTCTGTAAAGTAACTCACTTTATGTGGAAAAAAATAAAAGAATGAAAAGAATTTTAATCAATGAAATGTTCCAGTATCTCAATTAGGTTGTCTATTCGCAGTTTTACTGTATGCCACACACTATCTGGCATACATTAAAAAAGTTAACAGACAACCTGTTAACACTCCCATATCAAACCCCATCCCCTGAAACCCGTGTTTCCCCCTTAATGGCAACTTTGGTGACCATTCTACGACGTGGTTGCTAATAACAGATGTGATGATATGCACTGGCGATATGCACTGGCGATATGCACTGATACTATGGCAGCATAATGTGCTGTGCATACATGAATATGTATGAATAAAAGTAAATGCACGTCTGTGCTGTGTGTGCACCTGCCCACATGCAAACATGCGTATGAGTCTATCCATGTGAAAGATGATTTTTCTTACGCTGCTGCTGCTTTTTGTCTTACCATTTTCAATTTCTTGTTGACTTTATACGCTTCACGAAGCAGTTCATCAGACTCTTCCTCGGTGAGATCCACTCTGTCTAGCTGCCGGGCCAGTTGTTCTGGGTCAGACAGGTTGAATTCGACAGCCTGTGCCTCGCCTTCTTTTCCGCCTTTTCTCTCATCTCCGTCTGCCATGTTTCCAGTTCTCTCCGTGTCTGAAGTTGATTTTCCAGCTGATTTTATTTTCCTTTCACAAGACACCTGACTGTCCCTTACGTCTGATGTTGCCATTTAATATCTTTTGAAAGCTTATTATTATCAAAGAAATATAAAAGAAAATGGTTAGAAAAAACGAAAACAGGCGTGAATTTCAAACGAAACAGATGAATTTAAAATGAAACGGCACAAGCACAACAACATAGCGTTCTACGCAACGGAAGTTAAGGTGCTCGCAAGGGAGGTTAGTCTCGTGATCTGTTAGCATCAGCGAGGCAAGATGGCCTGTTTGAAATGTGTTTTTGCTTTCAGTGCTTTGGTGTATGTGATTCACTTCCCTTCTGTGTCTGGGAAGATCGTCGCCAGCTTTGTTATGCCTCATGGAGGCATAGCACTCGACCCAAGGCATTTTAACACGACAAACTCCACAGCGAAAGAGGAAGGATGGGAAATTCACAACGCCTGTATCAAAGTGGGCCAACAGATACAACAACTGAAGCCTGACCTTATTTTTCTAAGCACCCCACACGGAGTGGCTGACCTGAGAAATTTCCTTTTCTACCTCAACCCTGTAGGCAAGGGGTACGCCGACACGGACAATTGCCAGTGCCCCCCTTGCTGCTACAACGTGAGTGTCAAGTTCGACACTCAGCTGAGCAGTGAGATCGTGGACAGCCTGGGGTTGGAGAACAACGTGTCAGGGTTGGCTGCCTTTGGACCCCCGGGACAAAGCTCAGAGCCCTTCCCCTTAAGGTGTTTATGAAACAGAAAATAATGCATTACCTCGTGCAGTGAAATGCTTTAAAAGTTTTCGTCTAAGTTGAATATCATAGTAAAAATCGACTTGAACCAAATTTCATCCACATTGATCACTATTAGTATTTTTTCTATTAAAAAAAAAAAAAAAAAAAGCTTGTACCCCATGAATTTCAAGTAGATTTCTTCAAGAGCACATAATGAAAAACTGTTTGACAGCATGTTCTCTAAAGCCAGTATCAGAGTAACATGTCTGCTATTGTCAATTATGTATTTAGAATGATAAGTCACTCCAGCTTTAAACTATAATTTAAAGAACTCTGTGCAAATCAAAATACATGCATGCACGCACACACACACACACACACACACACACACACACACACACACACATGCACAGATTACATATAAGTAACTATCTTTAGATGTTTTGGCGTGACTATATATATATATATATATATATATTATTATTATTATTATATATATACAAAATGTCTGCTCTCAGCCACACCCCCTCAGTCACTTATGCCTCCTGTCAGTTTATAATCCTGAGCAATGAAACATGTCAAGTAGTTAAGACAATGAAGAGACATGAGATAATGTTATATGTGTTTGGTTGGTGTGTTTTTGTGTGTGTGTGTGTGTGATTTTTATAATCATTCTCTTATCAACATTGTCACTGGATTGACAAAGTGATACTGTGACAAAAATAGTACATGTTTTTTTTTAATATAATTGAACGGTGAACGTGAATTTATGAGAAAGGACAGGTTCTTATTGATTAAGCTGCACTGATACCATACTTAAGACTTAAGTGTATGCATATATATATACCATTAAATCAGAACCATACTTGACAAAGTGCAGTGAAATGAAGATATTGCTTCATTAAATACAAAATCTATGATGTTCACCACAAGTAACTTAGCAAATATGTACATTAGATTATGGTCTTAATATGAAACACAGGTACAGAAAGTCATTGATGCAAAGTGCATCCTGGTATCAACATGCATAGGGATCCCAATAAATAAATTTTGAGTCTGTACACGTACCCTTCAATTAACATGCACTCTGTCAAATATGTTTTGAATACATTTTTTGTGCTGTCATTGCTGTGTGCAGATATATGTTTCTGGGTTTGTTTTGATACAAATACCTTTTTATTAATCTGAATGCAATCTGGTGGGAAATGCTATGGTTAAGAATCAATGGCTTGGAACAGTTAGATTTTGTATGCATTCCCACCCTTTCTCAT
The DNA here is from genome assembly GCF_041734735.1 of Babylonia areolata. Classification (NCBI taxonomy): domain Eukaryota; kingdom Metazoa; phylum Mollusca; class Gastropoda; order Neogastropoda; family Buccinidae; genus Babylonia; species Babylonia areolata. Next base: position 13,914,972 of record NC_134880.1, on the reverse strand, counting down.
ACTTAAAAATGTTAAATGTCATTATCCTTGCTTTACGATGTGTATTATATATAATTATTATATATATTTAAAACCAGGATAATTTATTGAGGATGTGTGTTTTGATACTGTGTGCTTTTATCAATCAATGACCGGATGATATAGTTATTAAAAAGAAAAAAGTTTTTAATGGATTATCCATTGCAAACAAATATTTTATTGTTGATAATGTTTTACAGGAGTGCTTGGTCATTTTTACTGTACTATAAATGACTTATCTCTGCCTTTGAAATATGAGTGCTTGAATGCATAGATTATATGCTTTGTTTTATTTTAAATCATATTTGTGTAATTTGATCTTAATTAGATGCTCATACTGCTCAGACCAAATTGATTTCAATGAACACTTTTTCTTTCTGTGAGTGCCCTTTGGTCCGAAACCTATAGAACATTATTGAACAGAAAATTAAACTAGAAAAAAAAAATCATTAAAATTGTCAATTACTGACATTCTGTTTTGAGTCAAGTAACCTCAGCATACAAAAGGAAATGACAGATTTCTATATGATTCTGACTGGAAACGTGTATCAGCATTTGAAAAGATAAAAATAAAATAAAATAAACAAAAAATTCTTCAGTGTCAATTTTTGAGAGGGAACTTAAGAACATTTGACTCTTGAACCCACACATGCGCATGCATGCACACACGCACGCACGCACGCACACACACACACACACACACACACACACACACACACACACACACACACACACACATGTATGCACTCGCGAACACTATACATGTATATGTACATGGAAAGAAGAAGAACCACAGTTTAAAAAAAAGAAAGAAAGAAAGAAAGAATATATGTTTAGAACCGATCAAGATATTCACTTACTTTTTTTTTCATTTTTCCTGCAGCTTTCTTTTTTTGTTATGAAACCTTTATAAAGGACTGAGGCATCACTTGGCTGGAAAAATGGTTGGATGAATGTAATGGTGAAGTGTGTCATTTTCATGAGAGTTGATTGAATTTACATTTCTTTTAGTGCATAATTAAGTTGATAGATTGACAGACAGATAGACAGACCACAGACAGACAGACAGACAGACAGATTTTTCAGCCAAGTAACTACAGTATTAATGACGTGGAAGTTAAAGAAGCTCCACCAGTTGTAATCTCAGTAAGCTTAGAAGTAAGAGGAAAAAAAAGTTGCAATTGATTGATATATATATATATATATATATATATATATATATATATATATATATATGTTGTGATTTAACAAGATTTCAGTGGTTTGTGTTTAGATAGTTCATTCAGAATTAAAGAAGAATGCAGTGTATAAAAAGGATTTGACTGCCTGGATTCTTTCAAAACAGAATACAAAAAACAAGAGGAAAAAATTATGAACCCACCTGGGAGAGGAGAAGTTGAGTACTTCGACTCGTAGAGTCTTCAAAGCAGTGTTTTGTTTTTGTGTTTGTTTCAGATGGGGAGAAGTGATACCACTGCATTTCATTTCTGGCCTGAACAACACCAAAGTTGTCATCATTTCTCAGCCAAGTCGGCGCTACACAGAAGATGTCAGCATGATTCCCTGAGCTGCTCAAATTGGGTTAGTAATTCACATGTGGAACATTATCAATAGTCAATGAGTTATTACACGTCCACACAATATGACACTTCCTTCAAACTGAAACTGAAAGTCGCAAGTTACTTTCATTCACCAGTCTTCTGTCTTTATTTTGATTTGTGTTTGGTAGACTTTGTTCCAGTCTTAAACCGTTCAGTGCCAATAAGAGATCAGCTGATGTCCAACACAAAATGTTGCCATAATGCCTGTAAGACATCCACTGACATCCTGCATCTATTCAGATTTTTTCTTCATCAGAGTCTGGTTCAATGAGCAAAAACAAAATTTGAATGGTTTGTTTAATGTGTCTGGATTATAAACATACTAATGAGCATACATCAGGTGGTGGTCCAATTTCTTTTCAGTAATGTTTCACTAACTGGACTTGATGGAGCATGCCTAAAAAGCGGGTTTGTTTCATATGTAAACAGAGCATTGGAAACTTTGTCCAGCTAAGACAGTGGTCCCAGTCAACAGATTTGCTCAACTATGCAGACTGTGCAGATGATTATGTATGGTAATAATAATGATTGACGTTTTGTCTTGACAGAACCTTCTTTTGTCATTGTTGGAATAGTTATTCACTTACATGTTTACAAGCGTTTTGATTGTTATCATAAACATGTAACCTGTTTTATTTTCTTCTACAGGTATAATCTCACTATAACAATTATGCTATTTCCAGTTGTATTTTGTTTGTTTTCATTTTGGACATTATTCTTTGGAGGTAGCAATATAATTTTGATGCACAAAAACTATTGACATCACTTTGAAATGGGTGAATAGTTATATCTATTATTTTTTTTTTAAATGAATGGGACAAAACCACAGATTCGGAATCCACATTCATTTTCAGTCAAAAAAACATTAATTTTACTTTGCATCTGTATCTCATATAGTTTTTATACTAGAATATTAGAAAATAATGTATCCCCTGAATCCTCAAAATCCTGGGGTAGCTCGTTACAGTCCTTGATGGTACTGGGGAGGAACACCTGCTGTCTGTACTGCATTCTGCGCTGTGGAATGGTGAACTGCTGATCATGGCCGCGGCGTCGGCGTGGAGATGCAGGGCACTGGCTTTAATGCCTTCTGTGCTGACCAGGTCGTTGTGGATCTTGTACAGCATGGATAGGCGTGCTGTATGTCATCTGTCCTGGAGGCTGGGCCACTTCAGTTCTTCAAGCATGGCAGTGGAGCTAGAGGTGTTGTGGTAGCGCTTCATCATGAAACGGGCTGCCCTGCACTGCACCGCTTCAAACGGTTCTGCTCGGTGTGTGGATCCCAGATGCTGCTGGCATACTCCAGGATGGGTCACATGAAGGACTTGTAGGCCATTTCCTCATTCCTAGTTGTGTTTTTGTTGTGCTTCCCATTTTCTAACTCATTTTTCCAGACATCCTCAGGCCACAAGGGTCCTGAATGGATTAATGTCAGGTGATAATATGACACTTTTCTCTTTGTGTATGTGCTATTTGTTATTGATTACACATATCTTTTTGATAATGGTTTAAGTAATGAAGTTGTAAGCAGAATTTAGTTTTGGCTTCAAGGAGGCATTGAAATAGGCAGGTTGATCCGTAATGATAATAATAATTCATAATTTTTCTATGGCACGATGTCCAGTACTAATGCTACTCAAAGTGCCTTACATCATCGAGCAAGATATAGACATAACATAAAACATTACAATAGCTCAATCCAATTCGTTCACAGAACGAATCAAAAAGCATGATCTACCAAACAATAAAAAATATCAAGTAAATAATGCTTAGATTAAAGATAAATACATTCCATAAAACACACATTTCATAAATACACACTCACACGCTTGCACGCGCACATACACTCGCACACGCGTGCACATGCGCGTGCGCACACACACATACTCACACACATGCACTGCACGCGCGTTCCCAGACACATTAAATATATCAACTGCACTAAAACAGGATTACATAAGTATTAAAATATCTCCAGCATAAAACTCCATGTAGTCAAACAGACTTTGGACCATCCATTGTGCTGAGTACAGAAATGTTTGCGGAAAAGGTGTGTTTTCAGTTCTGACTTAAAGGTCTGGAGATCAGGAGCATTTCTGAGGGACGATGGCAAAGAATTCCAAACTTGGGGTACTTGAGCCTTAAAAGACCTTTTCCCTGCACATTTTGTATTAGTTCTTTGGACTTTAAGTAACCTTTCAGAACTGGATCTTAGCGTTCTGCATGGTTCATACGTTTCCAGCACAGTGGCTAGATACGAGGGAAGAGACTCATCAAAATGTTGGAAGGCAAGTGTCGCTAGTTTATAGTGAATTTGGGACTCTATAGGAAGCGAGTGTAACTGAAGCAAAAGTGGTGTGACATGATCAGATTTCTATTTTCCTAGGACAAGTCGTGCTGCATTGTTACATAGGTACATGTATACGTTGTATACACCACATTTGTTTAAAAATAAAAGGTGGGGTTGGTTGAGGGAAGAGCAGGTGCCTGACTTAGTCACTTAGTGACCACACACACCCCAAAAACGGAGTATGGCTGCCTACATGGCGGGGTTAAAACAGTCATACATGTACAAGCCCACTTGTGTACACACGAGTGAACGTGGGAGTTGCAGCCCATGAAGGAAGAAGTAGAAGAGTGACTACACACAGACCCAGTGCACTGGTTAGTCCTGGGAAGCCTGTCAGATGGTGCAGGAATTATTTCTGATTTGATACATACCTGCTTAAAACTCTGTTCAGCTTGTTATCAGTTTGCAAGATCTTTTTTTGTTTTCCTCTTCTCTGAAATTTTGTGACATGTACAAAGACAGATTATGTCATTTTAATATTCTGTATAATTATATATTTGGTCATTATTATAGCTGTTTATGGCCATAGGAGCAGTGGATTTATATTCCCTGTGTTTCCTCCTTCATCATCATCAGTATAAACAAAACAGTCTCAGTGTCTGTGGCCTTTCATGCCCTGCTCTCATGGTGACCTCAGTTTTGATACCCCTCCACTTTCGTGCTTGGGGTGAGTCCTGTCATTGTCTTCAGTGTCGGCAGATTCATGGGGGCCTGTTGTTTGAGGGACGTGGTGGCGGTCTCCACTCTGGGAGGGACGCTCACTCAGTCTGGCTCCACGACTAAGCCATTATTGTCATTAGTAGGGGGCTTAGTAGGTGGTGTCCTAAGTACATTAAATCAGAACAGGCACCACTAAACACCACCGAAGTGACTCAGCAGCAGTGCAGGGTCTCCTCTAGTGTGTGGCCTCCTGGCGACCTAACATTGATGGTTCCTCGCGGACTGCCGATGCTGGAACTGTGATGGACGAACCCGGGTGTGGCCGTGTATGGAAGAATCTAGATGAGCAGTGTGGGAGTAATGCCACTGAAATGGTGCAGATGATGGGGCAGCAATATATATATATATATATATATATATATATATATATGTGTGTATATATATATATATATATATATATATATATATATATATATATATATATTCCCTGTGTCTTGAGCTCAGCATAGGAAGTGCGAGTGCAGTCCTCTCCTTCTGCCATTATAACCTTCCCCAACTGGTCAGGGTTGTCAGGTAACAGTTTACACCTGGGTGGACGAAGGAAACTGAGAGTAACGAGTCTTTCTCAAGGACACACCACTGAGGCCTTGAATCATCAGAAATCCAACACCTAACCAATATCGCCACAACACCCCCTCAGATATATAAGTGCCACTGCCAAAAACAGATTCTGCAGTTAAAGGAGACTGTCATCTAGCGAGTGCTTACAAAGAGAACAAAAAAGAACAGCCAATAGTGGTTTAACAGGAAGACTTTGCAGAGCCCAAAGTTCACACTTACAGGCCTGTTTTGACAGTTCCTCACAATCATTTATTGCCTATTCTTTACAGTGATTTAAACACACCCACGTTCAGCTGTGACGTGAAAGTACAGAAAAATGAGGGATAAAGCTGAACAAGAGAGTAAGTGGAAAGACGACAGTCAGCAAATCTATTATTTTGTGAAAAGATGACAGTCAACAAATGTATGATAATTTATCCCCAGGTCACAGGCTGTTCCATCTGCTGGATGATGGATCACGGAGAGTGGTGGTAGTCATCAGTGGAGACTTGGCCCACACCCATCAGGCCACTGGACCCTACGGCTACTCTAACGCATCAGAACCTTTTGATCAGGTACACACCCTATGGCTACTCTTAACACATCAGAACCTTTCTATCAGGTACACACCCTACAGCTACTCCAATGCATCAGAACACATCAGGACCTTTCAATCAGGTACACACCCTACGGCTACTCTCAACACGTCAGAACCTTTCTGTCAGGTACACACCCTATGGCTACTCTAAGGCATGAGACCCATTTGATCTGGTACACACCCTACATCTACTCGAACATGTCAGAATCTTTCAATCAGGTAGACACCCTATGGCTACTCTAACGCATCAGAACCTTTCGATCAGGTACATGCCATATGACTTACTCAAACTGATCAGAGCTTTTTGATCAGGTACACACCCTGCAACTTCTAAATAAATGAAAATTTTCCATCAGATACATGTCCTATGGCTACTCTTGATTAACGCATCAGAACCTTTCGATCAGGTACACACCCTACAGCAACTCAGACTTGTCAGAACCTTTCGATCAGATACATGACTCATGGCTACTCTAATGCATCAGAACCTTTTGATCAGATACACGCCTTTGGCTGTTCTAACACATCAGAGCCTTTTCATCAGGTACACACCCTGTAACTACCCTTTAACATGTTGGAACCTTTTGATCAGGTACACACCCTACGGCTACTCTAACACATCTGAACCTTTTGATCAGGTACACACCCTACAGTTGCTCTTTAAAACGTCAGAACCTTTCAGTCTGGTACACACCAAAGTGCTGCTCCAGCACATCAGCACCTTTCAATCAGGTACACAGCTGCTCTAACGTGTTACAACCTTTTGATCAGGTACACAATGGGCCTCAGTGTGCCATTTTCTTGTTGCTGTCTTCATTATTTTGTTCATAGCTTGTACCAATACATGTGTAGTTTCTTCATTGCATGTTTACTCACTGAAAAGGTATTTGCATGCACTCACAATGCCTTTATGAGATGAACTTGTAGCAGTACATGATAACATCCATCAAGGCATGTACGCTTCCTTACCTTTATACACAAATGTATACACTCATATAAACAGCACACAAATTAGTTCATGGACACACACACACATGCACACAGGCACACACGCAGGTGCACACACACATATATATGTATGTATATATATATATAGATATATATATATATAGATATATATATATATTCATGTGTGCACATATTGTTGAAAAATCAGAAAAAAAAGTTAAAAAGCTTTTTTCTTATCAGTAGTGTTTAGTTTTTGATAAACAAAATAACAAATACTGTTATTATTGCTTGATATTCATGACCTCTCCACCACTTGTGCACTATGCTGGTGTGGCAGGCTTGTGGCCAGTGGGTTCAAACCCTGGACACAGACACGTTGGTGGTCACCGCTGCTCATTATGTGGACCGTGCTCTGTCCTGCGGCTACACAGGTTTGCTTTGACTTGCTTCTTTTTCTGCAGGCCCTGTGTGGTTTACCTTTTTCACCGCTGGAGGCAACTTGTGTTGACTAGACAGTTCACTGACATGGGCGACTCAAGGGGTCATGTTAAAGGGACTTCTTTTCACATTGTAAAAAAAGAAAAAATTAACAGCTGCAGCCATGTTTTCCATGCAGTAGAAGTTGACTAAACTTACCCCCCCCCCCCTCCCCAACCCCCCCTTGACCCAGTTTGAAGTGATCAAGTTCACTGTGTTGTTTTGATGCAAACCAAACTGTGCAGTGTGACTGTGAGTGTTGAGTCTAAAGTATCAGACTCTGTGCGGTGTTTTTCACACAGAAACTTGGCGGTGAAAAAGCTAAACAGTTTGGGTTTTTTTTAAATATCACAATGCAAATACAATGAATTTGACAGGACAACAAGAAACCAGTTCATGTCTTTAGCTGACATCCATGGAAACCCACAGAAAAACTCAGGGGGAGGGGGGGGGGGTTAATAAATATTTTATTCGAGTTTAACATTTAATACATACAGACGGACATACAAAACCAACATCTGAAATCAACAATATTTGCCACTGTGCACCACCTAAACTGCAAATCATGGAAACAACACAACACTGTCTTCATACAGAGAAGAAACAAACAAAAATGTCACATGCACTGTATAAAACAAGTAAATAAATGAAAGGAAAAAGAAAATAAATAAAAGAACAAACGTCACATTGGTGGTTGTCTTTACTCAGGGTTTTGTTTGGCACAGTGATAAATGAAATGTGCATGGCAAGGTGTCAAGCATGTGGAAAGGGCGCCTCCCTTGAAGTGAGCACATGACGGGCGCAATAGCCGAGTGGTTAAAGCGTTGGACTGTCAATCTGAGGGTCCCGGGTTCAAATCACGGTGACGGCGCCTGGTGGGTAAAGGGTGGAGATTTTTACGATCTCCCAGGTCATCATATGTGCAGACCTGCTAGTGCCTGAACCCCCTTCGTGTGTATATGCAAGCAGAAGATCAAATACGCATGTTAAAGATCCTGTAATCCATGTCAGCGTTCGGTGGGTTATGGAAGCAAGAACATACCCAGCATGCACACCCCCGAAAACGGAGTATGGCTGCCTACATGGCGGGGTAAAAACGGTCATACACGTAAAAGCCCACTCGTGTGCATACGAGTGAACGCAGAAGAAGTGAGCACATCCACAGTCAGTTTTTGTGGTGGGTGTCTTCTTACTGCTGTGGTCCGTCCAGTGACAAACACCTTGGCCAGGCAGTTTATACATCAGTCTTTGGACGTCCAATCAGAATGTCCAGGGTTTGACTTTCAGCAGCACCTAGTGGATGACACTGGGGCATATGATGAATGGATTATATCTAAATGTTGAAGTAGATGGAATGATTAACTGGGTGATAACAAACCTAAATTTGTGTGCTGTTTTTCTAAGATTTTGTAAGATAGAGAAGTAAAGCTCCAATGGTTTTAGATTAGGATAGTCTAAAGAATTATTGTCACAAACGAAGCACTTTTGAAGATGAGATTCACCATTGATGAAAAATGCTGCTTTCATTTAACAGAAAAAGAGGCAGTCCTTCACTTATTCTGGCAATGTGATACAAAACTTTTGGACTGCCTTAGAAACTAGCATGAAATCAGAATTGTGGTAACAGACATGAAATAAAGATGAATAAAAAGACAGTGTGCTTTTTTGACACTCACAAAGTTTTGAAACAGATGAGATTATTGGCCTAATGAGAATACCTGCCAAACATTTTATGTATTAATGTCAATTGAACAAAACCCATCCATGCATGGTAGTGAGCGTTAATAGCAGCTACGCCATAGATGCCAGCTAGAGAAATGTTGATATTTTGTAAACGTGGATCATACAAATTTTCTTTCTCAAATTTCATTGCAAGCCTCTTGTAAGACAAAATGACTGTGTGTAGTAACCCTTATATATTTCAGTTAGCAAGCCATAGAACATAACTATAACTATTTCTACTTTGAAATCTTGATAGCCTTTTTCTCTTTTACGTTAGATAGAATGATGAAATAAAAAAAAAAAGTTTTAACATCTATACCCATAATCTGCCACAAGGATCCAAGCTCATGGAAATAAGAAAATATGGAAAATATATGGATAATGTAATGGAAATATATGCATATGTGTGTGTGTATATATATATATATATATCTTTGTATTGTTACACAGGTTTTGTGATGCTTCATGGGATGCTGTCATCGGCAGCAAAGGGCACAGCAGAGTGGGCGGCGTCGTTATTCGTCAACCATCACCCCAGCTACTATGGCATGATGGTAGCTGCATTCACCCGTCGAATCTGGAGCAGTGAAGATTTGAACAGATGCACCACCACCTAGGGGATTTGTATTTTACAACACTGAACCAGTCGTCAGGCTTTTGTCCTGAGAGAATATTTTGCACAGAGACTTGGTAAATGCCAGAAATAGCAAAGGAATTGTTGAATGGGTTGAAGAATGATCATGCCTGTAATCACTCAGTGACAGAAATTCTCTAAGTTTTGTGGAAAAAACCATAATTTCCTGCCGATAATGTGATACAGTTCACCACCTGAATTTAAAAGAAAAAGTTATTTTGAATACGTCTATGGTGTACACATCTAATAAGCGACGTCAGCTAAAATTCTTGAAAAGCTCAAGTCCTCTGTATTGATTGGTGTAGAATGACTGTCAACACCGGATGCTGTTTCGTGAGAGAAGTGACATTTCCAGATATTCGATCATAATCCAAGTTGTTTTTGTCTGTTTGTCAAGTCGGTTCTGTCACTCTGTCCTTGTGCTCTTTTATCTGATTGGTTCTGGAAATCACTACAACAAATAAGTGGTTGAAAATTACTGGTTCAGTACTACTAGTTAAGGCAGTGCCATGATGGCCTCATCAGTACCAGATGAATCGATTTTAATTACACATACTTAACTGTGACCCAACTAGTGCAGACTCCAGCAGGGGTCTGACATTCCTGTCCTGTGCAAACTACTATCCGCCTATGCGGAGAAAACGAAAGTACTACGGCCAATAACCTCCCGGAAATAGGTAACCTCCCCTTTGTCCCCCTGGCTAGCGCCCTCTTTTTCCAGCAGCCATCATGACTCCCGTTCCTGTGCTCTCCATACGGCTAAGTTTTTTCATATTTTCTGTCTGTCTGTCGATGCTCTGGCGTTATTGTTTTTTGTCAAATTATGTCTCCAACCAGGTCACATAATTATGTACCTCGATTGGGCGATCGCGCTAAAATTAAGGCGCGATCGCAATCGATTCGCTAACACTCTGGGCCCTCTCAACAATGCCAACCCGCCGCCTCCTCCACTTCCTCCGTACTGCTAGTTAAGGCAGTGCCATGATGGCCTCATCAGTACCAGATGAATCGATTTACTTGTGCTGCTTGGTCAGAACTAGCCTGTGTGACTGAAGAGGTTATTGTACGTTCATTACTGTCCCACAGCTTTGCAGTGTAGGAGTGTGTGATGACATACGACTTAATACAGGAAATGGGAGGTAATGACATACTGAAGGTGCATGTGAGTGTGTGGGAGAGAGCAGTGTAACTCAGAAAATTTAAATCACATAAATGATAAGAAAATTACTCAGCAGCTGTGGTGGTTGTGTGGGGATGTGATGTAGACTGTGATATAACCTGAAATTGAACTGATCATTTTTGTGCAAGCAGTTGATTTGAAGTGTTTCCCTCACAATGGTGCTCATGTTCTTCTGAGATCAGAATGATTCAATTCTGAATACATAATGTTATGAATATGATTGGAGTGTGTTTCATGTATGTCTTTCAAATCTTCATGATGGTTTTGATGATTTGCATTGTTTTTGTGATTTGCTGGTACACAAATACATTTATGCAAGCATGTAGACACACACACACACACACACACACACACACACACACACACACAGAGGGGTGCAAGTCGTCCGGCATACGGCGGAAATCCGGCACAGAAGATCTTGACTTTGGGTAATTTCCGGCATGGAGAAATTTTGTTCTGGTAGTTTGCGGCATGGAGAAAGTGTTTTGGTAGTTTCCGGCATGCATAAATTTATGTTGTCTTGTCGCTCCTTTTGATTTCTCTGTCAGGTTTTTGTTCAGTGATGTCATTTTGTATGTGACGAAACTCGAACTAGAAAGAAGTATCAGAGAAGAACTCTAATACAGATCTGTCAAACCCAGTGTGTCGTTTACTTGCGCGTGCAACGATGTCTTCAAAACTACGGGAGATAAACACATTGCCTCGCTCCCTGGCGATTTAGCGATGAAAAGTGCGTTCACCAGACATATTTTGTGACAGCATGATATTGATAAAATCTTTTTGACGAAACATTACAAGAATACTGAGTCCTAGACCTGACAACCCTTCCTTTCTCGGGGAAATTTATCACTCAAGGTCGCGACTAGATATTCCAGGACTTTTCATGTCTTTTCACATTCTTTTCCGGTGTCTTTTCGCGTCTTTTCGTGTCTTCGCCCGTCTTTTCGTGTCTTTTCGCGTGTCTTTTCGCGTCTTTTCGCATTTTAGTATGACCCCTTGGTGTCACTAAAACTCGAAAAGACGCGAAAAGACGCGAAAAGACACGAAAAGACGCGAAAAGACACGAAAAGACACGAAAAGACATATGAAAAAAATGTGAAAACGCGAAAAGACATCCGAAAAGAATTTGAAAATGCGAAAAGACAGACTAGATATTTCAGGACTTTTCATGTCTTTTCACATTCTTTTCCGGTGTATTTTCGTGTCTTTTCGCGTCTTTTCGTGTCTTTTCGTGTCTTTTCGCGTCTTTTCGCATTTTAGTATGACCCGATACCACGCTGCCACCGCATGAAAACACACACACACACACACACAACTGTCACGTTCTTCACTTCCTCACTTATCCGTCTCGATAATAAAAGGCCGGTTTCTCCTCTGTTCTCTGTTGATCCAACGAACCCTGATGCCAAAGATTGTACGTAAAGTAGATCTGACAGTGAGATATGTTGTTTTCAGTTCAGTGATGAAATCGAGGAATTAAGAGTGCGCTTTCTGAAAAAAAAAAAAAAGAAGAAGAAGAAAGACACTTGCAAAACACGATTTACTCCTTTGTTCAGGAACAAAAACGTGTTCGGGAACAAATACTCCTTTTTTCCGGAACAAAAACGTATCTACAGTCCATGGACATAAATAGAATTTATAAGTTCGTGCCCTCGGCCGTGTGTGTGTGTGTGTGTGTGTGTGTGTGTGTGTGTGTACATACTATGCACGCTGAAACCTACGTATGACAATGTTATAACTGTTTGGTAGAAAAAATGCACACGTGCACACACATACTCACGCACACGCGTGCACATACCCACACCCATTTTACCATCGGACTCATATACATAAACGTTATACAGATGCACCCTCACACACATGGATCATACACTGACGTGGGCACTCACGAGCCCGCGCGCGCACACACACACACGCGCGCACGCACAAATTGACAGTTACTCGCTCTCAGGCATGGGAGCTCACACACACACGCATTGACAAACACACGCACACACAAACGCACACACGCGCGCGCCATCTCTGCATCAACCCTCAGTCTGCAAACATTGTCACTTATCAAAACAATCACTTAGTTGTGACAAAAATTTTGTAGCAATTGACTTGGAGTCTGTTTCTGAAATTACGTCGGTAAAAATGCGGCAATAATAAAATTACGTCGGCAAAAATGCGGCAATACCCTCCATGGCTGCAGTTTTAGTTTGATATTTAGATCTGGGAATTATAGCTGAAGTACCAAAGACTGATTTGCATCACTTGCATGAAATAATTACTGATGTTCAAAGCGCTGCTTGTCTCTAATTTGGACATCGACCTGCTAGTGCCTAAATCTACGATTGGTCCTGGTTTCTACGTCGAGCCCTCAGACTATAGCATTTCAGCCGAGTAAAGAAAAACAACGATTTTGCTGACCGCGAAACATCTCACACACACACACACACACACAGCAAACGCCAAGGAGCGACGCACATATTATTCGTTACTGAAGCTGAAGAATTCGTCACTGAAGAAAAAGTTTCATACTTGACGTCAATACGTTTTGTTTTGTTTTTTTGCGTGATTACGTCAGTCGATTATGTGGCTACACTTCATTGCTGCAGTTGGTACACGTTGTTTAGATCAGGGATCTATTGCTGACGTTCCGCAGATTCGTCTGCTTTACCTGCATGTAGTGTAATGTTTTGTTCAAACGCGCCTGCCGCCTTTGTCATTTGGATGTCGGTTCATTTCACTATCGCCATTGTTTTTGATCACACTCACACGCACGCACACACGCACACGCGCGCGTGCGCTTTGACAGACACCACACATACACAGACACACAGGCAAACGCATAGATGTGTGCACACATTTTACCAGTTGCTTACATACATATACAGACGCGCGCGCAAACAAGTAAACGCGCATGTGCTCACACACACACACACACACACACACACACACACACACATGCACACACCATCCACACATGTACACGGGCATACAAACACATACGTGCGCCCGCATCCACAAACGCATGTACTGATGCACACACGCAGTGACAGACACCACACATAATGATACACAGGTCGACACACAAATACATTTTTTTCCACTGATCACATACATATACAGATGCGTGCACACATACACGCATACATATCCACACACACCATCCTCACACTTATACAGGTGTACATACACACACACACACACATACACATGCGCGCATACACACACGGCACCGATACACACACACACACACACACACACTGTACGCACGCACGCACGTACGCATGCATGCACAGACACACACACACACACACACACACACACATTCACACGCTACCCCCACCACCACACAAGCTGACATCAACATTGTAAAACATTGAATAGCCTGTCACACACCCTTGTCCACTACTGACATTTCACAAACTGTCGCGAGCTAGATGGATTACATTTTTTACCTTTTGATCCTTTTCCTATTTCGTGTGCCTGTGTGGGGATGGATTTGTATAATGTATAAACTTCGAACGCCTGTTGTTTATGTGTGCTTGAGTTTCATATAGTGTCATTTCTTGGGTTTTCACGTGCTGGGTTTTTATTTTTCCATTAAGCTGTACTCAGGGCAGCATCAGTTGAATTTTTAAAACTGGTTTTTGGAAGGCAGACGCGCGGTAGAGCTCTCAAGAGTAACATCCATGTGGATGTTCTGGGTGTGGCAATATGTATTGCCCAGTTGTGTATAACACCTGTGTGTGTTGAGGTCGGGTTTTTCTGACTAGCCAAGTCCACCAGGGGAACAAGTTGTTCCATGCCTGTTCCTGTTCTTGGTATCTCCCTTTCCCGCCTGAGTCCGCTGTGACGGCAGACTGGCAGCGTCCCTTCGCCAGACTCCAATATCGTCCTGGGTTGAGTGTGGACATTACAGCCCAGCTATTCCCTTTCGTCCCATTTCCCTTGTTTCCCTTTTCCCAGCCCAGTTGCGTCCTTTGACCCTTCCCGAACATCACCCGTTCGTCCATCTTCTCATCGTCGTCCCTCGTCGACCTTCGTCGCAGCATCGTCGTTTATCATCTTGTGTCGAACTTCATCTCTCCAGCTTTTCCGCCAGCCCCCACAACAGTGCCGCTCACCGTTTGCGGTAGGGGTAGGTGGGAGAGGACAAGATTTGTGTTTGTCCCCTCCCCTTCTTTCCCTCACGTTCTCAAAAGGGAAATCGACTTTCATCATTAGTCATCACTCGGGATCCAAGTTTGTGTGTGTGTGTGTGTGATCATGAGTATGTGTGTGTATGTGTGTGTGCGCGTGCATGTGTGTGCTTTGATTGCATGAGGGCTGTATGCCATAGTTTTGTGACAGTATACTTTTTGTTTGGGGGTTTTCTTTATTGTCATTTGTTTGTATTTGCAATTGTTTGTCGTGTAATAAAACTTTATTTACCCTTTCAAGTTCCTGATTCCTTCTGTGTGGGAAGGTAGGTCCCATCCCAGGAGGGTCGGGGCGCGACACAAACAAACAGAAAAAGATACAGAACACTGCGAAGCCTTTCTCACACAGTCAAAGGTCTTGTGTGTTTTTTCACGCGGTGAAACCTTAACAGCTAGAACGCTAGCCGTAGCCTTCATGTTATGCATCGTCACGAATGCATCGTCGTCATCTCACGACCTTCCCGCTGATTTTGTTGAATATTCACTGTGCATGGTGATGTTCTCTTTATCCAGTTTTTTTTTTTTTTTTTCCTGCCGTATTGGCCTGCAACAGTCAAACCCTGAAATACAGGTCAATGTTTCTTATTTGACACTTGCCTCCGATACGGCGCTAAGACCACGTATTTCCCCATAAGTTGTTTACTTTGATCGAATAATTCTAATCAGAGAATGCTATACATTTCTTCTTCTTCTCTGTTCGTGGGCTGTAACTTTCACTCCATCGTATGTATACCTATATCTACGATTGGGCTTTTTAAGATGCATGACTGTCTTTACCACGTCATGAGGGCAGCCGTGCTCTGTTTTCGGTGCATGCATGCTGGGTATGTTCTGGTTCTTTTTTTTTTCATAACCGACCGAACGCTGACATGAATTTCACTGAAGATCTTAAACGTGAGTATTTAATCTTCTGCATGCGTGTACACACACACACGAAAGGGGTTCAGGCACATAATTATGTTGACCTGGCAGATGGGAAAAATCTCTACTCTTTTCTTCTTCTTCTTTCTTTAGTTTTGCGTCTTGTCACTGTTAAGTGATATCAGACCACACAAAAAAGTGTACGTGCGCTTGGGAGATGCGGGAGGGGTTACATGGGGAAAGGTGGTAGGATGACAGAAGTGACAGAGTCGTGGGAAAGGAAGAGCTACAAAGGACTGGAATGATTAACAGTGAATTATAAAATGAGTTATAGCAATTCTTCTTCTTCTTCTTTTTTCCGTTACACGACCAACATCAACTTGCCGATGACTCTGTCGTGGTTCATGCATGCTGGGTATTTTCGTGTCTCCATAACCCACCGAACACTGACATGGGTTACAGGATCTTTAACGTGCGTATTTGATCTTCTGCGTGCGTATACAACGAAGGGGGTTCAGTCACTAGCAGGTCTGCACATGTGTTGACCTGGGAGATCGGAAAAATCTCCACCCTTTACCCACCAGGCGCCGTTACCGTGATTCGAACCCGGGACCCTCAGATTGAAAGTCCAACGCTTAAACCTCTTGGCTACTGCGCCCGTCAGCAATGAATTAAACATCCCTATAACAGTATAAAGCATGCTAGTTATCATAATAACATAATGATAATAAACCAACCGTGATCAAGTGAATGTAGATACCAACTGGACTTTGATTCAAACATTCAGATTTTTTTTTTAAATAATAAATAACTATTCAAAACATCTCCAAAGGACAAATGTGAGTTTGGTGAAAACTAGTTTTGGAAAGACCAGTTGTCTTGTTTATTGAATTCTGGACAAGTAAGTATGTGATAGACATTTCCATCTTTTCCACGGACACAGGCATTGTAAAGATATCCACTCTTTACCCACCACTGAGCTGCGCCCAAACCGTGGATGAAACACAAGGAGGGAACTTGGGACAGGAATCCATGCAGTGCTCATATCATTCGGCCACTGCACGGCGTGGCATTCGGTTTAACTCAGTACGGCCAGTCTTCTTTTCTCCTCTACACAAACCCCTCGGATGTCCAGTGGGTGTCTGAATGACCCAACCTTTAGCTTCCGTCGTCAGAATTGTGGTATTCTTTGTCAACATTCACCTCTTCAGTATAAGAGCCTCCCGCTTGCAATATTTTGATGATGGTAATTGGGGTGAAACGCTGTTAACGTCGTCTCTTTCGCCGTTCGTATGGAGAGAGTTAACTCACTCAGTACGGCCAGTCCTCTCTTCTCCTCTACACAGACCCCTCGGATGTCCAGTGGGTGTCTGAATGACCCAACCTTTAGCTTCCGTCGTCAGAATTGTGGTATTCTTTGTCAACATTCACCTCTTCAGTATAAGAGCCTCCCGCTTGCAATATTTTGATGATGGTAATTGGGGTGAAACGCTGTTAACGTCGTCTCTTTCGCCGTTCGTATGGAGAGAGTTAAAAGGCAGTGGATCAGTGGAGACGAAAACCTACGTGTGGCTTCAAGCTTTTGCACAGAAGGCCGACAGCATTGTCACGAACGGTTTGCTTGATCACAGCGAAAGGTACAGTAATGGTTGTTGTGAATTACTTCACAAGTTTGATTTGAGAATGACCTCTCAATCCGTACGGTCTTTTTTTTTCTGTCGGTGTTATATCTGCTCTCCTCTCTCTCTCTCTCTCTCTCTCTCTCTCTCTCTCTCTCTCTCTCTCTCCTCTCTCTCTTTGGCTCTCTGTCTCTCTGTCTCTCTCTCTGTCTCTCTCTCTCTCTCTCTCTCTCTCTCTCTCGTGCGTATGTATGTATATGTATGCGTGCGTGCGTGCGTGTGTGAGCGCGCGCGCGCGTGTGTGTGTGTGTGTTCTTTATGTTTCTTTTCCCTATGTATTCTGCTGACAGTTACCGTGCTTGTGTCTCTGCCAGTGCTTAGCAATTATCCTCGAAAATAACTTGCTCATCTTTCTCTCTCTCTCTCTCTCTCTCTCTCTCTCTCTCTCTCTCTCTCTCTCTGTGTGTGTGTGTGTGTGTGTGTGTGTGTGTGTGTGTGTGTGTGTGTGTGTGTACATTGTGACTTATTATTCACCATCAGAAAAAAACTCAACTATTATAGGATATGTCATTTGTTGATAATGTGATACATACGCATGAATATGTGTATGTAAGACAGTTCATAATGGATGGTCGAACTGACAGGTGCTTCATGTTGGTCTGATTTTTTGTGTTTGCGCTAATTGTGCATGTGTTCAGAATATTGATTTACATTTTGTTTGTTCATTCGATCTTATATCTCTTGAAATTGTATTTGTATCCCCCTGTCACAAGGACTATACAGTCAATGACAGTAAAACATCTAAGCGTCAAAAAAGCCTCTCTCTCTCTCTCTCTCTCTCTCTCTCTCTCTCTCTCTCTCTCTCTCTCTCTCTCTTCCCCACTGTCCATGACCCTGTGATAAGAAACTCGAGGGAGAGCTGGACAGTACAAGGTCTTCAGAGAAGAAGCCCCCCCCCCCCCCCTTCCCCCCCACGCCCCCCACCCTCAGTCAAGTGTTTCGGCCGTTAACTCCTTACACTGTAAGGGGGCCGGGCCGCACCCAGGTCATGACTCCTGGATGCCCTTGTATTGCCGCCTTTTCTTCTTTTTTCCCCCTGGTCCTCAGCAGGTTCGAACCCTCGCCTCCAGGGTGGTCGCCACTTCAGGACTGAGTCAACTTTTCTGGTAGATGTTTTAACCCCTGTTACCTGTCTCCTTATTTGCTGTCTTTTCTATTTTTACATATGTGTTTTAATACAGATTTTTTAAGGCCATAGCTGATCATGAACATGGGTATCATCACAGCCTTCATACTTAACGTTGTTGTTGTCATCTAGATCTGAGACTTCCCTTAACCCTTTCAACGCCAAGCTCGCATTTATGCACAGGCGTGGTAGAGGACCCATGTCACTGAAAGGTGACCATTCATTGATCTGTTATCCATGAACCTACTGCTCTTAATGTTCGGTGATAGGATAAGCCATATTTTCTATACATCGCAGGGGGAATCCCCAGCTATTCTTAGCTACTGTCTTTTCTGTGTTTATACCACACGGGAATTTTGTACTCTAAATTGGCTGGCGGTGAAAGGGTTAATGATTACTAACAAATCTTAGAAGAGGTTGAGTGTCGACATATTGTGGTCTTTTGCAATTGCTGTGTAAGACATAATTCCTATGTTTCTTTGTATAATGCGTGCCACGTTCCTTCAGTGAGGGGCTTCTGCCTTTATTTGAATAAGACATTTCGTTTCGTTTCGTTTCGTTTCGTTTCTCTGCAAATACACCCTTGGTGATGTTTACGCACAATGATAGTACACGCATGTGCGCGTGCGCGTGCACACACGCACATACACACACATACACTCTCTCTCTCTCTCTCTCTCACACACACACACACACACACACACACACACACACACACACACGCACACACACACACACACACACACACACACACACACACACACACACACACACACACACACACACACACACAATTACTTATTATAAAGCAGTGTTGAAGGCCAGGCCTCGGCGCCGACCGAAGTTTAGTGAGGACAGGGTAGGTTCGTTGCTGGCAGTGACAGGTGGCCCATTAAACTTAACAACGTGCATCCAATGTGTTGGCAGGACAGATACAGTGTTCCTCGGTGACTCACCAACTTAGTGAAGTTGTTGTTGTTTGTTTCTTTCTTTATAATCTTTGGGTTTTTTCTGGTTTGGATTCGATAGTTGAGAAGTGGGGCTTACTCTGTCAAACGAAACAAGAACACCGTCAACCAGTCCATTGGTTCCAGACAACACAGGTTGCAGGCCAAGGGTTTGTGGAGGTAGGAAGGAAGGAAAGAAGAAAGGAAGGAAGGACGTTACAGGTTGTAGGCCAGGGATCTGTGGAGGTAAGAAGGAAGGAAGAAAGGAAGGAAGGACGTTACAGGTTGCAGGTCAGGGATCTGTGGAGGTAAGAAGGAAGGAAGAAAGGAAGGAAGGACGTTACAGGTTGCAGGTCAGGGATCTGTGGAGGTAAGAAGGAAGGAAGAAAGGAAGGAAGGACGTTACAGGTTGCAGGTCAGGGATCTGTGGAGGTAAGAAGGAAGGAAGAAAGGAAGGAAGGACGATACAGGTTGTAGGCCAGGGATCTGTGGAGGTAGGAAGGAAGGAAGGAAGGAAGGAAGGAAAGACGTTACAGGTTGCAGGTCAGGGATCTGTGGAGGTAGGAAGAAAGGAAGGAAGGACGTTACAGGTTGTAGGCCAGGGATCTGTGGAGGTAGGAAGGAAGGAAGGAAGGACGATACAGGTTGCAGGCCAGGGATCTGTGGAGGTAGGAAGGAAGGAAGGACGATACAGGTTGTAGGCCAGGGATCTGTGGAGATAGGAAGGAAGGAAGGAAGGACGATACAGGTTGTAGGCCAGGGATCTATGGAGGAAGGAAGGGAGGATGATATAGGTTGCAGGCCAGGGATCTGTGGAGGTAGGGAGGAAGGAAGGACGGAAGGAAGGAAGGACGATACGGGTTGTAGGCCAGGGATCTGTGGAGGTAAGAAGGAAGGAAGGAAGAAAGAAAGGAAGGAAGGAAGGACGATACAGGTTGTAGGCCAGGGATTTGTGGAGGTAGGAAGGAAGGAAGAAAGGAAGGAAGGAAGGAAGGAAGGACGATACAGGTTGTAGGCCAGGGATCTGTGGAGGTAGGAAGGAAGGAAGGAAGGAAGGAAGGAAGGAAGGACGATACAGGTTGTAGGCCAGGGATTTGTGGAGGTAAGAAGGAAGGAAGGAAGAAAGGAAGGAAGGATGATATAGGTTGCAGGCCAGGGATCTGTGGAGGAAGGAAGGAAGGATGATATAGGTTGCAGGCCAGGGATCTTTGAGGGAGGAAGGAAGGAAGGAAGGACAACACAGGTTGCAGGCCAGGGATCTGTGGAGGTGCAGTCAGCGTGGCATCATGACCCGCGTGCTGGACATTGACCCTGTGCTCAACTACCTGGGCCCCAGGGGACGCTTCCAGCTGTGGCAGATGATGCTCGTCGCCATGGGCGGCATGTGTGCGCAGAACCAGCTCTTCGACATCATCTTCATTGGTAAGTGTTGGATAATAGACCGCTGAAGTGTTCCGTGCTTACATGACTTATAGAGGCGCGTCAAATGATATGTGCTCTCGAAGTTGATTGGTTGTCTGAAATTTCGAGCAACAAAGGCGATCGAAATGGCAGAACGTGAGAAACACCAGCCTTCTTTTTCCGATTTTTTTTTTTTTACCCCTCTTTTTGTGTGTGTATACGATGGCACTTCATTGACCAGAGTTTGGTTGTAGCGGAGGAGGCTATCAACAGTAGAAATGGAAGACAGCACATGTTTGCTGCTTTTGTCAATGTCGATCGCCTTTGGCAATGCTCGAATTTCGAGTAAAAGATGCGCATGCGCAAGATTCAAGACGGCCGGAGAACTCGCCAGCGGTCCATTGCAGAGGTTTGGGAGGTGGGGGGTGGAGGCGTTTGAGGAGGTGGCCGAGGGGTTGGTGGTGATAATTTCCACGAGGGAGACACTCCAAGAACTACCTAACAAGTCAAGGAGAGTTCTTATATCTATCTATCTATCTATCTATCTATCTATCTATCTATATATCAACAAGGATACTGACAACAGCACAACAACAGCAACAACAAAACAGGATTTACATGACAAGGACGTCAAACACATCAAATTTCAACCAGCAAATATGAAAATGGCGGAATATACATTACAGTTCACTTCCGCAGATTAAGATCAGTTTTGATGGTGAAGTATGCTTCAAGAATGAGGTCTTCAACATCCTTTTTATAAGGTGTGTGTGTGTGTAGGTGTGTGCGTGTGTGTGTGCGTGTATGTGTGTGTGCCTACTTACCTATTTTTGTAACACACACACACACACGCATGAACGAACACGCGCGCACACACACACACACACACACACACACACACACACACACACACACACACACACAATGAAGAGGTGCGGCGGGGGGAGGGAGGGTTCTTTTTTTTTCTTTTCTTTTTTTTAAGTGTGTTTTCAGGACATAGCTATTTGAAGTGCAAAAAGAAGAGTGCCTGATCTGCGATGAGTATTGTTACAAACAGATTGGCCCATGAAAAAGTGAAAGAACGCTGTCGAAAGGACTTTTTTCTGACATTTGAGACGAGAAGCATGCGAGTATCAGGAAAGAACAGAGCTGACGGAATGGGATATATAATTATGTGGTTGATATCTGTAAGATATTTTGGGTCAGTGCCAGAAACAGCTGAAAAGCACAAAATGATGAATAAAAGCGAGTTTGTAGCTGATTCTGTATGGAACAGGTAGCCAGTGAAGAGACGTGACGTGTTCACGTTTAGGTGACTTACAGAGCTATGTGACGGCACTGTTCTGGATCTTTAGGACAACGTTTAGGTGACTTACAGAGCTATGTGACGGCTCTGTTCTGGATCTTTAGGATAACGTTTAGGTGACTTACAGAGCTATGTGATGGCACTGTTCCGGATCTTTAGGACAACGTTTAGGTGACTTACAGAGCTATGTGATGGCACTGTTCCGGATCTTTAGGACAACGTTTAGGTGACTTACAGAGCTATGTGACGGCTCTGTTCTGGATCTTTAGGACAACGTTTAGGTGACTTACAGAGCTATGTGACGGCTCTGTTCTGGATCTTTAGGACAACGTTTAGGTGACTTACAGAGCTATGTGACGGCACTGTTCTGGATCTTTAGGATAACGTTTAGGTGACTTACAGAGCAATGTGACGGCACTGTTCTGGATTTTTAGGATAACGTTTAGGTGACTTACAGAGCTATGTGACGGCTCTGTTCTGGATCTTTAGGATAACGTTTAGGTGACTTACAGAGCTATGTGACGGCATTTTTCTGGATCTTTAGGATAACGTTTAGGTGACTTACAGAGCTATGTGACGGCTCTGTTCTGGATCTTTAGAATAACGTTTAGGTGACTTACAGAGCAATGTGACGGTACTGTTCTGGATCTTTAGGACAACGTTCAGGTGACTTACAGAGCAATGTGACGGTACTGTTCTGGATCTGTAGGACAACGTTTAGGTGACTTACAGAGCTATGTGACGGCTCTGTTCTGGATCTGTAGGACAACGTTTAGGTGACTTAAGAGCTATGTGACGGCACTGTTCTGGATCTTTAGGACAACGTTTAGGTGACTTACAGAGCTATGTGACGGCTCTGTTCTGGATCTTTAGGATAACGTTTAGGTGACTTACAGAGCTATGTGACGGCATTTTTCTGGATCTTTAGGATAACGTTTAGGTGACTTACAGAGCTATGTGACGGCTCTGTTCTGGATCTTTAGGATAACGTTTAGGTAACTTACAGAGCAATGTGACGGTACTGTTCTGGATCTTTAGGATAACGTTTAGGTGACTTACAGAGCAATATGACGGTACTGTTCTGGATCTTTAGGATAACGTTTAGGTGACTTACAGAACTATGTGACGGCTCTGTTCTGGATCTTTAGGACAACGTTTAGGTGACTTACAGAGCAATGTGACGGTACTGTTCTGGATCTTTAGGACAACGTTTAGGTGACTTAAAAGCTATGTCACGGCACTGTTCTGGATCTTTAGGACAACGTTTAGGTGACTTACAGAGCTATGTGACGGCATTTTTCTGGATCTTTAGGACAACGTTTAGGTGACTTACAGAGCTATGTGACGGCACTGTTCTGGATCTTTAGGACAACGTTTAGGTGACTTACAGAGCTATGTGACGGCTCTGTTCTGGATCTTTAGGACAACGTTTAGGTGACTTACAGAGCTATGTGACGGCACTGTTCTGGATCTTTAGGATAACGTTTAGGTGACTTACAGAGCTATGTGACGGAACTGTTCTGGATCTTTAGGACAACGTTTAGGTGACTTACAGAGCTATGTGACGGCTCTGTTCTGGATCTTTAGGACAACGTTTAGGTGACTTACAGAGCTATGTGACGGTACTGTTCTGGATCTTTAGGACAACGTTTAGGTGACTTACAGAGCTATGTGACGGTACTGTTCTGGATCTGTAGGACAACGTTCAGGTGACTTACAGAGCTATGAGACAGGAATGTTCTGGAACTTTTGGACAACGTTTAGGTGACTTACATAGCAATATGACGGCAATGTTCTGGATGTTTTGGACAGTTCCTTATCCAAACCATGTCATTTGTGTATCTCCTGACGTAATGCACGTCACCAACGAGGCCGACTGTCGTGCAGGACAAGACGTTCCTTACCGATGTGCCGAGCCCAACGTCACTTCCGGTCTCCCAGACCTCCCTGGCGTCACAGCGACGTCAGATGTCAGTTACGGAAAGTGCAACATCATCGTCACCAATAACGTCAGCAATGACATCAGCCAGACTCTTGAGTGTGTGTACGGCTATGAGTACGAAAGGGACATCTATGCGTCTTTCATGTCAGAGGTATGGTGTGTGTGTGTAGTGTGTGTGTGTGTGTGTGTGTGTGTGTCTGTGTGTCTGTGTGTGTGTCTGTGTCTTGTCTCTGTATGTATGTGTGTGTGTGTGTCTGTCTGTCTGTCTGCGTGTGTCTTGTCTGTGTGTGTGTGTGTGTGTGTGTGTGTGTGTGTGCTCCAGAAGAACTAGAGATCACTGTGAAACCATGGACAGTCTCCGAAGAAAGAACTTGCTCAAGAATCAACATCAACGCACGTGCAGAAACCCTTAAACATCTGAATGTTGTTGCTGTTGTTGTTGGGTTTTTTTTGTTGTTTTTTTTCCAAGAATTAAATGGAAAGCTTTGAACACACTAGCCGGGCTGGTTCCGGCCGGGAGGGGAATGGGGATTAGGATTCCGAGTCGTCGAGAACAAACTCCAGTGCTTTGATTATTTATCAAGACATACTGGACATGAACTGTTTGTTTGTTTGTTTGTTTTTCTTCCTTAATCGTCTTTTATGTCGGGTTTGTTTGTTTGGGTTTTTTTTCTTTCTTCACCCCCCCCCCCCCCCCCCCCCCCTCCCCCCCCCCTTCAATTTCTTCTGCAACCCCAATGATGTGGGTGACATTGTGAGACATTTACGTCAAGAACAGGTCTGTTATCTCGTGCTGTTTCCACTTCCTCCCTCTCTCCCCCCCCCTGTGACCCCCCACCCCCCACCTGTGACCCTCACCCCCTGCTCCAGTCACATCCCATGACTAAAACGTTAGTGTTGTTGCATTCGGACGGCGCTAATGTGCCTTTGTAAAATATTCATAGTCAGTTTGGTGGGGATCATGGAGTTTAACTGTGGTGTTTTGTTGAACATGTTTGTTTGTTAAGTTGTGCGTTCGTTTGTTTCAGTTTTTTGCCCCCAAAAGCACTACGTGTGCCTAAGCATGTGTGTGTGTGTGTGTGTGTGTGTGTGTGTGTGTGTGTGTGTTTCAACCTCTAACATTCAAATATTACGTGTCTGCTAGAGATAAGTTCTTCACATAATAAATATGCATTTTACATCTTTACTGAATTTAGTCACAAAAGCGTTCAGCTTTATCCTGTTCAATAATGCATGAATCTGACTGAATGACTGTATGTAATTGATATATTGATAGTTTCCAGTTTATGAATATTTATTACAGTATCATTTGAGATTTTACTATTTTGTTGGTATACTTCGCTGCCTTTGCTCCACGATGCTGGTTCTAGGAATCGGTAACCCTCCAATACAGACAGAGGAACATAAAGTTCTATGGTTCCCTATTCGTATTTTGCACCTTTTCTTGCAGCCCTATCAGCGCGCGCGTGCGTGTGCGCCATCAAGACGTAGATCAGTATGCTGGAGTTTGCTCTTCCGGGCAAAGTAAAGCGTGTCATTCGCTGGTGGCCCACCGTGCTGCACATTTTGCTGGAGTTCCTTGTGTTTGTTTCGACAGGAACCGCAATAAGCACGTGGAAAACGTGCAGCATGGTTGACCAGAAAACATTTGCCGTCAGAAAGCTTGGTCAGTTCATACAGTGCAGCTGCTTGTGGAGTTTTCAGTGCAGCATCCCTTTCGAAGTTTTACAGATGCCTTGATATTGCATCAGTAAATGTTAAGATAAAAAATGTAACAAAAATCAGGAGACCGACGACGAGTGACTTGACCAATGGGTGTACTGTTTTAATTACGTCGTGTGAATGGCAGTGGCTCTGCATTATTCGTTGCAGTTCGGTTTGGTGTGTGACCGTTACGTGCTGGTCAGCCTCTCTCAGACCATCCTCGTGGTGGGTCAGGGGTTTGGAGCCTTTGGATCCTCCATCATATCAGACAGGTCAGTGTGGCGGGGTCAGGGGTTTGGAGCCTTTGGATCCTCCATCATATCAGACAGGTCAGTGTGGCGGGGTCAGGGGTTTAAAGACTTTGGATCCTCCATCATATCAGACAGGTCAGTGTGGCGGGGTCCCCCTCAGTTTCAGTTTGTTTCTCAAGGAGGCGTCACTGCGCTCGGACAAATCCATATACGCTACACCACATCTGCTAGGCAGATGCCTGACCAGCAGCTTAACCCAACGCGCTTACTCAGGCCTCGAGTGCATGCATATATGTATATATATATATATATATATATATGTGTGTGTGTGTGTGTGTGTGTGTGTGTGTACCTATCAGAGTGGATTTCTCCTCCAGAATTTGGCCAGAGGACAACACTCTGGTTACCATGGGTTTTTGTGTTTTTTTTAGTGCGCCAGGTGCATGCTGCACACAGAACCTCAGTTTATCGTCTCATCCGAATGACTTGGCGCTGTTTGATTTTCCAGTCAAACTCGGGAGAAATGGCGAGAGCGGGATTGGAACCCACACCCTCACGGACCATTCTGCCTCCTTCCTCCAGTTTTCCCCTCCAGACGGAATGAGTAGTGTTCATGTGAAACACGGCGAGAGCGTTCACTCCGCCAGTCACACAGAGGAAATGTGGATACAGCCGTCTGTTTATTATGTTATGTTTTCTTCTTTTTTTCTTCTTTTTGTTCTCTTTCTTTTTCTTCTTCTTTATTTTCACAGCAGTTGTGGTCTAGCGTACATGGATCAGTTCGCACGCTTTGACACTCCCTTGAAACTGAAACTGACAGGAAATAAGGAATTTCTCGATCTTGATATGTCACATACACAAAGAAAGAAAGTCTTTGGATATTAATGTAACATGTCAATGAAAAAAAAAATGAAAGAGAGAAAAATGCTTTCATTGATATCAAGAACTTCGTAATTTGCTTTTAAAACTGTAACGAAAATTACGATTTTCAGTCATCACAACTGCACAGCGAAGTGGTGGAGGGAAATATGGCCGTTTTTCAGTTCAGAAGCCGACAATGTGATTCAAAGATGCTCCTTCTGAAACAAAAGTATCGCAACACACCTGCAGAAAGCAGCTCACAAACATATGAAAGCAAATATCTACCTGCATCAAACTGTATTCTATGACAGAAAAAAATGAAATATCAGTAGGGTAGACCTACCACCAGCAATACGGGTGGGGATGTTTGTAACAAGTCAGTCACTGTACAGTTGTGACAGACTGGGTTATTTCTGTCAGAGTGCACAACTCTGGAATTAAAGATAATATTCCAAGGACATAGATAATTGGAAATAGTTCTTCTAGCATTTTACTTGGAAGACACAGTTTAAGAAGTATTACAACCATACCACCATCTCCTGCTTATAAAAAGCCATAGACCAAGAGACCACATTTCCTTTCTATGTGCAGTTCAGTACCTGTTCACACGAAATGTAACTGGCCGACATTATTATTAATTTTATAATATCTTAAAGGATCGATAATAAAGTAGCAAGCACCACAGTATCAGTTCTAGTTAGGTGGTAAGCACACTAGATTGTTTCTTATCACAAAATGGAAACCTAAAATTATGCTGATCTCATAGTCAGCAGCGTTCTTGAATCCCTGCCCCTGGAGTGGGT
The DNA here is from genome assembly GCF_041734735.1 of Babylonia areolata. Lineage (NCBI taxonomy): Eukaryota > Metazoa > Mollusca > Gastropoda > Neogastropoda > Buccinidae > Babylonia > Babylonia areolata. The sequence goes on along the minus strand of NC_134880.1, from coordinate 13,887,113 downwards.
TACATGAGCTAACTTCGCAGCGCTTCGTTTGCTTGTTGTTAAAAATGTCCCTAACACCACGGTAAATTCCATATACTTAGGAACATTCTTAACTCTAAGCGGTCGTTAAGAATGTCCCGAACTCTACAGTAAATTCTATATACTTAGGAACATTCTTAACTCTAAGTGGTCGTTAAGAATGTTCCTAACTCTATGGTAAATTCCATAGACTTAGGAACATTCTTAACTCTAAGCGATCGTTAAGAATGTCCCTAACTCCACGGTAAATTCCATATACTTAGGAACATTCTTAACTCTAAGCGGTCGTTAAAAATGTCTCTAACTCTTCGGTAAATTTTATATACTTAGGAACATTCTTACCTCTAAGCGGTCGATAAGAATGTCCCTAAATCTACGGTAAATTCTATATACTTAGGAACATTCTTAACTCTAAGCGGTCGTTAAGAATGCCCCTAACTCTACGGTAAATTCTATATACCTGGAACATTCTTAACTCTAAGCGGTCGTTAAGAATGTTCCTAACTCCACGGTAAATTCTATATACTTAGGAACATTCTTAACTCTAAGCGGTCGTTAAGAATGTCCCTAACTCTACGGTAAATTCTGTAAACCTAGGAACATTCTTAACTCTAAGCGGTCGTTAAGAATGTCCCTAACTCGACGGTAAATTCTATATACTCAGGAACATTCTTAACTCTAAGCAAACTTAGCGCTGCAAAGATCACCTCGTGCAACCCAACCCAGATGGGTTTTTTTCCTGTCCACACTGACAGTCTACAGCTTAAGCAGTTTATAACTTAAAAGTCTTGCAACATTGAAGATGTGGTCGTGACTTGCGTTCTGCCCAATGAATCGGACAGGTTTGGGCGGAAACCTGTACTGCTTGTCTCACAACTGGGCCTGCTGCTCGGGGGCATGGCCATTGGAGCTTCCCCATCCTATCCTGTTCTTGTGGTCTTCAAGTTTCTGGTCGGCGCATGTCAGCAGGTGGGTGCATGTATTTACATATTGGGCACGTGACTTTCTACCACGAAATGAGTCGGAAGTCATTATTTCCCCCCCCCCCCCCCCCCCCCCCCCCCCTAGTTTTGTCCCAGAGCAAGAAATAGGCACAGGGGAGGTGGACTGTTGATTCATTACTGTCGGTTGCTCCATAGAGTAACATCCTTTTCCCTGTTTTTTCAACACATTTGATTCTCTCCCTCCCTCTTCCTCCCCTCCCCCCGCCCCCTCCCCACGCACACACACACACTCACCTTAATTTGGTCGCTTTCCTTTTTCGTTCCTTTCTACCTTACTCTTCACGGTCTCCTTTTCTTACAGTGGTGTGTTAACTTGGACACCAAAGATTTTTTTATCTACGTTTAAAACGTGTGTCCCTCACTCTGTGCCCCTCATGTGTGTGCCCCTCACTGTGTGCCCCTCACTGTGTGTGCCCCTCACTGTGTGTCCCTCACTGTGTGTGTCCCTCACTGTGTGCCCCTCACTGTGTGTGTCCCTCACTGTGTGTGTCCCTCACTGTGTGTCCCTCACTGTGTGTCCCTCACTGTGTGTCCCTCACTGTGTGTGTCCCTCACTGTGTGTCCCTCACTGTGTGTGTCCCTCACTGTGTGTCCCTCACTGTGTGCCCCTCACTGTGTGTGTCCCTCACTGTGTGTCCCTCACTGTGTGTGCCCCTCACTGTGTGTATCCCTCACTGTGTGTATCCCTCACTGTGTGTCCCTCACTGTGTGTCCCTCACTGTGTGTGCCCCTCACTGTGTGTATCCCTCACTGTGTGTATCCCTCACTGTGTGCCCCTCACTGTGTGTCCCTCACTGTGTGCACCTCACTGTGTCCCTCACTGTGTGTCCCTCACTGTGTGTGCCCCTCACTGTGTGTGTCCCTCACTGTGTGTCCCTCACTGTGTGTGTCCCTCACTGTGTGTCCCTCACTGTGTGTGCCCCTCACTGTGTGTCCCTCACTGTGTGTCCCTCACTGTGTGTGCCCCTCACTGTGTGTCCCTCACTGTGTGTGCCCCTCACTGTGTGTCCCTCACTGTGTGTGCCCCTCACTGTGTGTCCCTCACTGTGTGTCCCTCACTGTGTGTGCCCCTCACTGTGTGTCCCTCACTGTGTGTGCCCCTCACTGTGTGTCCCTCACTGTGTGTGTCCCTCACTGTGTGTCCCTCACTGTGTGTGCCCCTCACTGTGTGCCCCTCACTGTGTGTGCCCCTCACTGTGTGTCCCTCACTGTGTGTCCCTCACTGTGTGTGTCCCTCACTGTGTGCCCCTCACTGTGTGTATCCCTCACTGTGTGTGTCCCTCACTGTGTGCCCCTCACTGTGTCCCTCACTGTGTGTGTCCCTCACTGTGTGTCCCTCACTGTGTGTCCCTCACTGTGTGCCCCTCACTGTGTGTGTCCCTCACTGTGTGTGTCCCTCACTGTGTGTGCCCCTCACTGTGTGCCCCTCACTGTGTGTCCCTCACTGTGTGCCCCTCACTGTGTGTCCCTCACTGTGTGCCCCTCACTGTGTGTGCCCCTCACTGTGTGTCCCTCACTGTGTGTCCCTCACTGTGTACCCCTCACTCTATGTCCCTCACTGAGTGTCCCTCACTCTGTGTCCCTCACTGTGTGTGCCGCTCACTCTGTGTCCCTCACTGTGTGTGCCGCTCACTCTGTGTCCCTGACTGTGTGCCCCAGGCGGTGGTGGCGGGTATTTCCACTCTGGGAATTGAACTCTTCCCCCGGCAGCACCGCTCTCTCAGCGCCCTCATCATCGCCCTCTGGTGGTCCGCCGGCGGATGCGGCATGGCCTTATTTGCATATCTGTTACGTCACCACACGTGGCGCGTGCTCCAGTTCTCCCTGTCCAGCCTCTCGCTTCTCATGGTTCTTCTTCAAGTGGTGTGAGTGCTTCGTTTGGTCCTACTCTCTCTCTCTCTCTCTCTCTCTCTCTCTCTGTTTCTCTCTCTCTGTTTCTCTGTCTCTGTCATTCCCCCCCCCCCTCTCTCTCTCTCTCGCTCTCTCTCAGTCTGTGTCTGTCTCTCTTTGTGTCTCTTTATGTCTCTGTCTCTGTCTGTCTGTCTGTCTGTCTCTCTCTCTCTCTCTCTGTCTCTCTTTCTCTCCCTCCCTCCCTCCCTCCCTCGTCAAGCATGTTCATTGGGCACTTTCAGTATTCTTCTCTACTGTAGCGTATATGGATTTGTCCGAACGCAGTGACGCCTCCTTGAGCTACTCATACTGATACTGATTTTCTCACACCCACGAAATGCGAGTTGCTTATTGGTAAACAGCTTGGCTGTGCGTGTATGTGGTGGGGTTTTTTTTTTTTTTTGGGGGGGGGAGGGGTGGTTGTTGTTTTTTGTTTGTTTTTTTGTTGTTGTTTTTGTGCAAAACTGTGCATAACTGTATACATGTAGACCTAATTCCTGTCAGTTGGGTTTTAGTTAATTAAACCTCTGGTGATAATCGTGGTGGATTAGCCGCACCGTGCAGCAGAGACCCGTTTCGTGATGATGACCTGCAGTATGACTGTCATCATGCCCGGTTTTCTGTTTCTTGTTCTTATAGTTTTTTTCCTAAAAATTCAGGCTTCACAGAGTTAAAAATGATAATAATAATAATATTGATGCTACTGCTGCTATTGGTGATGATGATGATGATATAATAATGATAATAATATTAATAATAATGTATGCCTACATTTGTATAGCGCCATATCCCTCTCAAGAACACAAGGCGCTCTGTTTTGAGAGAAAAAGTTACACATTACATGAACCACTCTGTCTTTCTCTCTCCGCTCTCTCATCACCATACGCCCCCCCATCCTCCCCCCCACCCCCATTTCTTATACATGCAAAGTGAGTTGTAGGCCTGCATGGGGCGGTGTTGTGGTAATTAGAAAACCGAGAGCGCTTGCAGACAGGTCTTGAAAAGACGAGTTTTTAGTGAAGAGCAGACGGAGTCAGATGAACGGATATGATGTGGAAGGTTGTTCCAGATATGGGGAGCAGCACAGAGGACATAGCGTTCACCTTTGGTTCTTGTATTAAATACGAAGCGTGACTTTTTGCTCTTTGGTGTTGGTTAATTTCGGTGAATTTGTGTCGCGTGTTTCCCAGTGCTGTGCGATCGGCAGGGCTTTCGGGAAGGTCGTGTTTAAAGTTTTATTAACTAGTTTGTTCATTTCCAGTTGAAAAACCACCGAGGCAACCATGTGTTTGTTCTGTATTGTCCATGTGTTCTGTACGGCTTGTTCAGGATTAAAGAGGCTATGCCAGTCTTGAATAAAAAGCTAATTTGTGTTTGCACATTTCTTCTGTCTTTGCTGCTGTGTGCACATGTCAAATGATCGGTATAAGGACAGGCCCGGCGCTTCCTTTTTGAGGAAGTGTCTGGGTTTGTTCCAATGTACCTTTTATTTACCTGTGTGCTAGTTGAATCGGTAGCGTAAGCAGCACTGACCTGAAGTTGTGTACCTTGTGAATGGAGAGAGTTACCACTCTTTACTATTTGTGTTTTATTAATGTTTCAGTTTCATGGAGGAATCTGTCCGCTGGTTGGCAGCCAACGGACGCAAGAAGAAGGTGCTGCGCGTGCTGAAGCGAGCTGCACGTGCCAACAACAAACTCCTGGGCCAGGTGCTGGCCACGCTTCACCACTGTCAGCAGCAGAGTCTGGACGACCCGGCAGCTGTCCTCGGCTCCCTTGGTGATCTTCATCCAAGTACTGGCCTCGGTGGTTGGGGGGGGGTCCGGCTGTGGCTGAATGTGTGTGTGGAAAGGGGGGCGGGGGCGAGGGGGTAGGGGTTCAAGGCAATAGGATCAGCTGTATCAGCACGCTTTTGCTGAGTTATGTAGAGAATGTGACGAGGGCAGGGGGTGGGTATGAGGAGTCCAGATTTAATTCAGAGAATTCCTGTTGTGAGGAGAAAGGTTTGCAACGCAGTATGAAATGAACGTGATTTTGAATTCTTTACGACGGGCGCAATAGCCGAGTGGTTAAAGCGTTGGACTTTCAATCTGAGGATCCCGGGTTCGAATCTCGGTGACGGCGCCTGGTGGGTAAAGGGTGGAGATTTCTACGATTTCCCAGGTCAACATATGTGCAGATCTGCTGTTCGTCCGTCAGGATCGACGAGGACCATCTAGTCAGCCTGGGGGTGGGTGGGTTGGGCTCTGTGGGTGCGCAGATGACTGGTCAGGCCAGTCCGCGCCCGGAAGGTTCTGACGCAGTGTGGACAAGGGATGGTGGCGGCTGTCGGGGACTTGCTGGCACTGCTTTTCCTGGCCTGTCTGCGTTGCTCTGCTGCAGCGATTCTGTTGGCCTCACAGGATTTGGCGCCTTTGTGGACAGCTGAACGCCACTTTGGTCTGTCCATTGCATTCAGCTCCCATGTGTCGTGGCTGATGTTGAAGGCCTTCAGAGAAGCTTTCAGAGTGTCTTTGACGCGCTTCTTTTGGCCTCCATGGGAGCGCTTGCCATGTTGGAGTTCGCCGTACAGCAGTTTCTTGGGGAGCCGGTGGTCTGGCATGCGAACTACATGGCCTGCCCAGCGCAGCTGCATCAAGATGGTGTAGATGCTGGGCAAGTTTGCACGAGTGAGCACCTCTGTGTCAGGGGTCTTCTCTTGCCACTTTATGCCGAGAAGTTTTCTGAGGCTGGTGGTGTGGAAGTGGTTCAGCTTTTTGGCGTGGCGTTTGTAGACCGTCCATGATTCACATCCATAGAGCAGTGTGGTGAGAACTATGGCCTTGTATACTTTGAGCTTCGTCTCCAGGGTGATGCCTCTCCTGTTCCAAACGTTCTTATGGAGTCTGCCGAAGGCAGCGCTGGCTTTGGCGAGTCTGGCATTCACCTCGTCGTCGATGACAACTGTGCGAGAGAGTGTACTGCCCAGGTATGTGAACTTGTCCACCGCGTTCAGTCGTTGCCCGTTGATGAAGATGTTTGGTTCAACGTAAGGCTTTCCTGGAGCTGGCTGGTGCATCAGTCTTCTTTGTGCTGATTGTGAGGCCAAAGACCTGCTAGTGCCTCAGTGAACCCCCTTCGTTTGTATGCGCAAGCAGAAGATCAAATACGCACGTTAAAGATCATGTAATCCATGTCAGCGTTCGGTGGGTTATGGAAACAAGAACATAGCCAACATGCACACCCCCGAAAGCGGAGTATGGCTGCCTACATGGCGGGGTAAAAACGGTCGTTCACGTAAAAACCCTCTCGTGTACATATGAGTGAACGTGGGAGTTGCAGCCCACGAACGCAGAAGAAGAGGAAATCTTTACTATCTTTAAAACTACTTGCCTGGCCTGCAGGAAAGTAGATCAAACCGGTAAGCCAAACCGGAGGGTGAATGTATGGGTTGGGGGAGAGGGGAGTGGGGGGGGGGGTATTCACATTTTGATTGCTGTCTTGCAGACCTTTGAAAGGGTCCTATTGAGTTAGGGATATCATGTTATTATTGTTACTTCTACTGGGTTGCGTTTTTGTTTTTTTTCACCGACTCCTCGGAACTTTATGTTACTGTTTTAACTGTTACAAAAACTGCTTCTGCATTTTCCACCCCACTCTAGACCTTTCGGTTATTGTTGTTGATGTTGTCATTACTGCTGTTACTGCCTTGTTCTCACCCCCACTCCATACCCTTCGTTCTTCTCCAGACCTCCTGTGACCCTCACCAGGACGGAAGAACCTGGTATGGTCGTAACCCGCTGCTAACTGTGTGTAGTATGGAACTGACCAATGGCGTAGTTCGGTCAGCGTAGGCATTTTGTCAGGTGTAACTGTCAAAAAGTTAGAACCAAGCAATGCAGCTGGCACCAGATGTCCACAACTTGATCTGCACTCACACCTCAGCCCGTTTTTGTTTTTCTGCTGAATCATACTCATATTCTTACGTCATGCATTTGCCTCCGCTGTCATTTCCACCAATCACAACCCCTTTTGTCAGAAATGCCGACACTTATTAAAAAAAAAAAGTCTTATTTTACAACCCACCATTTTTAATGAGTCTTTCTCCAGTTGATAATACCAACTTTTACCTGTCCGAAGGTTTACGAAGTAAGGTTAATGTCGATGTACATGCTGATATTATTAACTGTATTGCATAACCTCTTTGGCTTGTTCTTTAAAAAGAAACATATCAGTACTTTGTGTGTATCTGCATATCTACACATTTCTGTGTGACGAATTCAAGCTGCTGTCAACCGGTATATGTCAACTTGCGGTTTCACCACATTTTCGTGGGTTTGTTTTGTTGTTGTTTTTTATCCACGTGTGTGATTATGTATATCTATCGAGGTGGGCTTTTTCTTCAGAATTTTGCCATTCGAATCCTTTTTCAGTGCTATGAGTTGTGTTTGAAGCACGTTGCACGTTGGACCTCGGTTGGTCATCTGTCGTCATCCAAAGGACTTACATCCAGATCATTACTCAGTATGTAGAGGAGGAGATTAGAGAAAAGGTATCAGTCTGTGCAGAACTACGTGGAGTGATGGCCTAGAGGTAATGCGTCCGCTTAGGAAGCGAGAGAATCTGAGCGCACTGGTTCGAATCCCGGCACAGTCGCTAGTATTTTTCTCCCCCTCCACCAGACCTTGAATGGTGGTCTGGACGCTAGTCATTCGGATGAGACGATAAACCGAGGTCCCACGTACAACATGCACTAAGCGCACGTAAAAGAACCCACGGCAACAAAAGAGTTGTCTATGGCAAAATTCTGTAGTATTCCACTTCGATAGGAAAACAAATTAAAAAAAAACACCTGCAGGCAGGAAAAAATACCCCCCCAAAATGGGTGGCGCTTTCAGTGTAGCGACGTGCTTTCCCTGGGGAGAGCAGCCCGATTTTCACACAGAGAAATCTGTTGTCACAAAAAAGAATAATACAATACAATACTAACTCGACCCTTTCATCTTTCTGCCCATAGGTGGGCACTGTCACCAGTCACTAGGCCAGCACTTCAGCCGTGTCTATATATGAACGTAATATACACATTGTGGTGGAGGGGTGTAGGGGAGTGATTGGGGGGTGGGGGTGGGGGGGGACAATATGCATGAGTATGTATGTGTGTCTGGGCAGTGTGAATTCCATGTGAGTACATGGCTGGCTGTCTTGACAGTGCTGCCTTCATTGTGTCACATTGTTGCGTGCCCTGGGCCTCGCGTTGCAGTGAAGCGCAGTGAGGTCAGCCTTGTCATCGACCAGAGGAGCGGGCGGGAAGAGACAGGAGTCACCACAGGGTCCACAGACGGCAGTGCTGCACGGGAGGAACTAGCTGCAGGAGGGCCTGGAGGGGGCAGCGACAGCCCCGAGGAGAACACGACTGTTGGAGCGGCCTCAGCCGACGGCCACAGCGGGGGAAAAGAGTTAACCGAGTTCGCCAGCCAGGAGAGTGGCGGGCAGGAGGAGGTAACCCCTGCAGGCTGCAGACAGGACGGCGCTGAAGCCGGGGACAAGAGCGCAGGGGGTGAGGGTGAGGGGCAGAGAGGGGCAGACGGAGAGGAGGAGAGCAGTGTGGATAAGACCCTCCGCCTGGAAGGCACGCGCCACCTGACCCCGCTGGACATGTGGCGACACAGGACCCTACGCTTCAACGCCCTGCTCTCCTTCTTTGCCTGGTGACAGCACTGTCTTTGTCTCTTTGTCTTTGTCCTACCCCCCCCCCCACCTCCACCTCCCTTCTTTGCCTGGTGACAGCACTGTCTTTGTCTCTTTGTCTTTGTCCTACACCCCCCCCACCTCCACCTCCCTTCTTTGCCTGGTGACAGCACTGTCTTTGTCTCTTTGTCTTTGTCCTACACCACCACCCCCACCTCCACCTCCCTTCTTTGCCTGGTGACAGCACAGGTTTTGTCCTACCCCTCCCCCCCCACCTCCACCTCCCTTCTTTGCCTGGTGACAGCACTGTCTTTGTCTCTTTGTCTTTGTCCTACACACACACCCCACCTCCACCTCCCTTCTTTGCCTGGTGACAGCACTGTCTTTGTCTTTGTCCTACACCCCCCCCCACCTCCACCTCCCTTCTTTGCCTGGTGACAGCACAGGTTTTGTCCTACCCCTCCCCCCCCCACCTCCACCTCCCTTCTTTGCCTGGTGACAGCACAGGTTTTGTCCTACCCCTCCCCCCCCACCTCCACCTCCCTTCTTTGCCTGGTGACAGCACTGTCTTTGTCTCTTTGTCTTTGTCCTACACCCCCCCCCACCTCCACCTCCCTTCTTTGCCTGGTGACAGCACTGTCTTTGTCCTACCCCCCCACCCCTCCCACCTTCACTTCTTTCCGTATTATCTTTGCCTTCTTCTTATCTTCCGCTTTTGTGTAGTTTAATCTATTTACTTTGTGTGTGTGTGTGTGTGCGCGCGCGCGTGTGTGCGTGCATGTGTGTGTGTGTGTGTGTGTGTGTTTCATTAATTTGTTTCACTTTATGTTAATGTTTTACACAAACCTAGGGTAGACACTGAAGGCCTGACCAGCCCGTTGGGATTGTGAATCAGGCATTTCAGTAGGTCGTTTAATTGGGTCAGATATCTACTCTTGTTTGTTTGTTGTTGTTGTTGTTTTTGTTTTTTTTCTTCACAGCTGATGCTCACGCACTGACACCTCGTGGAAGCTCAAACTGATGCTTAATGGCCATTGACGTGTTTAACTTGGGCTCAATATGAATATTTCATTGCATTGACACAAGACAGTGTTCTGGATTAATGGGGGCAAAACTACACAGCAAAAAAGCGAGTCTTCTCAAGACACGTGAGCCTACATGGTACGCGGGCAGGGGCGGTTTGGTCTGTGGGGTGTGCTCAGCAGCTGGAGGGTGGTGTCTTTTGCCGGTGGGCTCTGCAGTCACTGAAATACTGGCTGGTATACCCATGGGGATACTTCTTTTTTAGGCTGTCGCGAGTTTCATCCTGTGGTCTCTTTTGCCTCTGTTCGGGAGCAGTTATGTCCCTTGAATTCTTAATGAAGTGTCCTGTGCGTGCCTTCACCCATCGTGAACACAGTGCAGGCCTCCAACGGTGGTGCAGGATTGCTCCAAGGGCGGGTGGAGACAGTGCTTCTCTGAATCCTCCCCAGCAAATACGGGTGTTTCTCTTTCTCATCGGATAACGGCACCTTTCCATTCTTTATATGTTTTGGATCTGTATTTCTTAATATTCTCTTATTACATTTCCAGTGCGATGTGACAAAAATCAAATGATGTGTCCACAGTTGTGATTTATCTTCTTCTTTTTGTAAAGAGGCTATGACTTCACGTATGTTCGAAGTCACTGTTGCGGGTAGGGTGGTTTCTTGTTCGTAACTTTGGCCTTGAAAGATGATGGCGTTGCTTCCTCCAGTCAATCAAGTTAAACATCTCTGATCCACGGAAACATTTTGTGTTTTCTTTGGGAGGATCTAGTCCGAAGCATGGCCAAACTGATCCGCTCAGGTAGAAAAGAAGCAGACGCTTTCCTGAATAGCATATGAGCAGAAGGTCCTGGGTAATGAAACGTTAAGACACTCAGGCACTGACACTAGACACTGAGATCTTTATAGTCTGTGGCTGACACTTAGACACTGAGATCTTTATAGTCTATGGCTGACACTTAGACACTGAGATCTTTATAGTCTGTGGCTGACACTTAGACACTGAGATCTTTATAGTCTGTGGCTGACACTTAGACACTGAGATCTTTATAGTCTGTGGCTGACACTTAGACACTGAGATCTTTATAGTCTATGGCTGACACTTAGACACTGAGATCTTTATAGTCTGTGGTTGACACTTAGACACTGAGATCTTTATAGTCTATGGCTGACACTTAGACACTGAGATCTTTATAGTCTGTGGCTGACACTTAGACACTGAGATCTTTATAGTCTGTGGCTGACACTTAGACACTGAGATCTTTATAGTCTGAAACTGCCTGGAGGTTGCATTTTCGGTGATGGTGGCATTGTTCATAGTGAATTGGTAGTTTTTGTGACGATCAACTCATCACCTAGATTTGTCTAATGACATGATTTTCGTGCAAAGAAACGTTTGGGACAATGACCTCGACTTTGGAAAAAAAAAAAAAAAAAAAAAAAAAACCAGTGATGGGGCAGTTGTCCTCTTCAGCAATGAAATGTCAGGAGATACTCAAGGTAAGCCTCTGATCAAAAGTGCATGCTTGCAAGTTGATGTGCATTCCGTTGGACTGACAGGTAAAATATGTCACAGGCAGTATTTTCTTTTCTTTCTTTTTAAAAATAAATTTTCACCGGATTATGCTTCTGGTTGTGATTCCATTGTAAAATTCGTTTACTGCATGTCGAGAGCTTTCTAACGAGATGCTACATGACTATATTCGGGTGATTCGGAAAAAACAAGGTTGAAACCGGGTATGTGATGACGTCACAAAATGAGTTTAAGTACCCGAGGGACATTCCTATCGTTCTACTTTTTTGATATGTTAGAGAGGAAGCGTGTTCTGACTTATTCCACTCAAAATAATTTCTGTTGCAATTTGTTCCTTTCTTCACATTTTTTTAGCGTCTACAGACTAGGCTAAAACTCTGAATCTATGCACACACAAAGCCCTACGTCAGTGTTCACCCCTGGTACACACTTTTTTTTTTATGTATGATAGTCGTTCGTGTTCAACTGTGACCATCAGAACAGCAGAGGAGGCAACTGCTGTCCCAACTATCTGGGCTAGAATTAAGATTTTTTTGGAGTCTCGCCCAAGTTACATCCCTTAGATGACTTCGAATTACACAAAGAAATTGGAATAGAATTCATACAAAAAATTCAAAAATACTTTCCAAATATTATTAAACCCAGTCAGCTAATACTGGAAGACAAACTTGTGGGACTGCTTGGGAAATTTGTCAGTAACTGCTGTCCAAAAACGCCATAGCGTGCAGGAGTGATTCAATCTCTTGTTCAATATTTATCTGTTTTGTTTTGCTTTTCTGTGCGTGGTTTCAAGTAATTTTGCATGCGTGTCTTATAAACCTTGTTCAGGTTTAACTGACATTGAAATTGATTCTGATTCTGATTCTGATTTTGGTTCCCCACTCTCTCGGCCGAGAGGGTTATTAAACACATTTGGCGTCGGGATGATTCCCAAAGGCCAACTGGCCCTGATACACACTGACACAGCAACAGGTGGGGTGTCAGGTACAGGTGGGGTGTCGGGTACAGGTGGGGTGTCGGGTACAGGTGGGGTGTCGGGTACAGGTGGGATGTCGGGTACAGGTGGGGTGTCGGGTACAGGTGGGGTGTCGGCTACAGGTGGGGTGTCGGGTACAGGTGGGGTGTCGGGTACAGGTGGGGTGTCGGCTACAGGTGGGATGTCGGCTACAGGTGGGGTGTCAGCTACAGGTGGGGTGTCAGGTACAGGTGGGGTGTCGGTACAGGTGGGGTGTCGGCTACAAGTGGGGTGTCGGCTACAGGTGGGGTGTTGGGTACAGGTGGGGTGTCGGCTACAGGTGGGGTGTCGGGTACAGGTGGGGTGTCGGCTACAGGTGGGGTGTCGGCTACAGGTGGGGTGTTGGGTACAGGTGAGGTGTTGGGTACAGGTGGGGTGTTGGGTACAGGTGGGGTGTCGGGTACAGGTGGGGTGTCGGCTACAGGTGGGGTGTCAGCTACAGGTGGTATTGGGTACAGGTGGGGTGTCGGGTACAGGTGGGGTGTCGGGTACAGGTGGGGTGTCGGCCACAGGTGGGGTGTCGGGTACAGGTGGGTTTGGGTACAGGTGGGGTGTTGGGTACAGGTGGGATGTCGGGTACAGGTGGAGTGTTGGCTACAGGTGGGGTGCTGGGTGACGGGTACAGGTGGGGTGTCGGGTACAGGTGGGGTGTCGGGTACAGGTGGGGTGTTGGGTACAGGTGGGGTGTTGGGTACAGGTGGGGTGTCGGGTACAGGTGGGGTGTCGGCTACAGGTGGGGTGTCGGCTACAGGTGGGGTGTTGGGTACAGGTGGGGTGTCGGCTACAGGTGGGGTGTCGGCTACAGGTAGGGTGTTGGGTACAGGTGGGGTGTTCGGGTACAGGTAGGGTGTTTTGTACAGGTGGGGTGTCGGGTACAGGTGGGGTGTTGGGTATAGGTGGGGTGTCGAGTGTCGGCTACAGGTGGGGTGTCGGGTGTTGGCTACAGGTGGGGTGTTGGCTACAGGTGGGGTGTTGGGTACAGGTGGGGTGTTGGGTACAGGTGGGATGTCGGCTACAGTTGGCGTGTTGGCTACAGGTGGGGTGTTGGGTACAGGTGGGATGTCGGGTACAGGTGGGGTGTCGGCTACAGGTGAGGTGTTGGGTACAGGTGGGGTGTCGGTTACAGGTGGGGTGTCGGGTACAGGTGGAGTGTTGACTACAGGTGGGGTGCTGGGTGTCGGGTACAGGTGGGGTGTTAGGGTACAGGTGGGATGTCGGCTGCAGGTGGGGTGTCGGTTACAGGTAGGGTGTTGGGTACAGGTGGGGTGTCGGCTACAGGTAGAGTGTTGGGTACAGGTGGGGTGTCGGCTACAGGTAGGGTGTTGGGTACAGGTGGGGTATCGGGTACAGGTGGGGTGTTGGGTACAGGTGGGGTGTCGGGTACAGGTAGGGTGTTGGGTACAGGTGGGGTGTCGGGTACAGGTGGGGTGTTGGGTACAGGTGGGGTGTCGAGTGTCGGCTACAGGTGGGGTGTCGGGTGTTGGCTACAGGTGGGGTGTTGGGTACAGGTGGGATGTCGGGTACAGGTGGGGTGTTGGGTACAGGTGGGGTGTTGGGTACAGGTGGGGTGTTGGGTACAGGTGGGATGTCGGGTACAGGTGAGGTGTTGGGTACAGGTGGGATGTCGGCTACAGGTGGGGTGTTGGGTACAGGTGGGGTGTCGGCTACAGGTGGGATGTCGGCTACAGGTGGGGTGTTGGCTACAGGTGGGGTGTTGGGTACAGGTGGGATGTCGGGTACAGGTGAGGTGTTGGGTACAGGTGGGATGTCGGCTACAGGTGGGGTGTTGGGTACAGGTGGGATGTCAGCTACAGGTGAGGTGTTGGGTACAGGTGGGGTGTCGGCTACAGGTGAGGTGTTGGGTACAGGTGGGATGTCAGCTACAGGTGAGGTGTTGGGTACAGGTGGGATGTCAGCTACAGGTGAGGTGTTGGGTACAGGTGGGGTGTCGGCTACAGGTGAGGTGTTGGGTACAGGTGGGATGTCAGCTACAGGTGAGGTGTTGGGTACAGGTGGGATGTCGGCTACAGGTGGGGTGTTGGGTACAGGTGGGATGTCGGCTACAGGTGGGATGTCAGCTACAGGTGGGGTGTTGGGTACAGGTGGGGTGTCGAGTGTCGGCTACAGGTGGGGTGTCGGCTACAGGTGAGGTGTTGGGTACAGGTGGGGTGTCGAGTGTCGGCTACAGGTGGGGTGTCGGGTGTTGGCAACAGGTGGGGTGTCGGCTACAGGTGGGGTGTCGGGTGTTAGCTACAGGTGAGGTGTCAGCCACAGGTGGGGTGTCGGCTACAGGTGGGGTGTCGGTTGCTGATGCAGGTTCACTGTGGCCTTCGTGGTGTTCACGCTGTTTCTGATGTCCACGTCCTACGCCGGGGACCCCTACCTCAACTACTTCCTGGCCGCTCTGATGGAGGTCCCGCCTGGATTCCTCATCTACTTCGGCGTGGACAGGTGGGCGGGGGTACTGTCCGTCCGTCTGTCTGTCTGTCTGTCTGTCTGTTCGCCTCTGACTGATTCTCTTGCTTCCATAAGAATACGCTGGCAGTGTGCAAAATGTGTGCGCTCCTGAATCTGTGAAGAGACAGTGAACTCTCTCTCTCTCTCTCTCTCTGTCCTCTATTTGTGCACTCCGTTTGTAAAGGGCCAAGGCCTGTACAATTAACCCATTTGTGTTCCGTGTGTGTGTGTGTGTGTGTGTGTGATTGTGTGTGTGTGTGTATGTTTGTGTGTGTGTGTGTGCATATGTGTGTGTGTGTTGATGTGTTTGTGTGTGTGTGTGTGTGTGTTTCAGGCTGGGCAGGAAGCACACAGTGCAGGGCATGTTTGCCCTCGCTGGCTTTGGTTGTTTCGCCAGTGCCATCTGCCTCATGTTTCCTGGTAGGAGACAGTGTGTGTGTGTGTGTGTGTGTGTGTGTGTGTGTGTGTGTGTGTGTGTGTGTGTGTGTGTGTGCACGCACAGACAGTAGAGCATGGAGATTAAAAAGCGATTGTGTGTATGTGTGTGTGTGTGTAGGCCCTTACCAAATAATATGCTATTTTTTTCGATACACATTATTATTATAATAAGGGGGGTGGAAGCAAATTTGAGCACCTTAAGTTTGAACTCTGTTTTATCTGAAACTACAACACACAAATACATGAAAAGTATTTTAGCAAGTAAACACCACGGAATACTTCGAATATTAAAGCTTAATTCCCCATAACTTGCAAAATAACTGACAAAACTGAATAATTTCACTTTTCACAGCTTTCAAACTGTTTTTACATTGTGAATTGTTTTTGTGCGAACTTTTTGGTGAAGACAGTCATAACACGACACTCGCCATCGGCTTGTTAGAACGACGGCGTGCTTGTATGTCTAACGTACTCAAATTACCAGCATCTCCCCAATTATTTCGATGACATCGCAGCCACTTCAGCATTTTTTTTTTTTTTTTTTTTTCAAAAGCAAACTGCTTAGAGGGAAGTAGCCCATGATTTTATTACACTCAGATTGCTTCCGATCACAGCCAGAGATATTCAGAAACGTATATTTTGTTAGATTGTTTAATATATGTACAAGATGGCTGAATAGCCAACTGGTAGATCCTTGTGTGGTAAAAGTTTGTTTAGATTCCCTTATTGCCAACAATGATAGGTTCCGATTTGTGGAAAAACTTCTTTTTAATATAATTATGGAACAGCGGTGGTAGATCTGGTGACAGAACAACTGAATGTTGAGTTTATTGATTGATTGTTCATTGGTTCATTCGCCGGCGGGAAATGGTCACGTGACCCAAGTGTTTTGAGAACGCGTAATAGAGTGAGAACAGAAATGGGGTATGGGGTATAACAACAGATTCCCTTGCTGTCAATCACAGCATTTGTCAAGGCAGTAGACGGGCGCAATAGCCGAATGGTTAAAGCGTTGGACTTTCAATCTGAGGGTCCCGGGTTCGAATCATGGTGACGGCGCGTGGTGAGTAAAGGGTGGAGATTTTTTACGATCTCCCAGGTCAACATATGTGCAGATCTGCCAGTGCCTGAACCACCTTCGTGTGTATACGCAAGCAGAAGATCAAATACGCACGTTAAAGATCCTGTAATCCATGTCAGCGTTCGGTGGGTTATGGAAACACGAATATACCCAGCATTCACACCCCCGAAAGCGGAGTATGGCTGCCTACATGGCGGGTTAAAAACGGTCATACACGTAAAAACCCACTCGCGTATATACGAGTGAATGTGGGAGTTGCAGCCCACGAACGCAGAAGAAGAAGAAGTCAAGGCAGTCAGTAATGATGACTGAATGATAATTCTTGGTTTCTTGGATGGGTTGCATGGACACAGATTAGTACACCTACACTGAGATTCAGTACACCACACCTACGTGCAGGTGTGATGTGATTTGGCATGGTATTATTTTGTCTGGATTTTTTTTCTTCTCCTTTTGGTTTGGTGAATGGTGTTTGAAGGTTTGATGTGGAGGTCAGAATGGGGTTATGGCATTTTGAATTTGTATTGTCTTGTGTTGACAGATTACTTGTGTATCTTTGCAGTCAAGAACACCCTGCGATTTGTTATCTTTTTTCTTTTTTTTTTAATTTCTTACACTAATTGAACCAGTACACCTTTTCAATGATTACTACTAAGTGCATGTAACCTTGTGGACAATTTTCAAGTCGTTGTCATCAACTGATGAGGATTTGTTGTTGTTGTCTGTCTCTTTTTTTTTCTTTTTTTTCTTTTTTTTTTTTTTTTTTTTTTTTATAGAAAGTATCCACCAGACACTTTGTTTTTCCTTGTTTTTGTTGGGTTTTTTTTGGTGGTATGAGGGGTGAAAATTTAGTCTGTCAATAGTAGATGAGGATGTAAAGTAAGAAAAGACGAATACAATATTTTAAAAATGGAAGCTTCATCGCGGTTTGGTCTTTTGAGTTTGTTGTGGTTTCTCAAGGCCTGACTAAGCGCGTTGGGTTACGCTGCTGGTCAGGCATCTGCTTGGCAGATGTGGTGTAGCTTATATGGATTTGTCCGAACACAGTGACGCCTCCTTGAGCTACTGATACTGATACTGTGGTGAAATTAAAAGTTTTAAGAGTGTTTCTTTCAAAGTTACTTTTTCTGTGTATAACTCTCACCAACCCCAGCCATCCCAGGTGGACGGCAGCTGTATTAATTGAGTTTATGAAGTCTTGGATTTTTGTGCTTGTGTGATAAACTGCCTTTAAAAGTGCCTTACAGTGTATTATGCTTTGGTTGATTAAACTGACACTGTGGTAGTGTGTGATTGATTTCAGATGATGCAATACTGGCACGAATGTCGGCTGTGTTTGCCATGGCGGGCATGTTGGGAGGATCAGGGGCCTTTTCCAGTCTCTTCTTCTACACTCCGGAATACTTCCCCACCAACATAAGGTGCTTTTTTCTCCTTTTTTGACTCACTTGTGTAAACAAAGTGAGTATGTTTTAACCCGGCGTTCGGTTGTCTGTGTGTGTCTGTGTGTGTCCGTGTGTCTGTGTGTCCGTGGTAAACTTTAACATTGACATTTTCTCTGCAAATACTTTGTCAGTTGACACCAAATTTGGCATAAAAATAGGAAAAATTCAGTTCTTTCCAGTCATCTTGTTTAAAACAATATTGCACCTCTGGGATGGACATGAAAAAATAAAAAATAAGCCTAATTATATGCAAACTGCATTTACTGTTATATTTATATTTTTTGTATTCTCTAAACTTGGCACTTTCACCTCTTATTCTGACACAACAACAAGAGGAGTCATTATTATCATTTTTTGTTTAAACAGGAACTTCTTTTGCTAAGCATGGAAATTTTATTTATTTTGCAAACATTTTTGGTGCAGATAGTAAAGAAGGGAAATTACTCTGTAACTAATGCTAGGGGACTTAATTTATCACAAGTGAGTCTTGGAAGGCCTTGCCTCTCTTGTTTCCTTTTTTTCTCATCTCTCACTGCTCCAGTGGCATTGCTCCCACTCCCTGCTGATTCCAAGCTCTCCTTGCAGCCACACCCAGGTTCAGTTCGTCTGCCACAGTCCAAGTGGCAGAAGTCCAAAGGTAAATGCAAGATCGCCATTGGACCACACATCAGAGAAGATCCTGCACCTCTGCTGAGTTACTGCTGCGGGTGTTCCAAGGTGCCAGTTATGGTTCAGTGTACACAGTGTTAGGTCATGTTCGACATGAAGACCGCCATTCAGTGTACACAGTTCACTGTCTGTTAGGTCATGTTCGACATGAAGACCGCCATTCAGTGTACACAGTTCACCGTCTGTTAGGTCATGTTCGACATGAAGACCGCCATTCAGTGTACACAGTTCACTGTCTGTTAGGTCATGTTCGACATGAAGACCGCCATTCAGTGTACACAGTTCACTGCCTGTTATGTCATGTTCGACATGAAGACCGCCATTCAGTGTACACAGTTCACTGCCTGTTAGGTCATGTTCGACATGAAGACCGCCATTCAGTGTACACAGTTCACTGCCTGTTAGGTCATGTTCGACATGAAGACCGCCATTCAGTGTACACAGTTCACTGCCTGTTAGGCCATGTTCGACATGAAGACCACCACCACTTTCCTCCAGTTACAGTCCCCCATGAATCTGCCAACACCGAAATCCTTGACAGGGCCTCACCGAGAAGTGGAGGGAATTAAAACCGAGGTCACCATGAAAGCAGAGCATGAAAAAGCACAGAATTTGGGGCAGTAGTTGATGATTAATGAAGATGGCCGACGTTGCTGCTTTGGAGGGGCTTAAGTGGTAAGGCTCTGGCTGTACTCCAGACTTCATTTTCGCCAACGTCAACCAGGCCCAAGAGATACAGACACCTGTTGTGTTGGTCAGGAACTTTGAGCAACCTTGTGAAAGATGCATCCTTGAAGTGGATGACCCATGATTGTATTGTCCCAGCCTTTCCATTTGAACGTAGCACACACACCTCTGAGTAAGGGCTAGCCACAGGCCACAAAATCCCACAAAAATAATTTCATGCACTGCATGTGATGGAACTCAAACTCCTAGCCTCCCTGTCATCAATACAGCGCTAACCACTTCACCACAGTAGCTGGTGAGGTGCCATCTTTGTGTTGAACTTTTCTCGTTTTTTGTTGTTGTTTTTTTAAACTGACATGACAAAGGAAAAAATATTTTTATCCATTGTAAACAACTGTAACAGTCTTTCACAAGCACACAGTTTTCTTTATTTTCATGGAGAATACATGATGGTGTAAAAAGAGTTGTTGTCTTGTTTGTTTTGTTTTTTTAGAAACCAGGCTTTGGGTACTGGATCAACTGTTGGTCGTATTGGTGGAATGATTGCACCTTTTATGAAGAATTTGGTGAGTATGTGGATGTGTGCATGTGTTGTATGACTGTTTCAAAGTGTCATAGCGTGCGGAATAATCCCTATGTGCTACACCACGTTTTGAAAAAAAAGAAAAGAAAAAAAAAAAAGAGGCGCTGATGCCAGACCTTTGCATATACCCAGTACTGTGGTCAGGCATTAACTCTCTCCATACGAACGGCGAAAGAGACGACGTTAACAGCGTTTCACCCCAATTATCATCATCAAAATATTGCAAGCGGTAGGCTCTTGTACTGAAGAGGTGAATATTGACAAAGAAAACCACAATTCTGACGACGGAAGCTAAAGGTTGGGTCATTCAGACACCCACTGGACATCCGAGGGGTCTGTGTAGAGGAGAAGAGAGGACTGGCCGTACTGAGTGAGTTAAAATATACAGTAAACTACCTTGTAAAAACCCAGAATCTATACACGCTCACCTCCCTTTTCGTGCCTGTGCATTGGGTAAAATACCATGTAAACGCCCATCCTCCACTTTGAGAAAGAAATATCATGATCTAGTTAATCAGTTTGCTCTTTGGGTTCATGTTGCTTTACAAACCAGTACAGATATAAAGAACTGATTGCTTGCATGTAATGGTAATAACGACCAAGTGAGAGTATGGCGTTACTCCGAGGTGCATTGTCTTGTTCAAATAGCTAGCGTTCTGTTCACACTCCATGTTCTCTCTCTCTCTCTCTCTTGAATACAGCCAAATGAGTGTGCGCTCACTTGCGTGTGTACTTGAGAGAGAGGGGGGAGGGGCAACAGAAAGAAAGAATGATGAACAAATGGAGATGGAGAGAAGACAAGTACAGAAACACATTCATTATACATTTAAACTGTTGCCTGTTGATTAACATAACCAGTTTAACGAGAGACTTCTCGCGCATGTAGTTAACGCCCAAACAGTACTTTATTGGGAAACTTAGTAAAGAAATGGTACAGGGTACAAGTACATAGTCAACTCCCATCCCCAACTTGAGGATAAAATTTGTGCAAAGAGGGGGTGGGCTCTTACAAGGTAGTTTACAGTGTATGTTTATGTATTGTGTATGTGGACATTGACGCTGTGCTGTAGTGGCATAAAGACGTTTGAAAACAAGAGAACGCTGGCCATAAAGGAGAAGCGTGAGCGAAGGAAGCAGGGCTCAACTTCCGGAGACCTTTTCCCTTGCAACACCTGTGGGAAGTGCTGTGCATCCAGAATCGGCCTCTTCTCCCATATGAGGACACACACTGACAGATAAGCCTGCCTGCCTACTCATCCGTCGGTCCGACGGGAGACTCCATCATGTGGAAATTACCTTTCAAGTACTAGTCGTTCACTGACATGTTTTTGTTATGAATGAATGGGTTCATGAATAAACACGCAAAAAATCTGTGTACCTTGTTTATGCACACATGCAAGCATGAGACATGATTATCTCCTACATGTACTGCGGATCTTTAACTACGTTAAAAGTCCACTACCCGTCCATCAATAACATACTGCACACTCGACTCTTAAGATTATTTGAGCCATATGCGTGTGTTGTCATCTCAAAAACTGTTCGGGACAAGAAAATAAGAACTTTGTGATGTGTTATAAAACCTGTGTAGGATTGTTCTTTGTTCAATGCAGATTGTTTCTGATAGCGATAATGCATCCCCTCCAAAATATGCAACAATAGAAACAACTGCATTGAGTAAACCCTGTTTAAAGTTTATCTTTGTTTTTATTGTTCTCATTTCATTTTAATGTTGCATTTTTGTTCTAAGTCAGATTTTAAAATATGTTTCAGTCCACTGTTTTGTATTGCAAAGTTTGTATCAATCCAGCATTTATTTTGTGAAGTTTGTTTCAGTCCGTTGATTTATATTTTTTTTAAATCAATCCAGTGCTTTATTTTGCACTTGTGACGTTTGTTTCAATACAGTGCTTTATTTTGCGATTGTGACGTTTGTTTCAATCCAGTGCATTATATTGTGAAGTTTGTTTCAATCCAGTGCATTATTTTGCACTTGTGAAGTTTGTTTCAATCCAGTGCTTTATTTTGCACTTGTGAAGTTTGGTTCAATCCAATGCTTTATTTTGCACTTGTGAAGTTTGTTTCAATCCAGTGCCTTATATTGTGAAGTTTGCTTCAATCCAGTGCTTTATTTTGTGATTGTGGAGTTTTTTTTTCAGTCCAGTGCTTTATGTTGTGAAGTTTGTTTCAATTCAGTGCTTTTTTTTTAGACTGCAAAATTTGCTTCAATCCAGAGCTTTACATTGCAGTTTGTTTCAGTTCAGAGCTTTACATTGCAGTTTGTTTCAGTTCAGAGCTTTACATTGCAATTTGTTTCAGCACAGAGCTTTACATTGCAGTTTGTGTCAGTTCAGAGTTTTACATTGCAGTTTGTGTCAGTCCAGAGCTTTACATTGCAGTTTGTTTCAGTTCAGAGCTTTACATTGCAGTTTGTTTCAGCACAGAGCTTTACATTGCAGTTTGTTTCAGTTCAGAGCTTTACATTGCAGTTTGTGTCAGTCCAGAGCTTTACATTGCAGTTTGTTTCAGTTCAGAGCTTTACACTGTAGTTTGTGTCAGTCCAGAGGTTTACATTGCAAAGTTTGTTTCAGTTCAGAGCTTTGCACTGTAGTTTGTGTCAGTCCAGAGCTTTACATTGCAAAGTTTTTTTCAGTCCAGAGATTTACATTGCATTTTGTTTCAGTTCAGAGCTTTACATTGCAAAGTTTGTTTCAGTCCAGAGTTTTACATTGCATTTTGTTTCAGTTCAGAGCTTTACATTGCAAAGTTCGTGTCAGTCCAGAGTTTTACATTGCAAAGTTTGTGTCAGTTCAGAGCTTTACGTTGCAAACTTTGTGTCAGTTCAGAGCTTTACATTGCTGTTTGTGTCAGTTCAGACCTTTAAATTGCTGTTTGTGTCAGTTCAGAGCTTTACATTGCAGTTTGTGTCAGTCCAGAGCTTTACATTGCAGTTTGCTTCAGTTCACAGCTTTACATTGCAGTTTGCTTCAGTTCAGAGCTTTACATTGCAAAGTTTGTGTCAGTCCAGAGCTTTACATAGCTGTTTGTGTCAGTTCAGAGCTTTACACTGCAGTTTGTGTCAGTTCAGAGCTTTACATTGCAAAGTTTGTGTCAGTCCATAGCTTTACACTGCAGTTTCTGTCAGTTCAGAGCTTTACACTGCAGTTTGTGTCAGTTCAGAGCTTTACATTGCAAAGTATGTGTCAGTTCAGAGCTTTACATTGCAAAGTTTGTTTCAGTCCAGAGCTTTACTTTGCTGTTTGTCAGTTCAGAGCTTTACATTGCAAAGTTTGTTTCAGAGCTTTACATTTGCAGTTTTTGTCAGTCCAGAGCTTTACACTGCAGTTTGTTTAAGTTGTTTCAGTCCAGTGCTTTTCATTGCAGTTTCAGTACAGAGCTCTATATTGCAAAGCATGTTTCAGTCCAGAGCTTGACACTGCAGAGTTCATTTCAATCCAGTGCTTTTAGTTTGTTTCAAATGAATGTTTTATATTGTTAGTTTGCTTCAATCCAATGTTATCTTACTATCAAGTTTGTTGATAGAAGTATGTAAATTTTCATTTGTTTGCATATGTGCACTTTGAATCTGCTTATATTTTGTTGATGATGTGTGTAATGCTTCGAGGACAGCCAGGTCACCTGAGCAATGTAAGAGCTCCTTGTGGAACCTGAATTTGAAGCCTGTTGAGCCCGACCGCACTGTGTTTGGTGTGCAGGCTGTGATTGCCATGTGGGCTCCAAGCATCATCAGTGGCTCCCTGTGTGTGCTGGTTGTCATCTGTGTGCACTTTCTGCCCGAGACCAGGGGCAGGCAACTTCCCACAGACATTGAGGACATTGAAGCGTGGTACTCCCAACAGGGCGGGGCACAAAAGGAAACCAAAGACAGGGTGTGCTAGAAGAAAGAAAGAAATTAGTGTGCTGCTTCAAATAGGTCAGCCCTTTGGTCCACAACAATACAAACGGATAAAAAAAAAAATCTTTCAATGTATCAGACCTTGATCGTACATGGTGTGTATCATACCAGTGAACCAGTTTGCTATCTTCAGTGCCTTGCGCACATCTTCTATAATGGATAAAGTGTTCATTTGGATTTGGTTCCACAGTATAAAAAAAGAAAAAATCTAGCCTAATACATTTATGAAAACATGGTGGCGTAGTCCTGAATTTGACACAATAGGAAGAAATTATCTCCAAAATTATAAAATCATTGTAAATCTTACAGGGATAACTGAGTCCTAAATTTGCATTATATATTATCAGAGGTGAGAAATTAAATAATGGAGAAACTCTTGTGCATCTGTTGTTCATACGATATGAACAGCCACATGGAGCTTTTTCTTAGGTCTGTGGGTCCTTGAAAGACAAAGTAGGTTAATTCAGAACACATAGAAATCTGTGAGAACCGGTAGTTGTGGTATTTGATTGTTACAGAGTGCCACAATCTGATTTCCTCGTGCTGGGGAATTCAAGCGCTTCTGTATATTAGCACGTTTTTTGTACTGGTCAGCGAGTATATTTTTCTCTGCCCTGTTTAACTGGCTAGTGGCACACAGTCTGTAGCAGAGGCTTGGAAGAAAAAGGTCTCGCTGTTGGTGCTGTGTGGTTCTGGCTACAGGTAATTACATATTAGTTATTTTTCATAAGAGTTTAAAGATTTGGTTAGTCTTTTTGTGTAATTTCTTTTTTATGTACCATAAATGTAGTTCATATTTGTTGTGCATATTTTGGTGGAACTATGCTTTGCAATATATTGTGTAAACTTGGCTACACAGCAAATTGACCGAGGGACAGTATTTTCTCTGTACATACAATCGCTAGCATGAAGAGCAAAGGTAGTATAGAATTATGCTATCTTTATAATTCTAAATGTTGAGAAACATGGCCACGTTTTACATAATAACCTGGGAATCATTATAAGATATTCCGTTCCCCTTGTTTGTCCCACTGCATGGATAATGAATGAATGTTTTCCTCTTTTTGTGTCATGTAAGCAGCATGGCCTTGATGGGAAATCAGTATTTGATAATTGGAGAGTACATGGATATTCCAAAATAATTATTTGAACTAATATAGGTAGGGGCATAAATGGAAAAGGATGAATTAGGTGAAAGGGGAATGTGGAAATTATATGGAGAGCATATCTTACGGGTCTTAATACACCGTCCCAGTGTTCCGGGACAGACGTAGAGACAGCCCAGTCCGAGGAGATGGGATCAACCCACTGTCCGAGGAGACGTGGTAGTTGCCCAGTCCGGGGAGACTGGAGCGGGACAGACCTGGCTGTGGTCTGACGAGGCTGGTGCATCCTTGAGACAACACGTGTCTAAGACTAAGACACGTCTGAAGGAACCACGAAATTTGTGTGTGCGGCACAAGACCAGAGGTGATGTGTGTGTTGACTGTTCAGTTCGTGGACCCACAGAAACATTGAAGAACAGAAGTCCGCATTCCCCAGATACAAAATCGGATGCCTGCATTTGTGTATGTATGTGCGTGTGTATACTAATTGCTTATTGAGCAGAACAATTTGTGAATCTTTTTTTGTTGTTGTTAAATTATATAGGCTCAGGGGCAATACCTTGTCTGTTTTGTTTACAGAAGATTGCGGGAGAATGAGACTGAACTCAAATGTAAATGTTTGTTGCCTCCCTTTAGTCTAGTCTGCCTTTCACTCTCTTCTGTAACATTGATTTTGTTGACATTTTTCTTGCAAGCCACTCACGGCTGCTCAGCCGAGCACAAAATCCACCTCTTTAGTTTCCGAGCAGCGTCTAGCGTCTGGGGTCAAACTTTTTTTAATGCCAGACTTTCCCACCACACTCTGCATTGGCCGGCGCATTCACCGCGCGCGGTATTTCTGGCCCCGCGTGCCAAACCTGGACACTGCCTTCTTTGTTTCACTTGGCCCCGCAGCCCCTGCCCCACTTTTCTCACGCTTCCATAGCATCCACACATTTCCTGCAGCGATTACACTCACCCTGCTCTACATGCCCCTGCTGCTTGCACTCACCATGCTACAGTGTGTTCATTTAAACACTTGTTGTGCTGACAAGAAAAAATCTACAACTCAAAAGGGTGGGCTGATCTGCATGCAGGCATGCTAAATGTTTTGGTGATTTTTACGATTTCATTGTAATAAGCGTATGTTTTCTTAGAGAGGGATTTAAATTTTACGATTTTTGCGATCATGTTTCTGCTTGACCTTCTCTTCTCTTTCTTCATGCATGTTTCAACCGTTGCCGCAACAATTGCTATGTAAGAAAATATATTGTGTTTGGAGTCAATGGAAAGCTCATTTTGCATTCTTTGTAGAAACCCACTTCTTTTGTCGTTATTTCCAATCCATCCGGGAAGATGATGCGCGAAAGAAACAAAGCAGATTTACCGCTGAACAAGCGTACAGCGAGTGCCGCTGGCACGGCCTGTTTGTCAGCCACGTTTATTTATATCCATGCCCTACTTTCCTGGGTTCATGAACTTTCGCTGGGCCAACTAAAGTGCCAGCACTGAACATCCGTGCACTGTCATATCATTATGAAGTACTTCAACGAACATGTCATGAATAAAGTTAATGGATTGTCAGAATCATTGGAAATTGTTCACAAATGAAAACATACTTAAGTGTCATGACATCCATTCTGCTTTAGAAGCAACAATGTTCACAGGATTGAAAGTGGTTGATTAAAAAAAAAAAAAAAAAAAAGTAGAAAGATACAGGTACGTATACACTTGTCACAAGCAAACCAAACCAGGACTGCTATGACCTTGACTGTGAGACAAGGTCAGATGGATTGGTCAGAACTCTTGGAGCGTTAGCAGTTCATGTACATGCTAAGCTTTGTTGGAGTTGGCTAGAACTCTAAAAGAGCATGGAAAAAAGAATTGCTGCAGACTGTAGACTACTATGAGAAAGCACAGAATACCACCTTCCTGACTGATGTAAACAGTTTTAGGCCATCACATGGAGTGTAAAACCACCATTTTTGTGCATGATTTTTATTCACTGATGTTTAAGAAAAGTCAGATGTCAACAGCTGATTCAACCTGTTATCATATTGCAGAGATTGCAGTCTTTAATTATAAGACAGCTTGGTCTTTTTCTATTAGAAACAGAAAGTACATAGACAATAGAGAAGAAAATATTAGCTTTATTTCTTCAAAATACAGTTGTGCTTGCAGTTTAAATACAAATGTGTAATTGTTCATATCTTGACATTCATGTGAATTCTCTCAATACATTCTCAGGACGCGTCATAAAATCAACTTGCCCATAGTTTAAATACTTTCTTATACTCTTGACGATTGCAATGCAGAGACATTCTGCACTGACACAAACACTGAGGTAAAGGGACTGATGGCTTTTCTTAACTTAAAAAAATGGATTTACAATCATTTTCTCCTGTAACTTGCAAAACATAGGATTTACAATCATTTTCATAAACTCTACAAGTTTAGGAAATTTTCATTGCTCATGACCTTGAAGCCATTTATGCCCATTTATATTTGAGCTACCTCCTTCTATCCAAATGCAGCAGACCAGTTTACGCTTTCAGAAGTTTTTAAGCAAAGAAAGGAAAATTAATTTCAATTTTAAACTTCAAAACTGACAGCAAACATATGTAATATACCAGCCGCAAAAAGTTCTTTCAGTGCACTGTAATTCTGGTTGTGACACAAACATCTGGGGAAATAATTTTGGTTATTTCACAACCATATGGGAAAACATTGACTTGGTAGCATCTTGCGTATCCTTGAAAACTTGAAGCTGTAAATACATTCAGAAACACTGGTAGAAATAAATGGAAGGCAACCTGTTTCATCCTAATTACTATGATAATAATTTGTTCACTCATAAAGTCTTCACATAAATCTGTCAGCTATGTTTGTTTGTTTTTGTTTGTTGGTTTTTTCTTGTTTTTTAAGCCCCAACAACCCACTCACCCTTTTCAAAATGCAAAATGTTCCTCAATCAAACCTTATACATCTTTTTAACATAACACTAAAACTGAAACCCGCTTCTCCAGAAAAAACAACAACAAAACACAACCAATTGTAAACACAATCGATATGCTAGCATATGTAAGACTGGATAAACACATTTTATTTGATTTCACTCAGCAATAATGCCCCCATTCTGTGAAAAATATTGTTTCATTCACCTGTTGAATGTAGTCAAAATCACTCAGGAATATACACGATCCCCAAACTCACTATCTTTAATTTTCTAGCGTCCTAATTTCTTCACTGGCAAAAAATCACAAACATCTTTTTCTTTTTCTACTTCTTTAAAAGAAACCTGTTCCTAATAATCACAAAACGTAAATAACAAAATGTTTTAAAATTTGCAATTAGGAAGAAATGCATTGGAATCAACGTGCATGTTAAACATCATCAATTTAAAGAAATTTACTCAATTCAACATTGTTCAAAGAGGGCATGAGTTGTAACTGCCCTGTTGAGCAAATACTCAGCTCTTGACATCAACTTGCTGAGCAGCCTGCCAAGCAAACATAACATTTTGTTTCAAAAGAAACTTCTTGACAATTTTAATTCCCTGCATCATGGCACCACACCAGTAAATATTCCACACAAACTGCATACACGTTTTCAGATCCAGCCTTTGGGTAAATCATGAATACATGATCATCATCATCATCATCATCACCATCATCAACAACACCTGTACGCTGTTCAATAATTGATATCCATGACTGTAATACACAACGTTGAGTTGTCTGTCCGTCAGTCTCCTTTCTGATTGTCTGTTCTGTTACTCAAACTTGATTCCTTGAGCCAGGGGCAGCTCCTTGCTGAAGTTGATGGTGCTGCAGAAGTAAATGAGACAAACATCCTCAGCCTTTCTCATGTTCATGTCACATTATCAACTGCTTTTGTTCTACTTGTACTGCAATTTTACAAAGAGAAAATGTTGTAAAAGCCTTCAAGTAACACTATGAAAACAAAGTTTTAAACTGTACAGATTCAGGAAATAAACATGGGCACTCACATCCCCTCATTTCTTTCTAAACCCTCTTCCCAGTTCCTCCTTTCACGATCAATCTTGTTACCCCCCCTACCTCCCAGGTTAGGTAAATTTACATTTGATATAACCCCTGTGTTGTGATGATGACTGAAACAAGCACCAAAACTTTATGCACATTCAGAACTATTCCAACAGGATGAATCACTGAAAAACTGTCACTGTGTGATTTGCATACAAGGAGCATGAGTGCATTTACATCTTTTATGTTACCCAGCATGCAATGTTTTGAAGACAAAACAAACCAGAACTTTTCGTACCACAATCAAATTGCTGCAAGTCAAGACCACATCTACCTATCTTTACAGTGGCAGTAAAATACAGAGTCCTGGATTTAGCTACTCAACAGAAAGGCATGACAGAGGGATTGGATTATGCAACTAATCTACCATTTAATAAGACTGTTTTTTGTGTGTATTTTTTTGCATAGTAATATTTATGACACATATATATAAATATACATACATATATATGCATTTATAAGAAATGTGTGCACGTGATAATATTACTGTGTATCTTTATGAATCTATCATTTGCCATCAACCACAAGAACATGAAGATGTGACAACTGGTTTTTTTTCTGTTTCAGTTTTCAGTAGCTCAAGGAGGCGTCAATGTGTTCGGACAAAACCATATACGCTACACCACATCTGCCAAGCAGATGCCTGACCAGCAGCGTAACCCAACGCACTTAGTCAGGCCTTGAGAAAACAAAAACAAAAAAAACAACAACAACAACGAGGGAATAAATAATAGATAAGCTTACATAAATAAATAAATAATAATTATAATATGACAACTGACCATGTGGAACGACGCATGTACTGTTTCCATGCATCGCTGCCAGACTCTCTGCCCCCTCCAGTGTGCTTCTCTCCCCCTGGCACAGCACACCAACAAACCATCATACAAAGACATCTCTCTCCCCTGCCACAACACACCAACAAACCATCACACAAAGACATCTCTCTCCCCTGTCACACCACACCAACAAACCATCACACAAAGACATCTCTCTCCCCTGTCACACCACACCAACAAACCATCATACAAAGACATCTCTCTCCCCCTGTCACAGAACACCAACAAACCATCATACAAAGACATCTCTCTCCCCTGTCACAGAACACCAACAAACCATCATACAAAGACATCTCTCTCCCCCTGTCGCAGCACACCAACAAACCATCATACCAAGACATCTCTCTCCCCTGTCACAGCACACCAACAAACCATCATACAAAGACATCTCTCTCCCCCTGTCGCAGCACACCAACAAACCATCATACAAAGACATCTCTCTCCCCCTGTCGCAGCACACCAACAAACCATCATTCAAAGACATCTCTCTCCCTATCACAGCACACCAATAAACCATCATACAAAGACATCTCTCTCCCTGTCACAGCACACCAATAAACCATCATACAAAGACATCTCTCCCCCTGTCACAGCACACCAACAAACCATCATTCAAAGACATCTCTCTCCCCCTGCCACAGCACACCAACAAACCATCATACAAAGACATCTCTCTCCCCCTGCCACAGCACACCAACAAACCATCATACAAAGACATCTCTCTCCCTGTCACAGCACACCAACAAACCATAATACAAAGACATCTCTCTCCCTGTCACAGCACACCAACAAACCATCATACAAAGACATCTCTCTCCCTGTCACAGCACACCAACAAACCATCATTCAAAGACATCTCTCTCCCCCTGTCACAGCACACCAACAAACCATCATACAAAGACATCTCTCTCCCTGTCACAGCACACCAACAAACCATCATACAAAGACATCTCTCTCCCTGTAACAGCACACCAACAAACCATCATACAAAGACATCTCTCTCCCCCATCACAGCACACCAACAAACCATCATACAAAGACATCTCTCTCCCCATGTCACAGCAAAGACATCTCTCTCCCCTGCCACAGCACACCAACAAACCATCATACAAAGACATCTCTCTCCCCGTCATGTCACAGCACACCAACAAACCATCATACAAAGACATCTCTCTCCCCGTCATGTCACAGCACACCAACAAACCATCATACAAAGACATCTCTCTCCCCATCATGTCACAGCACACCAACAAACCATCATACAAAGACATCTCTCCCCCCTGTCACAGAACACCAACAAACCATCATACAAAGACATCTCTCTCCCCCTGCCACAGCACACCAACAAACCATCATACAAAGACATCTCTCTCCCCCTGTCACAGCACACCAACAAACCATCATACAAAGACATCTCTCTCCCCCTGTCACAGCACACCAACAAACCATCATACAAAGACATCTCTCTCCCCCCTGTCACAGCACACCAACAAACCATCATACAAAGACATCTCTCTCCCCCCTGTCACAGCACACCAACAAACCATCATACAAAGACATCTCTCTCCCTGTCATGTCACAGCACACCAACAAATCATCATACAAAGACATCTCTCTCCCCTGTCATGTCACAGCACACCAACAAACCATCATACAAAGACATCTCTCTCCCCCTGTCACAGCACACCAACAAACCATCATTCAAAGACATCTCTCTCCCCCTGTCACAGCACACCAACAAACCATCATTCAAAGACATCTCTCTCCCCCTGTCACAGCACACCAACAAACCATCATACAAAGACATCTCTCTCCCCCTGTCACAGCACACCAACAAACCATCATTCAAAGACATCTCTCTCCCCCTGTCACAGCACACCAACAAACCATCACACAAAGACATCTCTCTCTCCCTGTCACAGCACACCAACAAACCATCATACAAAGACATCTCTCTCCCCTGTCACAGCACACCAACAAACCATCACACAAAGACATCTCTCTCTCCCTGTCACAGCACACCAACAAACCATCATACAAAGACATCTCTCTCCCCTGTCACAGCACACCAACAAACCATCATACAAAGACATCTCTCTCCCCCTGTCACAGCACACCAACAAACCATCATACAAAGACATCTCTCTCCCCTGCCACAGCACACCAACAAACCATCATACAAAGACATCTCTCTCCCCGTCATGTCACAGCACACCAACAAACCATAATACAAAGACATCTCTCTCCCCTGTCACAGCACACCAACAAACCATCATACAAAGACATCTCTCTCCCCCTGTCACAGCACACCAACAAACCATCATACAAAGACATCTCTCTCCCCCTGCCACAGCACACCAACAAACCATCATACAAAGACATCTCTCTCCCCCTGTCACAGCACACCAACAAACCATCATACAAAGACATTGGGGCAAACTGTACAGTGAGAAACTGTTAACCATAGCCAATGATTTAAATAAACTGAATGCTCATATATCATTTTTCATGTGTAAGGTAGTCTGCAGTAAAAACAAAGAAACTTTTCTTGAACCGACAGCAGTCTAACAACCAAATGTTGACATCAGTAAACTGGATGAAAATCTCTTGGTATTAACATTGGGGACAAAACTGATGAAAAACTGTCCTGGCATGAATTGTTACAATGACTGAAATTTATGACTGGCCATCATGCAATTATGAAATTCATACTGAAAATACCTGATATATATGTGTATCTAAAAACTATTCATATTCATAGTCTTAGCCTTTTTTTCTACTTCACTTTCTAAGTGGAACACCTATCATTAAACCATCTATGTATGCATACACACATTAAGTTTCCACAGTTAAAAATATGAAAGAAAGAGTTGAGGCCTCTCTAAGAACATGCACTGTTTTGGGAGTTAAAAACATACAGAAAAAAGGTCAGCTCCATACACCCTCCCTCACCCTCTCCAATGCTTGCACATTCAAACCAATGTTTCAAGAGGTGGTGGTGAAAACTGAATCAAGGTCAGGAGACACCCTGCTCCTAAAAAATGTAAAAAAAAAGGTCTGAAAGGCAAAATGCTGCTCACCAAAGGCTCCTCCAATCTCTGCTCCGCTGGTGGGAATGTTGACATTGACAATGCCACAGTCAGATCCTTTGGGTCTGCAACATTATCATCTTACACGTTGACAATGCCACTGTCAGATCCTTTTAGTTTGCAGCATTATTATCTTACAGCTGTTAATGGTTAATGGACCCACAGCCTTCAATATCCACTCGGGCTGTGAATTTGTATCCACTATGTCTGGACTGGCACAGAAAGATAGGCCCCAAATCTTCTTCCGCCATTCTAACATTCCCAAACAAGTCAGGTACCCATCCATTATCACTGTTTTCACTGTCATCATCACCATCATCATCACTGCTTTCATCAGCATCACCATCATCATCACTGTCATCATCACCAGCATTACTACTGCTTTCATCAGCATCACCATCATCATCACTGCTTTCATCACCATAACCAGCATTACTACTGCTTTCACCATCATCATCACCAGCATTATCATTGCTTTCATCATTATCACTGCTTTCATCATCATCACCATCATCATCATTACTGCTTTCATCACCATCATCATCACCATCATTATTACTGCTTTCATCATCTCCATCATCATCGCCATCATTTTTACTGCTTTCATCATCATCACCATCATTATTACTGCCTTCATAATCATCACCGTCATCATCATCATCATTGGTACTGCTTTCACCATCATCAGCATCACAATCACAGCCTTTAACACCCACTGGGGCAGTGAATCTGTATCCACAACATCTGGCCCGGCATAGAAAGATGGGTCCAAATGCTCTCCTTCTGCCATTCTAACAATCCCAAACAAAAGTCAGGTACCCATTCACACCTGGGGAGAGTGAGGGGAACTGCAGTAAAACGCAATAGCACCATGCCAAGTGGGGCCTCACACCCTGACCACTAGGTCAGAAAGTTCACAGCTTAACTCTTTCCATACGAACGGCGAAAGAGACGACGTTAACAGCGTTTCACCCCAATTACCATCATCAAAATATTGCAGGCGGAAGGCTCTTATACTGAAGACGTGAATGTTGACAAAGAATATCACAATTCTGATGACGGAAGCTAAAGGTTGGGTCATTCAGACACCCACTGGTCATCCGAGGGGTCTGTGTAGAGGAGAAGAGAGGACTGGCCGTACTGAGTGAGTTAACTGATTCCGCCACAGCGCCTCTCACAACCTAGTAACACTTAACAAATAGTAAAGAGTGGTAACTCTCTCCAATCACAAGGAACACAACTTCAAGTCATTTGTCAAATGATCGGTATAAGGACAGGCCCGGTGCTTCCTTTTTCGAGGAAGTGTTTGGGTTTGTTCCAATGTACCTTTTATTTACCTGTGTGCTAGCTGAATCGGTAGCGTAAGCAGCACTGACTTGAAGTTGTGTCCCTTGTGAATGGAGAGAGTTACCACTCTTTACTATTTGTGAATCATTTCATCTCCTGGCCTCATTATTTGTTAATTTCTAGTTACACTTAAATGATGTACACAAAGCAATGATAATATTCTACAGTTAAAAGTGATACATGCAATCAAATCTTTTCATTTCTGTAATACTTAAGGCATTATTCTTATTACCAGAATATCTTTTTTCTTAAAAATGACCTGACCTGACCAAACTGATGCTGGTTCTTCTACTGTGTGCCACAGTCAATAACAAGATACCAAGTCCAGCACAGCATGAAATGAAGTGGATCAATGTCAAACTGAAGTGACAGGAGATTCTTGAAACCTTTGTTCGACACACAAACTGACAAAGATGAAGTGATCTGTGTTGTTCAGACAGGCAATGATTATGGCTGTGTCCAGGCACACTGTCACAACCTTGTCACTGTACTCGTCAGACCGACAACAGATTTGGATAACATCTCCAGGACTCGGACATGTTGGTGCAAGAGACTGGCAGCCCACTAACCCTTACCTTCAGAAACTCCAGACAGATTCACTCTCTATACCAATGGGCTCCAGTCCGTAGAGAGTCAGCCTTTATTCTTTCTTCTCCCTTAACCCTGTGATGTCACTGACATGCCGCATAGAAGAACTTTTCCAGACATCTCCAGGTCTGTCAAGTGGTGTCTCAAGGCCTAGGCCTCTGCAGATGGTTTTCCCACCCATTCTGCAATGCTGCCATCCACTGTTTTTCTTTCTGTCCTCTCCAGATTTACTAAGTCTTTATGGGGACACAACAACTCCAGTTAGCACCCAGTCTCATATCACCCATGGATGGACAGTGAGTGCCACCAACTGTGGATGATAAAAAAACAAAACCTGCAGACACAGTAGGTTGATCCCCACTTACTCTTCTTCTTCTTCTTCTGCGTTCGTGGGCTGCAACTCCCATGTTCACTCGTATGCACACGAGTGGGCTTTTACGTGTATGACCGTTTTTACCCCGCCATGTAGGCAGCCATACTCCGCTTTCAAGGGTGTGCATGCTGGGTATGTTCTTGTTTCCATAACCCACCGAACGCCAAAATAGATTACAGGATCTTTAACATGTGTATTTGATTTTCTGCTTGCATATACACATGAAGGGGGTTCAGGCACTAGCAGGTCTGCACATATGTTGACCTGGGAGATCGGAAAAATCTCCACCCTTTACCCACTAGGCGCCGTCAACGAGATTCAAACCCAGGACCCTCAGACTGAAAGTCCAACGCTTTAACCACTCGGCTATTCCACCCGTCGCTTACTGTTCTAATACCCACTGAACCTTCTGTAGCAGCTGTGCAGTGGCACACAAAAGGTCAACAACTTTCTGCAGTGAATGCAGGTCATGACAGACCAGAGCCTTGTCAAGGCAAACTCTGCAGGACATGACCACGACCGCTGGAGGTCAGGGCAGAGCTGTGAGACATGAAGCAGGCAAGAGGGAGGCTGATCTCCCCTGTTGCCAGACAACAATGTGTGTGGCAATCAACTGTGGTACCACGCCCAGTTGTGTTCGAAGAACAGTCTGGTTAGATAAGAGAAAATGAATATGGATTTAGAAGGCCGAGACTTTAAAAAACAATTAATATATATCCACATATACACACACTGTGCACACACACACATATACATATATATATACATATATATATGTATGGCAAACGGCTTTTGACTAAATCATGTAAAAGCAGGAGTGGAGGCAGAGAAGCAGAGGTGAACGAACCCAATCCACTGAAAGACGTTGGCCAGGTCCCTGGTGAAGAGACTGCTGCTCAATCCCTGTTTCACTTCATTGTTCCACGAGATGGCCTCCTCCAGATTCTGTTCATCATCACCATCATCATTATCACTGCTTTCATCATCATCATCAGCATTATCACTGCTTTCATCATCATCACCATCACCATCATTATTACTGCTTTTATCATCATCACCATCATCATTACCATCATTATCACTGCTTTCATCATCATCACCATCATCATCACTGCTTTCATCATCATCATCATCACCATCACCAGCATTATCACTGCTTTCATCATCATCACCATCATCATCACCATCATTATCACTGCTTTCATGATCATCATCGTCATCATCATCAGCATTATTACTGCTTTCACCGTCATCATCACCACCATCATTACTGCTTTCATCATCATCAGCATCACAATCATTACTACTGCTTTCATCATCATCACCATGATTATCACTGCTTTCATCATCATCATCACATCATTATTACTGCTTTCATCATCACCACCATCATCATCACCATCATTATTACTGTTTTCATCATCATCACAGTCATCATTACTGCTTTCATCATCATGATTATCACAGTCGTCATAACTGCTTTCATCATCATCACTGTCATCATCACTATCAAGCTTTTATCATCATCACCATTCAGTATCAGTATCAGTGGCTCAAGGAGGCGTCACTGCGTTCCATATACGCTACACCACATCTGCCAAGCAGATGCCTGACCAGCAGCGTAACCCAACACGCTTAGTCAGGCCTTGAAAAAAAAAAAAAAAAAATAATAATAATAATAATAAAATAAATTTAAAAAAACAGATAAATACATAAAAATACTACTACTAATAATGAAATTTATAAGATGCAAAATCACACTATTACCACCGCTTTATCATCATCAATCTCATTATCACTGTTTTTATCATCATTACCATCGTCATGATCACTGCTTTTGTCACCATCACCGTTATTATCACTTTTATCATCATAATCACCATTGTCACTGCTTTTATCATAATCGCTGACATCATTTGTTGATGTATTGTATGTTTGTTGAGTGTAGTGTATGAGATTTTTTTTTTTTTTTTTTTTTTTTAATAATATGATTACAAGTACTTTTACTGCCATCATCGCAACTATATATCATTACACATCATCATTCCCTGTCTGCTGTGTTGTTCAATTGATATCATCATTTCCACAATCATCAAGAGAATTATTATCATCATCATCACACACATAAATCTGTTTATGTTGTATGTTACATAAACAATTCACGACAATCACAGTTAATCAATATAAATACATTAAAGACATAAAGTGCTTGAAGGGTAAGTTGACGTAAACCTCATACATGATAATCACAATCATACACATACAATAATCACAGTAAGAGAACAGGTATAAAACATCATACTATAACTAAATACAGACATATGATCACACACACAAACACACACATGAACTTGATTTCAGAATTCAAACAGTTATCGGTGAAAACTGATGAATCATTCAAGAACTGAACTGACTGGAATATAAAGCTAATGTGGGTTCTAAATGTGGAGTGTTGGCATAGAGGTAACACGTCCACCTAGGAAGCGAGAGAATCTGAGCGCGCTGGGTCGAATCACGGCTCACCCGCCAATATTTTCTCCCCCTCCACTAGACCTTGGGTGGTGGTCTGGACGCTAGTCATTCAGATGAGACGATAAACCGAGGTCCCGTGTGCAGCATGCACTTAGCGCACGTAAAAGCAAAATTCTGTAGAAAATCCACTTCGATAGGTAAAACAAGTAAAAAAAAAACTGCACGCAGGAAAAAACACAAAAAAATGGGTGGTGCTGTAGTGCAGCGACGCGCTCTCCGTGGGGGAAGCAACCCGAATTTCACACAGAGAAATCTGTTGTGATAAAAAGAAATACAAATGCAAATAATATGGCTGCCATTGCTTATGATTTGTGTAGATTTTTTTTTTATTAATCCAATCACCATCATATTACAGGGTGAAACCTACCTTAGTTTTCAGAGCGTACACGATGGGAGCGAAGGTTTCACGGTGCACCACCGGCGAGTCGTGAGGCAGCCCACTGATGATGGTCGGCTCCACAAAGTTGCCTGGACGGTCGATGGGCTGTTGTAACACAATGTATCCTCTTGTATCCAAGTGCTCACACTGACTGCATGTCACAAGCAAAACAGAACTTGTATGCAGTCTGGGTGTTATTCAAAGCGGCTGTTCTCTGGGAGGGGGTATGGGGTGGGGGTGGGGGGGGGTTGTTTTTGCTTTTTCTTTTGGTTTTTCAAGGGCTATTTTTCACCCAAACAGAATCCATCATATACAGAAAGAAAATCATCCATGTCTGTGCTCACACAGATCCATGCAAATGCTCTTTAGCTTTACTCATTTTCTGAGCGTTGTATTTCAACTCAGAATTTTATTTCCCCACTATATACTGTTATCAAATCAATGATGGTATAAGCAAATGTAAACACATGAAAGCACTGACAAAGCCGTGAAAATACGGTAATACAACTAACAAAACAAAATGCTTCACAGGATTCTGATAATTCATCATTACTCATTCTCATATTTTTGACCCTACCTTGCCACCATACTCAATCTTTCCTCCCTGGGCGACAGCATCTGCCACAGCCTGTTTGAACAGCTCCACTCCCTGGGGGCTGTGAAGGGGGCCAAAGTTCACACCCTCTGTACACACACACGCATACCACCACATAAACACACATGCATACACACACACACACCACCACATAAACGCACACACACATACCACCACACACACACACACACACACACATACATACCACCACATAAACACACATGCACACACACACAAGCACACACAGACAAACATAGGTAAATCCAAGTGCTTTCACACATATACTCGTACACACATACACAAAGTCAACTAAAGTTGTATTTTTATCAATTATCAATGATGCATCTCTTGATTAGGGAGCTTAAGCACAGAAACACACACACCCAGATAATGTGCACATGGAGACACTGAAACACACACACAAACACACACACACACACTTTGATCTTTTCTCAATCATTGTTGCCAAAATGATTTAATGAACAAACACCAATTCAAAGCACTGCTCTTATGAAACCACTGGTTCATTTCTGATTAAAAAAAAAAAAAACACCAGAAACTTTGTCTGCTAGCTGCAACGCGTCAAATGTGTCAGTAACCCACTGCCAGTGTTAAACAATCATCATTCACACACTGTCACAGCGGTGAACACATAAGAGAGCATTGTATTGTGCGCTAAGTGCATGCTGCACACGAAACCTCAGTTTATCATCTCAACCGAAAGACTTCTGGAGTGATGGCCTAGAGGTAACGCATCCGCCTAGGAAGCGAGAGAATCTGAGGGCGCTGGTTCGAATCACGGCTCAGCCGCCGATATTTTCTTCCCCTCCACTAGACCTTGAGTGGTGGTCTGGACGCTAGTCATTCGGACCAAGGTCCCATGTGCAGCATGCACTTAGCGCACGTAAGAGAACACACGGCAAGAAAAGGGTTGTTCCTGGCAAAATTCTGTAGAAAAAAAAATCCACTTCAATAGGAAAAACAAATAAAACTGCATGCAGGAAAAAATACAAAAAAATGGGTGGCGCTGTAGTGTAGCGACACGCTCTCCCTGTGGAGAGCAGCCCGAATTTCACACAGAAAAATCTGTTGTGATAAAAAGAAATACAAAATACAAACACAACATGTGAAGCACTCACCATCCAAGGGGTCTCCGATCCTCAACTGAGCGTAGGCCTTCTTCAGCCTGTCAACGACAGTGTCGTGGACCTTTTCATGCAGAATCTGAACACACAGCACCACATCTCACCAATCCACTCATCAACATGATTTCAGCACTGGGACAAGCCAAGAATAATCATTTCATGAAAATCTAACACTAAAAAATGGACAACTCAAACAGTGTCAACATACAAACTCACTGTTTAGACACGCCAGACATTTAGACTGAACGACAGGAGTCCCTGATAATGTGACTCACAGAGAATCCCCAATAATTTTAAAGAGTAAACACAATATGAACATTTCAACTTAGTGGGCCTACTGGTGTTATTTTACTGAGAAGACCTAAACATGATGCCTTAATGTCTGCACTCTGTGCTTGTCATCACAGAAACTGAGCAGAATACAATACTACTTTTGCAGTGAGCCAAGGCTTCAGCATTCTGTCTTTACACAAGTCATCAAGTAGGGTCTGTGGCTGTTTAAATAATAATAATAATGATAATAATGATGATAATGGGTAATTATAAAGTGCTCTACCACCTCGTTACAGGGGCCCTGAACACTAACAATTAACATCAACATGGGGGAAAAAATTGCAACAAAAATACTACTACACTAAAATCAAAATTTACAAGCAAGACAAATGGAATGTGTCACATACACACACCCACATGGCAAGACCAAAAACATCCATGAAAGAAGGTTTGTGCAGATGTGCTATGAGGCACAATTTGAACGGAGATTTTATTTCAGCATGATGAACTTGACTGGGAAGTTTACTCCAGTTGAAAGTTGCAAGGTATGAAAAGGCAGGCAGTCTCTGTAATTTCTTTTCACTGTGTGGGATACAGAGAACATGTGAGTCAGCAGATGGCAGCAATGAATGGGACAGAACACAAGGTTGAACAAGATCAGGGGAGGGAACGTGCTTGAAACTAGTCTTATGACGGGCGCCATAGCCGAATGGTTAAAGCATTGGACTTTCGATCTGAGGGTCTCGGGTTCGAATCACGGTGACGGTGCCTGGTGGGTAAAGGGTGGAGATTTTTACGATCTCCCAGGTCAACATATGTGCAGACCTGCCAGTGCCTGAACCCCCTTCGTGTGTATGTGCAAGCATAATATCAAATACGCACGTTAAAGATCCTGTAATACATGTCAGCGTTCGGTGGGTTATGGAAACAAGAACATACCCAGCATGCACACCCCCGAAAACGGAGTATGGCTGCCTACATGGCGGGGTAAAAATGGTCATACACGTAAAAGCCCACTCGAGTATATACGAGTGAACGTGGAAGTTGAAGCCCACAAACACAGAAGAAGAAGAGAAGAAGAAACTAGCCTTCTTCTTCTTCTTCTTCTGCGTTCCCCGTGATCATGGTCTCAGACTTGCAGTCCTATGCTGGAGATGGTGGTGGTCTTGATGAGATCTTCTTTGGTGCCCCAGAGCTTTTCTGCCAGTGTGGCTCCATAGGGCCACTGCTGCGTCCGTGTATCTTGATACAGGGGGCAGGACTGCAGGATGTGCTCCGGGGTTTGTGGGCCTGTCTTACACGGGCAGTCAGGAGTGTGTGACAGCTTTATTCAGTACATGTGGTCTCGCAGGCGGCAGTGCCCCATGCGTAGTCGGAATATGATTGTCTGCTGGAATCGCTGCAGGTGAGGCATCTGGTCATCAAGTGGATGGCTATGTTGTTGCTGGAATATGTTTTTGAATTTTTGTTTGACTTGAAACTAGTACTGAAACACATGCAAAAAAAAATGTAATAAATTCTCTGAGCAATCGATGGTTTAGTGTGGATTTTCCTGGAAGCCGTAGAGTCGAGGCGAGCTGCAGCATTGCAAACTTTCTGTTTCAGTCAGTTTTCAAGAAAGAGACAAAGGCCTGCCCACACACTTACCAGCCTGCGTCCTGTTGTGCACCTTTGTCCTGCTGTCCCAGCGCAGGCAAACACCGCTGACCTCACCACCATCTCCAGGTCAGCATCGTCGTTCACTGCAAAGGTCACCATCATCATCGTCATCCATTACACACACGCACTCAACTTTCTCCAAGTGAAGTGGGAGAAACTAAACCATGGACTGAACGTGTGTGTGTGATGGCATGCTGTGTTCAACGTGTGTGTGTGTGTGAAGGCATGCTGTGTTCAACGTGTGTGTGTGAAGGCATGCTGTGTTCAACGTGTGTGTGTGAAGGCATGCCGTGTTCAACGTGTGTGTGTGAAGCCGTGTTCAACATGTGTGTGTGATGGCATGCTGTGTTCAACATGTGTGTGTGAAGGCATGCTGTGTTCAATGTGTGTGTGTGAAGGCATGCTGTGTTCAAACTATAAGTGCATGTGTTGGGTATTTTAAAGATGGGATTTTGTGTGCATGGCCTTACGTTTTAGAAATACAGAGCACTTTAAAAAAAAATCTCTGTCAGCTTTCATCCATTATATCTTAATCTTCTTTGTGTTGTTGTAAAGACTGTAGTGCTGAAAATAATAATACAACTGCCCAACTCATACAAGGATGAAAAAGGATACAAGGAGTCAAAACACCTGTGCAGGATGGCACTGAGCTAAAGGCATATGTCCACACATCACCTTGGCATTACAGATCATGTCCTAAACAGCTTGACAGCTTTGTGTTAAACTGACAGGACTCTTGGAGCCTTCTGTGACACCTATCTCCGTTAACTTAAATTGATGGAGTTTTTTCATTAATGATTGTGCTTACTTTAGAAGGGCAAGGATGACTGAAGGATGTCAATAGGCTCCGGAAAGGTTCAGGAAAGTGATGTACTTCTCTATTCAAACTCACTGAATCATACAATTCTTATGAAAATTTTTTTTTTTCCTGAGGATTGAAACAAGTCTTCTTCAATATGATGATGCCATGACTGTCTCAGACTTGCAACCCTTTTAAACGTTTGAGAAAATTATGAATGAAGCAGATAGTGATGAAAAGACCTTGTAAAATGATTCAGAAGATAATCTTGATAAATCTGACCAAGAGACCGGGGCTTATTGCTCCTTTTTTGTTTGTTTCTATTGTTGAGTGCTTGCAACTTTCTCTGCAGAAAGATTCACAAAATATTATAAACATGTAATAATTTCAATAAATATTCATGGAATTACAAAGTGAGTCCTTCTGTTTTATTTCTGTGTGAAAGTACAACTTAGTATGCATCAGTCGGTGCAATTTCGTGCATAAAGTCCCACAAGCAGACATGCTACATTAGTTTCAGTGTACATAGTACTGACATGGCTTTTTTTTTTCTCTGCATATGGAATACAGCTGACCTCAAACTGTGTCAGCAGTCAACAGCTGAAGGTGGCACTACTGTGTGCAGAAATACCATACAGGCTTTACCACACCTGCTCCGTCAGGAGTCATTCACAGCAGACAGATGTTGTACTCACACAACTGTACGCTATGTCTGGATAACATACCAACTGTGAGCCCTTTATCTGGGACGTCATAAACTATGGGTTTACTTCTTGAAGAAAGGTTTCCTTCATGACTGCTTCACAAGTACCACAAGCGCATGTACTTTGCATCACCCACCATTTTGTCTGCTTTTTTTTTTTTTTTTTTTTTGCATATTCTCTTTGCCTCCATACTATTAGAGACAGTAATGTTTAGTCATAGTACATTTAACCCTTTCACCGCCAGTCAATTTAGAGTACAAAATTCCCTTGTGGTATAATCACAGAAAAGACAGTGGCTAAGAATAGCTGGGGATTCCCCCTGCGATGTATAGAAAATATAGACTATCCTACCACCGAAAATTAAGAGCAGTAGGTTCATGGACAACAGACCAATGAATGGTCACCTTTCAGTGACATGGGTCCTCTACCACGCCTGTGCATAAATGCGAGCTTGGCGGTGAAAGGGTTAAGCAGTTCAATATGCATTAATAATCAGCTATTGAGTTTTCTTTATTCTTTCAAAGGAAAATTTAAAAAAATTAATAAAATGAAAAAAAAAACAAAAAAAAAACAGTATGGCAGAAAAAAACTGATAGACAGTTGGCCAGTGGTATCTGATCCACGTCACCCAACACACCACAGAGCATGAGGAAGAAAACAACACTCACCAATAATGGCATTGTTCCCACCTAACTCCAACA
This sequence comes from Babylonia areolata, assembly GCF_041734735.1. NCBI lineage: Eukaryota > Metazoa > Mollusca > Gastropoda > Neogastropoda > Buccinidae > Babylonia > Babylonia areolata. The sequence continues at coordinate 13,843,512 of NC_134880.1, read as the reverse complement.
GGAACTTTCCTGAAAGTGACACCACAAAGGAACAACTGATGAGTCACAAATAATGATCATGCAAACTTGCCACCATGACGGGAGCAATAGCCAAATGGTTAAGCGTTGGACTTTCAATCTGAGGGTCCCGGGTTCGAATCACGGTGACACCTGGTGGGTAAAGGGTGGAGATTTTTCCGATCTCTCAGGTCAACATATGTGCAGACCTGCCAGTGCCTGAACCCCCTTCGTGTGTATATAAATGCAGAAGATCAAATACGCACGTTAAAGATCCTGTAATCCATGTCAGCGTTCGGTGGGTTATGGAAACAAGAACATACCCAGTATGCACACCCCCAAAAACGGAGTATGGCTGCCTACATGGTGAGGTAAATAAACAAAAACGGTCATACATGTAAAATGTTAAATGTTACATGTCTGTCTGAGTGTGTATGTGTGCGTGTCTGAAATATGATTGAACAACACAGGAAACGATAGATGAGCGCCCAATGGCAGCCGTCAGTTGGCTCTACGCAGGTAGGCAGCCAGTTGTGTAAATGACCCCGTGTTTGTAAAGCACTTAGAGCTTGGTTTCCGACCAAGGATAGGTGCTATATAAGTATCCATATCAATCAATCATGGAAATCACGCCAAATACCATAATGAATTATATCTTCACTTTTTCTATCAAGTAATCTACACAAACAAGATAGACAAAAAAAACACAAAAATAAAGCTAACATATTTATAAACTGTTTCACTTGTTTGCCAATTGTTTGTGCAAGTTGATAATTCAACTGAACAAGAATGTTTTCCAGTCTGTCTGTGACCACTTTGGCTTCAAAACCTGGGTCATGAGCACATCAGCACATTTATTGTCATATTCAATCAGGCAGGATCCTGATTATGCTCTTAACCAATGAAAATTCTATACTCACTATCTGAAAGTTATCTTTAACAACATGTTATGAGCATATGTTCTCACAAAAGCAACACACACACACACACACACACACACACACACACACACACACACAAAATCATGCCTACCCATATGTACACAGTCACTGTTAAAACACACACATGTACAAAGAGTCACAGACGGCAGGTAGCCTTATTCCCATATATATGTGTAATCCACTCTGTGTCAATTCCTATTTGTTTGGAAAAATGATGTTCAACCTTAAAACTTACATCACAGAAGTATGTGTGTTCATCAGAGGGAATGAAAACATGATTAGTGGGTACTGTATCTGCGTACAAACAACACAAAGTCATCATGCATGCTCACACATTCACACACAAATGATGAACAAAACACTGGGCACAGCACTCACCAAATCTCTCCTGCACCATCTGGGAAACCTTGTGCCCCACCTGTCACACAAACCATTTCGCTCCGTCAGTCATGGACACCATCACATACTGTGCAATTACAATCAATATCACTTCATAAAACTAGGGGGTTCTGTGTGTGTGTTTTGGAGAGACCATCAAAGTCAGTTAAGTTGAAACTTTTTGATACTTTGTTAACCCCTTGCCAGCCTTTAGACGAATGACATACATGCATTTAGTCATACTGTCATACACCTACTGGGTGTATCTCAAACATGAAATTTTCATCAGCTAATCATGGTTGACAGTTCAAGGGAAATGACCTGATCTGTTTCTCCCTGTCTTCTAGAGTGTTATTTACATCCCTTAGGCGTGTTCAGTCTGCACTGTACGACTCACAGGCAACGGAAAATTCCCAGGTCAATCCATGATGCAGCTTGTCACAATGGTATTGTCTTGCACAGATCAGTCTTGGCTCATTTTTTGAAGGTTTACAGCCGCAGAAGTTGCTCAGGAAATAAATTACAATATTGCTAGAGTGGAGGAAGTCCTGTGCAGTGGTGAAGGTGATGATTTTGGTGCAGATTCCTATTATAATGATAGCAGTCAAAACCCATTTTTTGACACAGAGTGAAGTAACAATGATGTAAGTTTTTTGTTTCTGAGATGAACGAGTCTGTGTCTGAAGCAGTGCAGGAGCAAAGTGACAGTAAACATGAACCAGATGCTGCACATGCATTGCCATCACACATGTGAAGTGTGGAAAGGAAAGGGGGAGGGGCGTGGAGGGGAGAGAGGTGGTCAGTCACGCTGGCCACAAGCCAGGGGGCGTGGTCTGTTGGGTGCATGTCAACACACAGCTGGCTGGACAGCTCAGTTTAAGATCAAGCACTGGGGTAATACTAGGCAACAGGCATCCAACAAAAACAAATTTCACTGAATATCCAGGAATCAGTGGTGATGCAGAGAATTTTGACCCATTGATTTCATGGAAATATTCTTTGACTAGGATTTTAAAACGACAATAATGATAATCATATAGAGGAATGAAAATAACTATCATCTGTTTAAAACATTTCAAAAATACATCTGCGTATTTGAGGAAGCAATGCACATTAGTTTGAAAACTGATCTTTTTTCACAGCACACAGCTTTGGAAACTGATATTTTTTTCACAACACACAGCTATCACAAAATTTTACAAATCTTTTGTAGGCAAGGGGTTAAACTTTCTGCCAAATAAATATCAGTTTCTTGTAACCTGTCTGAAGAAGAGATAGATACAGCGAGAGACAGAGCGAGGCAGAGAGTGACAGAGAGAGATACAGAGACAGAGAGAGACAGAAAGAGAGAGATACAGAGACAGAAAGTCAGGAGACAATGAGACAATGAAAACAGACCGGTGTACTGCCAGTGAAGGACAACAGGTTGACTCTCTCATCCTTCGCCATCAGAGTTCTGGAAAACAACACCCACATCATGTCATCTCATGCCACACCAAATCAAGTCAAATCACATTCACATCACACCACACCACACTGCACTGCTTCATGCTACATTGCATCGCATCACATCAAATCACATTTTCCACATTGTGTCACATCACATCACATCATAGGAATAAAGGAAAGGGGTGCAAACCCTTACCATCCTGTGTGTGTGTGTGTGTGTGTGTGTGAAAGTGTGTGTGTGTGTGTGTGAAAGTGTGTGTGTGTGTGTGTGAAAGTGTGTGTGTAAGTGTGTGTGTGTGTGTGTGTGTGTGTGTGTGAAAGTGTGTGTGTGTGTGTGTGTGTGTGTGTGTGTGAGTGAAAGTGTGTGTGTGTGTGTGTGGATGTGTATCTGTGTGTGTGTGTGTGTGGATGTGTATCTGTGTGTGTGTGTATGGATGTGTGTTTTTGCCTGTTTATGTATGTGCCTGGGGTTGGAAGGTGGGTTGCAGGGGTGTCATGAGTTAAAGGGGGTATGTAGTGTGAAGGGGAAGAGGGGGTATGAGTATGGGTTATGCAGGGGGTATGGGTATGTGTGTGAGTATATGTGTGTGTGTGAGTGTGGAGAAGAAGGGGGACGGGTGGGGCTGGGGGAGGGGGGGTTATGGGTATGTGTGTGTCAGTAGTGGTATGTGTATGTGGGTGTGTAGGTGAACTTTCATATTAGAATATCAGTACAAACAATCCTTTATCTCTTTGTTAAAAGATCTTTGTTTTATTGCAAATTTCTTCTTGCAAACTGTGGCTGTCTCTTTTAAAATGTGCCTGAATTTTGCACAAAGAAATCTGTTGTGACAAAAAGTAATATAAGACAAAGAAAGAAAAGGCAAGGCAAGGCAAGGCAAGACAAGGCACGGCAAGACAAGGCACGGCAAGGCAAGGAGAGGTGAGGTGAGGTGAGGTAAAGCAAGACAAGGCAAGACAATGCAAGGCACAGTAAAGTAAGGCAAGCCGAGGCAAGACAAGATGAGGAAAGGTGAGGCAAGGCAAGGCAAGATGAGGAAAGGTGAGGCAAGGCAAGATGAGGAAAGGTGAGGCAAGGTAAGGCAAGACAAGATGAGGAAAGGTGAGGCAAGGCAAGGCAAGATGAGGAAAGGTGAGGCAAGACAAGATGAGGAAAGGTGAGGCAAGGCAAGACAAGATGAGGAAAGGTGAGGCAAGGTGAGGCAAGACAAGATGAGGAAAGGCCAGACATACTACGGCAAGGCAAGACAAGATGAGGAAAGGTGAGGCAAGACAAGACGAGGAAAGGCCAGACATACTACAGCAAGGCAAGACAAGACGAGGAAAGGCCAGACATACTACAGCAAGGCAAGACAAGACGAGGAAAGGCCAGACACACGAAGGCAAGGCAAGACAAGACGAGGAAAGGCCAGACACACAAAAGCAAGGCAAGACAAGACGAGGAAAGGCCAGACACACGAAGGCAAGGCAAGACAAGACAAGGAAAGGCCAGACACACGAAGGCAAGGCAAGACAAGACGAGGAAAGGCCAGACACACGAAGGCAAGGCAATACAAGATGAGGAAAGGCCAGACATACTACAGCAAGGCAAGACAAGACGAGGAAAGGCCAGACACACGAAGGCAAGGCAAGACAAGGCAAGACTTACCCAATGTCAGCTCCACCAGTGACCAGGGAACACACAGCCCCAGGAATGTTGTTTTTCTCCAGGACTGACGTCACGATTCTGTACACACAGTCAGTCTTCCACATGTACATGTCATCCTCACACTGACCTCATCCCCCTCCTTCCTTCTTTCACACTTTCTGTTTGTGTTGTTTTCTTGTCATCGTTTGTTGTTGTTGTTGTTTTACTCCACCATTGCTAATAACATACTGATCTCAACTGTCAACATGAAAATGATATTCTTGTACGATTGCTGATGTAACTGTTAATGCTGCTGCAACTTATACTTTTTTTTTTTAATAAAGTCCAGGAAAAATCATACTGAAACAAAATAGTCAAATGAGACCATTATTGCTGCTGATGTTATAGCTACCACTACTGTCACCCCCAATAAATGAGTGAATGAATGATATGGATACTTATATAGTGCCTATCCTCGTTCGGAGACCAAGCTCTATGCACTTTACAATCTCAGGGTCATTTGCACAACAGGCTGCCTACCTGGGTAGAGCTGACTGACGGCTGCCACTGGGCGCTCATCATTCATTTCCTGTGTCATTCAATCAGATTCCAGGCACACACACATGCACAACAAACCCCATGCCTGCTGAACTTTGGTGAAACAAGATCAGTTTGACATGAGTCTGACGCACAGTTACTACTGTTTGTCATGTGTATTTATCAATGCTGTCATTGATTTTGCTGTTACGCAAACCCAAGAGGAAGATGTCATCATAAAGAATAACTGACATGTTGACCAGTGAGCTGTGTCTTATATCGGCCAGGTTACAGCCCTCCACTGACATAACCTACTTTTTGTCACCATCAGGCAAGGGCTTAAAGTCTGCTTGGTGTGCATGAAACTGTGTTTGTGTGCATACATGATCGTATCTGTAAGAATATATCTCTGTTCTATGACATTAAGTGTGTGTGTGTGTGTGTGTGTGTGTGTGTGTGTGTGTGTGTGCACGCATGTGTGCATGTGCACACATGTGTGTCTGTGTGTTGCTTTGTTCTGTTCTATGAGCAGGATGTTAAGACATACACCCAATCCCCCCCCCCCATCACACACACACAGAGCAACTGATGTCAGAGGAACTCACTTGGTGACAGCCACACTGACCAGGGGAGTGGTGGGAGCTCCTTTCCTGTTGACAAACCAAGGCCATCAGAATGAAGTTCATGTCACACACTATCTATAGAAAAGGTGAAAGGACCATTCAGCTACTGCCCCCCTCTGTGTGTGTGTGTGTGTGTGTGTGTGTGAGAGAGAGAGAGAGAGAGTGTGTCGAAGTCGAAGTCGAAGTCGAAATATTTTAATTGTCAGACCACAGATCCATAACAATGGAGTTCACAAGGACAAACAGAATTAATACAGGGAAATGAATACTAGGACAACCATTGAACTACATGGGCATCGATAACGATTCTGGAGCATTTGCTCGTAATGAAAAGGCTTTGAATACAAACTTGCATATACTAACACTCAATCTCTCGCTCGCACAAGATAACAACATGGACATCTTAGATGCACTTGGATGTTTGTGAAATTTAGCAGGAATAAACTGAGAGCACAGGGAACAGTACTTAGGGCAGACCAAAAGAAAATGCATTTCGGTTTCCGGAGTGTCATCACAAAAAGGACAATTCCTACTTTGCCCATCATAGTTAAACTGCAAAAAGTGTGAGCGTAAGTTGGACATTCCAATTCTAAACTGCGAAAAAACACGGCGCATATTTATACATTTGACATTATTCAAGTAAGGTTTAAGTGACAAGGACTGGTTGTAAGCTGAATACACATCATAAAAATCGTGAGACTGGAGAGCTGAACGCCAGTCTTGAGTAAAGCAATCAACCAGACGCTGCTTAAATTCAGTCATAAACATTTTGACATTACCAACTGACTGAGCCTCCCAAACAACACCAAATCCAAATTGATACAAAACATTTCTCACAGAGCAAGCCCAAGTACAATAATTATGACTTTGCAATGATAACATCATATTATAAGCTTTCTTAGGGAAACGGTCATTATCCATAAAGACAATACGAAGCCAAAATTTAACACTTGGAGTAGGTGGTCACATACAGGGGATAGCGACCAAGTTCACCGTAAATCAAGTGTCTTGGTGCTCTCTGACTCACGCCCAAAAGACGCTTCATTGCAGACAAGTGCACCAGAGAGAGAGAGAGAGAGTGTGTGTGTGTGTGTGTGTGTGTGTGTGTGTGTGTGTGAGAGAGAGAGAGAGAGAGTGTGTGTGTGTATGCATGTGTGTGTGTGTGTGTGTGTGTGTGTGTGTGTGTGTGTGTGTGTGTGTTGCTGCCAGAAGATGGAGAATGTGGTGTGAGACTTGTGGAGATGGAGATGATTCATATCTATGGAGATAGTGATGTGGGGTAAAACAACTGTAGAGTTACTGGATCTCCTTGATTTTTGTACTGTACTCACAGTTGTGTTTAGTGTCTGTTCTAAACTCCCCATTATTTCATACGCAGTTCCAAAGAAATGTGTATGCATGTTGGGGGTGCATGTCTGTATATTTGTCTCTCTGTGTTTATGTCTGTATGTGTATGTATGAATGTATGTATGTGTGTGTGTGTGTGTGTCTGTCTCTGTGTCTCTGCACACACGTGTGCATGCATGCCGTTTTGTTAAAAAAAAAAAAAAATTTTAATTAATGCAGAAATGGTGCATTACTTTAAGACTGCTATATTTCCTTTTAATCTTGGCATAATAAATATCATTTTAACAAACTGAAACAAAAAACTACACTCTCAGAACAGCTAACTACAGGAGAGACAAAACTCTCCACCAATACTGCAAGGAAGCACTTTTTTCTCATTCATACTTGGTGCATCTACAAACTGTAGATCAAGAAAAAAAAGAAGCAAATGAAGATTTTATCTCCACTGTTAAGCATGCAAAGCTGCACTAATACACAACACACACACACACATTAACACAGCACTGACCAGAGGACAGTGTTGCCGGTGACGAGAGCAATGGAGGAGTTCCACCCATACACAGCCACTGGGAAGTTGAAGGCTGTGATGACTCCCACCGTGCCCAGCGGGTTCCACTGCTCTATCAGCATGTGGCCACGCCCTGACACACACATATCTGTACTGTTCACTCTGCTGTCAATCAGCATGTAGCCACACCCTGATGCACACATATCTGTACTGTTCCCTCTGCTGTCAATCAGCATGTTGCCACACCTTGACACACACATATCTGTACTGTTCACTCTGTCAATCAGATGTGGCCACGCCCTGACACACACGTATCTGTACCGTTCACGCTGCTGTCAATCAGTATGTAGCCACACCCTGACACACATATCTGTACTGTTCACTCTGCTGTCACTCAGAATGTGGTCACACCCTGACACATATATATCTGTACTTTTTATTCTGCTGTCAATCAAAATGTGGCCACACCCTGACACACATATCTGTACTGTTCACTCTGCTGTCAATCAAAATGTGGCCACACCCTGACACACATATCTGTACTGTTTACTCTGCTGTCACTCAGCATGTGGCCACACCCTGACATACACATATCTGTATTGTTCATGCTGCTGTCAGTCAGCATGTGGCCACGACCTGACACATATCTGTACTATTCACTTTGCAGTTAGTCAGCATGTGGCCACACCCTGACTCACATACACATTTGTACTGTTCTCTCTGCTGTCATTTCAATAACAATATTAATTATATTTACTTTATATTATACTTTCAAACACCTCAAAACAACTTACAATAACACACAAGTTCTTCTGTGCTTGGTGGTGGCCTCTCTCTTTCCATTTTTTCCATCACTCTTTGTGTGCAACCAGTTTATCTGCCCTTCTTTGTGTGCCCCGTGTGTGTGTGTGTGTGTGTGTGTGTGTGTGTGTGTGTGTTTTCCTTTACTAACTTTGTAAAGCATGCTGTAGAACTGCCAAGCAGCATTGGTTGCAATTCTTATTCATCTTCAAATTAAACACCCATCAAGAAAAGGATTTATGGGACACAAAGTGAAACAGAATCATGCTCTAAAAACCTGGCAAATAAGTCAATAATTGTAGAACCATGTATCAAACTGAACATATCTGTGCATTAAAGCAATTATATTGATCTAAACTATATGCCTGGCGCAACATAGGACGATGTCATGTTGGGCTTGGCTCTCTAAAAAAAACACAAATTCACCTGTGATTCAAACTGCTGGACCATCACATTCATCGTTTTCAAACACTGGAACTGTCAAATCATTGTCTCTGCAATAGGAGCTTTCTTTGGGCACCACCGAGTCGGCACACATGCAAATTCCGCATCTGCGCTCACGATTTTGATTTGTCTATGTTGTTGATGTTTCAGCAGTTTGTTTTGACTCTTCTTCCATTAACCTAGGTTCAAAATTATATGGAACCAAACCAAAAGCAATCCCAACACAGACCTTGCACAATACATTTTGTTCTTTTGGAAAGTACTTACACAGAATTTTCTAACAAATTTGCTTCAATCTGCTTCGCAAATCAGACAAAAGCGAAAGCGAGTCTCTGTACTGGTCATCACAACCTTTTTCAAAATGGCATCCTCCATGACTGCTAAAAAAAAAATCACATTTAATCTTTTTTTCAACATACACATTCATTTGCTTTAAAAAGTATTGGATGAACATTAACTACCCAAAATCTATTTATGCAAGCCATGAAACTAAACCACTCTGTGTCACCTTTAAAAGGCCAAGGCCGAAATATACCTAAGTATAAAATGACCAAGGCTGCTTCATACCCCAGTGTATGAAAAGGCCCAGAGGGTGTAAAATGTCTGGGTCTTTTCAGAGCCACAGTATAAAGCAGCCTAGGCCAATTATATCCAGGTATATTTTGGCCTGGGCCATTTTATACCCGGGAATATTCTGGACAGGATATATTCTGGCCTGCAACACCAGAGATCCTGCCACTTACGTTCTGAGGGGAAGACGTGTCCTGAGAACATTCGGGACAGACCCACAGCATAGTCAGCGATGTCGATGTATTCCTGCACCTCCCCCTCCCCCTCTGCCACTATCTTCCCCATCTCCAGTGACTCCTGCACAACAATTCAATCGCATAATTGGTAATGATGCAACAAATTATGTCAAACAATGGAAACTTGCTTATGATTAAGTTGCTTGCTGGAAGTTTTTGTCGGGAATAGTTCATCATTTCAGCAACTTGTGCACAAGGGCACAATCATGTTTGACAATGACAAAAAATCCTGTTACAAAGCGAAAATCATTTACTGGGGAAATAACTGTTTATCTGAACACTTCATTTTTTTTTCCATTCAAAGCCCCTTTTTTCTGTTTTATTTTCCTGCTTGAGGGACACAGATACCAGTGTGGAAACAAACAACCACTTCAGCATTCCAAACAATTTTGTTATTCATTTGTGTTAACTGGTAGGTGGAAGAGGTGAAATCTAATATAAACATACACAAGCCTGGACAGTTGACAAGTTTGTCCAACATGAGTTGATCAGCAGTGAAAACTGTCTCACACACAAACACACATGCAAATAAGCATATATATGCAAACACACACACACACACAAATGTGTGGAGCACACAAATACACATCATTTCAGTCCATTTCATGGACTGTGTTGCTATGACCAGAGAGTTCCATACCTTCCCCCACAATTCCTGTGCTTTCTTTAAACATCTCTGCAAAATAATTTTCACAACGACAGAAAGGTTGTTTCCTCCACTATACTTATCTTCACTTTGAGAAATGACGTTAAACTGAAATATACTAATCAAAATTCTTATATACAGACACAAAATCACACATCCAAACAGAATGTAAATACCCACCAATTTTCCCAGCAAAGCTTTCTTCTCTCTCAGAGCCTCCCCCATCTGTCTGACGATCTCCCCTCTCTGTGGTGCTGGGATCTGCAGGAGAAAATAAACCACAGGCACAAAATGAACCACTGCTGTGGACACACAAGCTGAACAAGAATAAATCACCACCCTTTCATGATACGTATCTTCATAGTCCATCTAGAATTCAAACCAATTTTAAAGCAACAGTTTCATTGCAAAGCAGTACCACTTTTCCCCTCAGTCATTCTAGTTTTTGACTCACTTGTGTAAACAAAGTGAGTCTATGTTTTAACCTGGTGTTCAGGTTGTCTGTGTGTGTGTGTGTGTGTGTGTCGTGTGTCTGTGTGTGTCAGTGATAAACTTTAACATTGATATTTTCTCTGCAAATACTTTGTCAGTTGACACCAAATTTGGCATAAAAATAGGAAAAATTCAGTTCTTTCCAGTCATCTTGTTTAAAACAATATTGCACCTCTGGGATGGGCACGAAAAAAATTAAAAAAAGAAGCCTAATTATACGCAAACTGCATTTACTGTTATATTTATATTTTTTGTATTCTCTAAACTTGGCACTCTGACCTCTTATTCTGACACAACAACAAGAGGAGTCATTATTATCATTTTTTGTTCAAACAGGAACTTCTTTTGCAAAGCATGGAATTTTTATTTATTTTGCAAACGTTTTGGTGCAGATAGGTAAAAAGGGAAATTACTCTGTAATTAATGCTAGGGGACTTAATTTATCACCAGTGAGTCTTGAAGGCCTTGCCTCTCTTGTTCTATATTTGTTTAATCACCTGTGATTTTAAAGTGTATTTTCTTCAGAAATTTACAAACATGTTATCTTTCTGTTGCTGTGGGTCCTCTTAACAAGCCTAACCCTTTTAGCACTACAGGGATCTGGACATATGCAACAGTGATCGTCTCAAGTGTCAATGTTAACAACAAATATTCAATCTAGTTTTGCCAGGATAAAAAGTACAGTATTCATCTTGGAAAGTTTGTTTAATACTTTATATATAGTGAAACACAAACTTCTTGCTATGATCAAAAACATATTTTTTTTTTTAAAGTGCTTGAAAATGCTCAAATTGCTCCCAGTTGACCAGTAATATACATTTGTGTTCCTTCCCTAATTCTTTACTCTTGGTTGAAAGCCTGAAAAACCAGTTTGATGAACCGGTATTCAGTATCCAAGCACTGATTGGGTGTAGGATGTGGAATAAGTTAATGGAGTAAGATAATATGTGCTGCATATTATACATGCAGCCTGAGTTTACCCAATCTGGTACCCACACCATAATTCCAAGTCCAGCAAAACGTGGTACTTACCATGTCAGAACCAGCAAGACAGCTGTGTGGTTTGAGTGTCTGACTTACATTCTAAGGATCAGTGAGATATGTGGTTCACATCCCAGCAATACGGTGTGGACTGAGGTTGTTCATGTTCTCCTCACTTCCCAGGTCAACATAATCACACAGTGACCTACCAGTGCCTTAAAGCATGTGTCTCATGTGTATATTCTGATATGCCTTTTGTACAATACATTGTTCTCATTTTTTGTCAGAGTATATTTCTGTGAAATTCTGGCTGTTCTTCCTGGAGAAAGCACATCACCACAGTGCATGGCACCCTTTTTGTTTCTGTCTGCTGATTTACTTCTTTTCCAATCATGTCCTAATATTCATGCTGACACTGTGGGTTACTCAACAACAAACACCTCCAATAATGCATCAACTCCCTAAAACAGAGTGTGGGTCCCTAAAATGGTGTATTAGCTTTTTATTTTAATGGTCAAATAGGTAAAAGCCTGTTCTCGCTCCATAATTATGTCAAATGAAAGATACAAATGGACCAGAGACCTGAATTTTTAAAGAAAGCAGTTTGGCTTTTTCTCTGATGCTTTTATTTGTCTTCAGTTCAAGCTGATAGGAAGCATGAAGCATTAATGTATTAAAATTGTGTGCTTTTGTATTACTTGACTTATAATTCTTTCTACCTGAGCCATTTGGAAATGAGTTAAAGTCACCAAACCAAATAAATCCAAGAAACAGTAAAATGAGAATGCTACTTTCTAGCTCAGTGCTCTGTCAGAGAACATTCAGATATGGATAGACGCATATTACAAGTTTACTCATAAATGGAGCAGAATGAGTCAGAAGAGCAGACATGACAACCCTACTCATTCTAATACCTAGTCTTCAACAGTCCCTGCCTTTTTCAGAAAATAACATTGTATCACCACAACAGATCTGCCCTGCCAAGTACAATGTAACATAAAAAGCAAGGCAATAGCAGAACAGCAAATGAAACATGTTAAAAAGAAAACAGATTTCAAAGGTGAAGTTCAACATGAAGGGGACAAATGAACTGCAGAACAGCAGCTTACCTCAGCCCATTCCTGCCAGGCTGCCTTGGAAGCCTGTATGGTTTTCTCATAGTCCGCTGGGCTCCCCTGCCACACAGGTCAGTGCACTGCATTATTTTACCATACTGCATGGTGTTGTGTGGTGTTGTGTGGCATGATGTGGTGTGGTGTGTGGTGTGGAATGGTATGGTGTGATGTGGTATGGTGTGGTATGGTGTGATGTGGTATGGTGTGGTATGGTGTGATGTGGTATGCTATGCTATGCTATGGTGTTGTGTGGTATGGCGTGGTGTACTGTGTTGTATTACTTTTTGTCACAGCAGATTTCCCTCTGTGAAATTCTTGCTGATTCCCTCAGGAGAATGCACTGCCACAGTGCAGTGCCGCATATAATTTTCAAAAACAATTCTGCCTTCAAGTGTATTGGATCTCAGTGTATTGTCTCACTTGAAAGACTAGCTCCCAGACCACCATTCAAGGTATAGTGGAAGGGAGGGAGTATAAAAACCTGGTCTGTTTGTGGAATTCAGACCCAAAGACACTTGCTTCGTAGTAAAGCGCATTACCATGAGCCCAGCAGTCTGCCATCATTCATAGCTGCGTTTGGTTCACTTGCAGTCTCCTTGTATTTTGCCTGTATGAAACACTATCTGTACAGTTACACTAAGTGATTCTGCCTGGATGAACTCATCAATGAGTTTCTCTTTTTTCTCCTCCGGTCCCCAACCATGGCATCCTTTCCCTCTCTGACATACAACTTGAAGCTATAAACAAAAAGCAAAACAAAAAAGCTCACTTTTCCTTTCCTCACCTCATTTTTCTCTCTACCCAGTTATATAGATATACATCCACTTTTGCTCAACCTCTGTACCCACTTTCCCAAGTCCACTTTTGCTCAACCTCTGTACCCACTTTCCCAAATCCACTTTTGTATGCACATGGGTGCTTGTGTGTATGTGTGTGCATGTGTGCACACACACACATGCAGATGTATGTGTGCATGTGTGTGTGTTTCATGTGTGTTTCGCGTGTGTGTGTGTGTTTGCACGCACGTGTGTGTGTTGTGTGTGTTCTTTAACGTCTTTTCACTTTGAGTGATATTAAATGTGTGTGTGTGTGTGTGTGTGTGTGTGTGTGTGTGTGTGTGTGTGTGTGTACAAGTCAGTATGTACATATTTATATGCCTGAGTACAACCTTCTGGATATGCACCTTGTATCTGTGCATGTACATATATGTTTACAAGTAAATATACATTTGTTACTCATAAACGGAGAATGGAAAGACAGACAGAAACAGGGAAACTAAAACTGTAAAAGTACCTGTCTGACTTTGGCGATAGGTTGGTTGTTGGCTGGACACAAAGATGTCACTTCCTGAAACAAAAAAATATTCATTATGATTTATACCGTATTTAAATTCTAATCATACTCTATTTCAAGATTATGGGACAACAGTGGCAAAGGTGAAGACAGGGAAAGACAGTGACAAAGAGACAGACGGTCAGAGAGAATAATACATACCAACATGAGGTCCATTTGGTGCATGTGTGTGTGTGCATACCCTACATCTGTGCGTCATGTGTGCATACATGAGTCGTGTGCACCCACGCATATGTGTGTGTATGTGTGTGTCTGTGTGTGAGAGAGAGAGAGACAGCAAGTGAAAGTGAACGAAATTAGGCTTAGACTTTTTACCTAACCACAGATCTTGTCTTGTCTATATTCCTGTGGTAATCCCTGTACAAGGCAACAATCCACAATGGGATAGGATGTAACCTGTGTTGCCAGAGATAATGGCATGCATAAAACATAGAATGCAACAGGTTTTTTGTGCGTTGTCACTACAGGATTTTTTGGTCAGTGTCTGTCTGTGGCATGAAAAACTGTTCATTACTCTCAGTCTTGAAGTCTTATAATTTTCCAAAGCATGAGTGTACTATTATAAAAGTATGAAATTCTGTCAATTTGGCAATTCAAGAATTACTGTTGAAAACATTGTGCTGTTTTTGCCAGCAGATATCAGTACAACCAGCTGGGATGTGTTATGCAGACATGGCATGGCCTCACATCATGGGCATGGTGACATACCAATCAGGGGCATGGTGACATACCAATCATGGGCAAAGTAAAAGAGTCTGCAACTTGCCTACCGTGTGTGTGTGTCTGTGTGTGTGTGCGTGTGTGAAAGACAGTGTGTGTGTGTGTGTGTGTGGGTGGGGGGGGGGTATGTGTAAATCTACACGTTCGCAGGATATTTGTTGGCCTGGGAGGAGCGGGGTCTCTATGTTTACGCTTGCAGTGTCGACAGTTAACAATAAATCACAACTACGTCTGCGGCATTCTGATCATTCGGACGACCAGTGCTCATTATCCAATCAGAGCACGAGAAAAGCTGCACACCCTCGTGACCTTGACCCGAAGCTCGGCCACTGCGCTTTACGATCGGAACTGAACCAAAGGATGATAAAACTTAAGATGACATGAAAAACACATATAAATGAACAGATTAAGCAACGAACATTCTATATGAAACTATACCCCAGTACTGAGCACAGATTTTAGAACGCGAATGCCAACACGTCACAGTAGTGACGCAACCAGGCCAAATTGAAACATGTTGTG
This sequence comes from Babylonia areolata, assembly GCF_041734735.1. Classification (NCBI taxonomy): domain Eukaryota; kingdom Metazoa; phylum Mollusca; class Gastropoda; order Neogastropoda; family Buccinidae; genus Babylonia; species Babylonia areolata. Next base: position 13,828,225 of record NC_134880.1, on the reverse strand, counting down.
ACCTCAACCTTACCTCGCCTGTTGCCCCCCATGTACCCGAATACACGCCGTCGTTTTGCGCCGACAGGCCGAGCTCTTTCAGCCAGGAGTATTTAGGATCCTCTATCAAAAGTCCAGACATTGCTGAGTAGTTTCGGGAGCAACGGACCAAGCGAATGTGCTGGCGATAAGAGAGCACGCGTCCACAGACACGGAGATAAGCGATAGCAGCCATTTGGAGATTCTGATTTCTAACTGGAGCACAGAACCGAATGAGAATTTATGTCAATGAGAATACCACCACGTAAATATTTTTTCTATGGTGCTTGAATTGCGTCAACAAAAGTTCTTCTTTTCCATTTCATTTGTTTTTGTTTTTGTTTGCTTCGATAAGCGTGGTGCAAATCGTGCTTTGTGAAACATTCAAATCATCTTTATCAGTCTTATCATATTAGTTTCATTTCCTTCCCCACCTCTACCAAAACTGATTTACAGACACACAGCCACACCATATTCCATCACGTAATGCGTGCACAGATAGACTGCATGTAGTTCAATTCAAAGGAGGCGTCAAAGCGTGCGAAAAAATTCCTTTTTTTAATATTTTGCCCTGAATTACGTTTATATATAATCAAGATAAAACAAAATATTTTTTAAAAGCCTGATATGCGCACAAAACCGAACGTATAGTCAGTCTTTGCTTGACATCAGTGACCCATTTCGATCGAGGTAAATAATTATTATGTCACAATGACATGTGGCATCACAGACTGACATGCATGATAGTCGGTGTTCAAACTCAGTCGAGTTCCGACTGAGTTGAGGTGACCTACCTTTTTTGTCTGGTATTATTTTGAATGACCTTGACTGTTATCGTACACGACTGTCATTGTCATTACCAGTGCCATTGTGATTGACACTGTCATCACCATCGCGCGTGCGCGTGTGTGTGTGTGTATGCGTGCGCGAAAACTAGACTCACTCCAGATGCAAGGACCTTCAATAAACAGAAGGAATGTTAATGAAAATGGCATATGAACTACAAGGTTGATACTGTATGTGCCCCGTCCTGATCTCATTCTTTCTCTGAGGCGACCCGCGATGGCGTCACGGCCTTGTTCCCAGTTTTTTTAGGTATAGACTGACTAAGATTTTCCCAGATGCAGGCTGTTTGTTGTTGTTGCACTATAAGCAGTGTGTCAGCTCGTTCATTAACCCCTTAAAACCTTCATGTTCAGGGCAGTACATCCATTTAAGCTTTCGCATCGGGAAGTTGCCCATTGCCCAAAAAATAATATGCCAGTCTGGCGCTACATAATTGCCGTTTGGGGAACATCCGAACGCCAACTGTTCTTATGCTGTCTTGGCCGAGAGAGTGAGAATGTAACTTGGGCAATACACTCTCTTCTGACAATAATCCAGCAAATTCTAGCGCAGATAGTCTGGGCAGCAGTTGCCTCCCCTGCTGTTCTGATAGTCATAACTGGACAAAACTGACCGGCCACACTCCAGGCTCTCCATTCCACTTTCAACCTTTTGTAGGTGGTTCAGCCAGAATTATGGCATGCTGAGTTGCAGGCATGCGTAAGGAAGCCACTGAAGCACTGGACAGCGTATGTCACATCTTCAGTTCTACTTCCATTGGCAGGCTAGAGGTTGTGACTTTGTACGCAGCATTCTAGTCTTCCCTCGTTGTTTTTACACTGTTTTGCTTTACAGTGTATTACCAGTCGGACTGTTCTCTGGTGAATGAATCACCTGTATGTAATTTTATGATTATGACCACTCGTATTAGTAGCTATACGTCCACTGTGACTGAGGTTAGAGGTTTTCCTCTGTTACTGGCAACCATGTGACCCAGTTAGTCTGCTACCTGCCGCACGTGCGGAGTAAACCTGACAAGAAAATCCGATCTGGAAAGGGATAATCAAGGGATGGGCTCCGCCTGATTTGACTTGCATGGACTGAGGAAAAGCTTACAGAGATCATACCAGATTGGCTGCAGCCGGGTTTAACAATGCCGGACCGCGCCATCCCTCGACTTCCACCAGAACAGATGCAAAAAAAAATGTGTTACTGAGGAAAAGCCAAAGAAAATTCTTGGAAGCAACACCATCATTATATTCGCAACCTTGAACGTAAAAACACTCAGGTTTGAAAACTAAAAGAACTGACCCATGAGATGGACAGATACATCTGAAACATTCCCAGCCTCTGTCCAGTTTTATGGAAAAATAACGAACAACGCAGATCAGTAGAATACGGGCATGACCTGTGTTATGAAGGAGAAGTGGACAAACATGTACATGGACTGGATTTTTAGTAAACAATAAAGAGCATAAAGAACGCAGAACTGGGATGCTACCCAGTTTCCAGCAGGATCATGACCACCCATTTATGATCACGATGATCATTTAACATCAAGATAGCGCAAATATATGCCCCATATCACTGGCTATGATGATCACCAGATTGAAGAATTCTATACCCAGCTTCAAACGGTCATTAACAAGGTCGACAAGAAAGACATCCTCATCGTTCAGGGTGATGGAATGCCAAGGTTGGTAAAGATGCCCAAGAAGACTGGAGAAATTTCTACAGCACTACTCTAATGAGATTACCAGTTAATGATATGTGACTACACCTACTATAGAATTCGCCAGTGATAACGACTTGGGTCTTGGTAACACACTTGGTGAGCATACAGCATCCCTAAAGTGGACACGACACTCCCCAGTTTCTCCGGGAGATTGTAAAATCGATGAAGTTGATGAAATATGGCAAGGATGCAGAACGTTTGAAACATGGAGGAGATGCAGTAACCGACATCCTAACTGCCATCTGCATAAAAAATATGACACACAGGCGAATGGCCCGCACCAATGACCCAATCACTTATAATCACCCTCCCCAAGAAAGGAAATCTCCAACACAGACAGAACCATATGTTTGATCAGCCATGTAGGCAAAATAATGCTCGAAATCGTTCTGAACAGATTACAGCCTCAATTAACTCACTCAGTACGGCCAGTCCTCTCTTCTCCTTTACACAGACACCTCGGATGACCAGTGGGTGTCTCAATGACCCAGCCTTTAGCTTCCATCGTCAGAATTGTGGTATTCTTTGTCAACATTCACCTCTTCAGTGTAAGAGCCTTCCGCTTGTAATATTTTGATGGTGGTAATTGGGGTGAAACGCTGTTAACGTCGTCTCTTTCGTCGTTCGTATGGAGAGAGTTAAGCACATTCCATCACTGCCGAAAATAGGCTGGATTCTGCAAAGGCAGAAGTACCATTGAACAGAACTTTCACCTGTGTACCCTTTGCGAAAACACCTCCAATGCCAGACGGAATTATACCACGTCTTAAAAGACTTCAAGAAGGCATTTATTAAGTCTGATAGGGAGCTGTATGGGCTACAGTGATTTTTTTTTTTTTTTTTTTTTTTTTTTTTTTTTTTTACTTGTCAATTAAAAGACTGGATGAAACATCGACAAGATATGACATGGAAATCAGCACCGAAAAGACCACGTTAATGGTCAGCCACAACACCACCATCACTACTGACGGAACTTCCAGGGGCAGAAGCTAGGAACTGTTTAGTAGTTCACCTAACTAGAATCCGTCATCAGCAATGAAGCCGGATACAAACCAGGAATCGTCCCATAGGTAGCAAAGTGGACACTGTCCAGACTTAAGCCTATATGGAAGGACAGCAACATCTCCACGAAACACAAGTGCGTGCACTGGTATATTCCATCTTCCTGAATGCATGCGATAAAAAAAAAAGGACCCTCACAGTGGATGAAGAAAAAATTCAAGCCATGGAAATGATATGTTATCACATCAGATACACTGATCACATCTTAAATGAAGTGCGCCAAACCATCGAGCAGCGCACTGGACACCACAAGACAAGAAGATCTGCTGACATCAGTTACGAAAACTACGCTGGTATGGCCACGTTACAAGATGTAATGGCCTTGCAAAAGCAATCCTCCATGGAACTGTTGAGGAGGAGAAGGTGGGGAAATGAGAGAGAGAAAAAAAAGAACTGACAATATTGTGGAAGGAAAAGGGAGACCATTTGCAGAAACCCAGGCCTTGACACACTACCGACAGACCTGGACGAATCTGTTGAACAGTTCTGTGCAGCGCCAAGATGCTTTAAGGGAGAAGGAGAACAAACTTCACTTATGCATCAGTCCCATTAATGTTTACTGAGAGTACGTGATATGACTGTGTTGTGGTTATGTTTGAAGTGTTCTGGGTACTTGCTGAAGGCAATGGGTGTCTTCAGCTTGTCCCATCCATAATTTCCCATGTCCCAGATGACTGCCCTTTGGTTTCTCAAATGCCTCGTGCAGTTGGTCTTCAGATGGGGTGTCTTTTGTTGTCCTCATTGTCGCAGGTTCATATGAATTAAGTCTGATTTGAAGTGAATGAATGCATTATGCCTATTTTAAGTTCCACATCTACCAGCCTACAATCGTTTGCATACATTGTGTCCAGTCTATTTGCTTTCCCCCCTTTTTATGTTAAAGGCCACCTATAGTTCATGACGCAAAAAAGGTGGACAACAGTGGAAGTGAGGCGAAGCACGAGACATATGAATTTGACGTCATCCCAGAGTCTGTCACGTTTTAGACGTCACCGATCACTTAATGGTAGCCGTCTTGACTTAATTGATAATGTCGCGACTACTAACTGGATTATCTTTAGATCCAGATGTTCGTGTTGGCGTCCGAACCAACGTTCTTGTTCAGCAGTACTTGGACAGCCTCATTCTCCTTGCTCTGTCTTGCAATTCCCATTCCTTCATCTTCATCCATTTGACGGCCACAATCATCAAGCTGATTACTCTGCCGGGGGTTGCGTCGAGTTGTGAAAAAAGGTTTGGGATAGGAGAAAAGGCCTAGATAGTGGGAATAAAAACCTATCAGGGATAGCTACTCTAAGTGGGTTTTACCGGCAGGCAACTGCACCTTCACTTTTCGCCCTCAGCCCCCCCCCCCCCCCGCCCCCCCCCCCCCCCAAAAAAAAAAAAAAAAACTACCACCACCACCAAACAGAAAAAACCCCAACTTAATTCCCTTTACAAACCACTGACTGGAGGGCACCCTTGCCTTGAAGAAATCAATTAAGGGTGTCTGCCGCCACAGCTGTTTTTGGCAGCTCGTTCCAGTCACGGATGGTGTCTGGGAAGGAAGGAATATTGCCTATACTGGGTCCTGCACTGGAGCTGTTGGGAATGCTTCTTTCGTGGGGGGGTTCAGGAGAGATGTTGGTCCTGTCGAGATGGCTTCTCCGCTGATGATTCTATACCTTACCTTGCTTGATAAAATTATGTGTAATGTTGCGTGTACTCGAGCCAAAAGACACATTTCAGTGATTTTACAGGCAATAGATTTATTTGTATTCGATATTACCCGTTACGGTACCAGTCATTTGGCAAGAATATACCGCTCGGACGCTATTGCTGTGTTCGACTTTGAGTTGTCGTTTTGTGTCCGTTCTCCTTCTTCACGAGGACAGAACTAACGTCCTCAACGAGTGGCCCCCACGAAAACATCGTTTTCAATAAGAATTTCAATAGCCTGCTTTGAGACAAGAGTTGTTAGCCATTCCATGGACTCATAAGGACAAACATGGAGACACGATACAATCAATCCAAAATTAATTAATGTGGTTCGCAAAAGACAATGGGAATCTTACCCATCTGATCAGCCGATAATTTTCGTTGTCTCCAACAAATTCAAGTTCTGTAACACTCTCTGTGCCTCGACTGCCTCCTCCGGAGCTACTTTGCCTTGAAGTACCACGCATTTTTTGTTGGAGTGCAGTTGTGTGTTAGCCTTTTGAAGCTCTCAGCCAAGTGACTCGTGCACTGGGTTTCCGTCATGATCATGTCTGAGGTTTAAATCTTGCAGTTCTGGTGGTATAGAATAAGAGTAGAGATTTTCATAGTCTGGGGTTAATTTCATTATTTTGAACCCTTGACTGCCATAGGATGCTGTACATAGTTCATTGTGGCGCTGAACATTCACATGGTTATTTGATCTGAGTGGTTGCTTTCCAGGGAGCGTATCGTTGTGCCGCCGACCCGTTTACGGATTGTCTTTTGTCACAAAAAAGACAAAACAAGATGGGCAAGCCATACTAATAATCTCCCTTTTTATTTGACAATTGGGTCACAGTAACGTCACAAATGGCGCAACTGGGTCCAAACTTATGCATTCGCGAATCCTCATAGGCTACGACCTTTGTTTCAAATTTCGTAAAGATCGGTTCATAAACAGCTGAGAAAAGCTTGTTTGCGTAGAGAACTGCGCATTCTAAAAATAGAACATGATTTACGTCATCGTGAGCTTATTACTTATACCGTTTATAGTCCCTAGTATAATGAACACGTAACTGAAATTTGGAGGAAATCCGTTGATAAACAGCGGAGATATTAGTGATCAAAATTTTGGCAATTTGCGCCACTGTGACGTCACAAATGGCGCAAATGGGTCTCAACTCATACATTCGGTAGACATCATAGCCCCTGAGCTTTGATCCAAATTTTACTAAGATTGGTTCATAAACAGCCGAGAAAAGCTTGTTAAAAAATCATCGAATAGCGGGACGGCGGCATAGCGGGACGGCGGCATAACGGGTACCCCCCGCTCTCCAGACCATATTCTGTTTTTGGATGATAGTTATGGCTTTTGATTTATATGGCTTGGAACATCATTTTCTACTGTTTTAACCCCAGCAGTTAAGGGGTTTTAAACAAGTACTCCAACAATTCATGGATAAACTGAAAATAAGGCCTGCCTGGCCATCATAAGGTGTGGTTCTCTGGGTTATGCCTTTTTTTATCTGAATTTTATTAATATTTTGAGTTTGAGTTTAAAGCTTTGTTAATTTAGGTAGCATGTCAAAGTGATTGTTTTATCCATCCATGAGAGTTTCACATTCCTACACATTAATATTCACTGCTCATTCATGCATTCTCTCTTCCTCCATCAAACACAATTGTTCTCCAAATATCCTGTCTCAAAGATGAACTGAACAGCAAACACAACTTTCCATTCTTTCCCAACACACCCACACATACCAAAACCACATGTAATGCCAATGGTTGAAAAACACCATTCTTTTTTTTAATTTTATTATTATTGTCATGTAAAGCATCAATGTAAACATATTCACATTAATTTTGGTCTTAAACACAGGACACCAGAACTGAGCACAGCACAGTCGTACATTTGTATGCTTCTGTGTGATCCTCTTCTTGCTGTCACAATACGATCATCTCAAACGCAAGTGATTGCAGCTTCCTGGAAAACCAACTTTGCATAACCCACAACAGTTTGAAACACAGTATTATGTATGCAACACATTGTACGCTTGATTTGTTTTGGCGACTGAATCCTGCTCCAAACCATTCTTTGTTATGGCATGTCATGATCACACAATGCTGCTGTTATGCCTTGCTCCCCTGACCTGTAACAACAAAAGCTCAAAGACGACTCTTTATCTCCACTGGACTGCTATCAACATAACTGAATGACTGAGTGAACAATAATGTTCCCACTTTCATTTATTCTGTTCCACGAACAAAGAACACAAACAAAAACTAACAGATCTATTCTTTCCCAACATCCTCAGCACTGACTATGGCACACAACGGCAGCCAGTAACTGTCGTTACTTCAAGTGAAATAAACATATGCTATCTGTTGCAGACATGTGATCGTACCATTGTTTTCACTTAGTCCATAAGGAATAGATTCATGACTTATGCTTCATTCATACTCCTACATGAATTCAGTTTTGATTGTATTTTAAAACATTTATTAACCACTATCCTATTTATCAATGTCAGTTATCAATATTGCATTTTCCAGTATTTATTTATGCTTGTATTTTTCTGTTTATTTATGCTGATTATTTATATTGCATTTCTCTATTCATTTTTGTCAGTAAACAAATCATCCATTCTATCTCTTTAGATCTTCATTGTTTATAACTGCTGTTCTCACATTCACATACAGACACCCACACATGCTGACGCCAGGAGTCATAACCAATTCTCCAACTTTCCACACAGAAAGAAGTACTGACAAGCCATGGCTTTGCAGATAAATATATGTACATTTCAATTCAATGACACACCTGCAGCCTTTAAACACATATATACATGTCATATTGCAAACCACAAATGGCCAATAGCATTTATGTTAAAAAACAAAACAAACAAAAGAGCAGAAACCAAAAACTACCCTTCAAGCATTTATGAAAAGAAACTCATTTATACTAACCATAGTACACATGTATCTGTGTAAAACAAAAACATACTCATTCCTTCACTGATAAAATATCAATACAGTACAGTTTATCATTTAAACAAAAAACAATTTATAATATCAGCAAGACCAGTTTAATAATGCATACTGAGAAGAACAACACACAAACACAAGCGTTCCTGTACACAGACAAATACACTCATACAAACACACATATGCATGCATAATTATGCTGTCAAAGACAGTATTCAAACTGGTCCAAACATATGCATTTCCGTATTTCCATTGTCATAGACTTGTTGGTCCACACACTTTCTTTTCAAACTAATTGCCAACAAATAACAACAGCTCAAACTCAGTTTTTAAAGCAATATTTCACTCTGCTTTTTCTGTTAAAATGAATCACAAAGAGGACAGGGAGTATGTCCACAATGGTTCTCTTTTCAGATGGAAACTATGCATAATAAAAACAAAACAAAACATATTTGTTCACTGACACTCTTTTTGAACACAGCAGTAGTTCTTGAATCCCAAAACACAACAACGCCACATCACTCATCAGTGTTCACTAATGGCAGCCTATCAATTAACTGTACATGAGGATGCCAACGGAAAATTAAAGGTCAGAGGTCTCTTCCTTACACATGTGTCTATGGTCACACATGCTGGATATTGCCAACAGCTTAGGGATCCTTTACCTTGTTTGTTAAATTGTATTGTTAGGTCAACATTCAAGACTCCTGTTCTGATATTTTGTAACCCAAGCGCTGATTCATCTATAACATCCAGATAATTCCCTTCAACCAAGTACAGATATTTTTGTATTGCAGGGGACATGTCCAATTTTGCTTTTTCAGTTGTATTCTCACTTGGTGCTTTTAGTTTGTTGGCTTTAGCCTCTACATGGTTTGCCAGTGTTTTCAAATGGATTGAGTGTGCTTCTGATGACGCTGAGTGCGTTTTGTTTATGAAGCAGGGCTTTGTCAGCGCACTCAGCTGTTGCAGGGCTGGTCCACAGATACTGCAGTGCTGCTACACTGACAGGGTACAAAGTGTTAATGTGCTGGGGTGAAACATTATGGTTTAAAAGTGATCCCCATTCAAAGGAAAAATCCTGGTGGGCTGGTGGTATTTGTACTTTGTATTTCTTTTTATCACAACTGATTTCTCTGTGTGAAATTCGGGCTGCTCTCCCCAGGGAGAGCGCGTCATTACACTATAGCGCCATCCATTTTTTTGTATTTTTTCCTGCGTGCAGTTTTATTTGATTTTCCTATCGAAGTGGATTTTTCTACAGAATTTTGCCAGGAACAATCCTTTTGTTGCTGTGGGTTGTTGTTTTTTTATACATGCGCTAAGTGCATGCTGCACATGGGACCTCGGTTTATCTTCTCATCCGAATGACTACATCATTGACTACATAGAAATGAAATGTCACTGTGATTAAGGTCAGTGTCATGATGATGACCACCATACATCCCCTCTGTTCTCCCCCCTCCTCCTCCCACCCTAGTTACTTCTCCACTATCACGCTTCAATCAGCCACCTATCTTTCACAGCTGGGTAGAACACACATTCTTAATCCACATCCCTCATTTCCAAGTTTTTGAATGTTTTCTCTGACAGTTTAATAAAGAAAAAGATAATTTAAAAAGGCAACTTTACAACTGCATCAATCAAAAGCAAGCCATTGTTAAGGCAAGAGTTTATCTTTTAAAATCATAATGGGGGAGACCAGGAAAGCATTTCCATGTATACCCCCTAATCAGCAGAAAACCGAGGCAAGAAATGCTGCTGGCTAGAGATCTATTAGCGAAGGCACACATTTACAAACCAATACAAACAAAAACCTTAACAAAGAAACAACCAGACAGACACAGTAACAAACAATGGTAAAAACACTTTAATATAACGAGGCCATCACATGGGCATCAATGAATGATGATGTACTCACATCAGACAATCAAACACACACACGCACACACTACCTGCTTGTGAACACAGACTTTGATAACGGTGATCGCAAATACATCAACAAAACCTGGCGATTATGATCCTTGATGATAAGAAAAAACACACATCACCAGATAATTGTTAACACCTTGATAACAGAGCAATCACACACAATAACAAATGACTGTGAACACAGACCATGGGAATGAAATAATCACACACAGTCATGAATTACAAGGAACACAGGTAAAGATTAACAATAACACCTGGTAAAGAATGAAGATGAACGCAAACCATAACTTGTGGGGAAAAGCAGACAACAGGACACAAAGCTTGACTGTAAAACAATCACACACATATTAACAATGAAACCTGCAGTAACAAAGGTAGAAACAGACCATAGTTATCAAACAGCCATGCTGCCAGTAACGAATTAAAGTCAAATACCCAGACACCATCAACCAAATGTTCTTTTCCTAGCAACTGAAACTAATGCATTTACATTGAGTGTGGCAGTCAACCAACTGGAAAAGAGCTATGAAAACAAAAGATGGCCAACCCAATCCCATAATCAGTAACACATGAAGGCAAACACAAGCAGGACCACAATCTGATGAGATTTTTTTTTTATATTATTATATAGAAACAGAAAGGTATTTCAAGATTATGAAAGTGATCCAATCACATGCGTGGTAACATAGGAAAGTTAACACAAAGCACAATTCTCAACCAAATAAATCAAATGATAAACAGAGCACTGCTGTCAACCAGTCGGGTTTCCATCTTCAGTGCGGTAAACGTAGGTTTAAGACCTTCTGACAAAACAGACTGTCATGTAAGAGGTTTTGTTGTGTTGTATGAGCAACAAGATGAACACAACAAGACATATAAACCAGGAACATGCTCAGTGTGTTAATTCCACATGTGTTTATCAGTTTTATATGACTGTGTTTAACTCTCACTTTCTGAATCATACGAAGTGTTACCCAGCAGAGCAGAAAGAACAAGACCCAAGGAGTATTATTCAACTCTTCATGAACACAGAACAGATACCTGCTGGTCCCTGGAGCAAGCAGCAGCAGAACAAACCACAAGACAGCTCAATGTCATGATATTACCCTTCCCCAAGTCACTGCTCAATGGAGACAGTTCAAAGTCATGATATTACCCTTCCCCAAGTCAATGCTCAATGGAGACAGTTCAAAGTCATGATATTAACCTTCCCCAAGTCAATGCTCAATGGAGACAGTTCAAAGTCATGATATTACCCTTCCCCAAGTCAATGCTCAATGGTACATATCCAACACAAAGAATATGCATACAGCACAATTTTTAAAAATGTGTGTATATTTCAAGCTCCCAAATCCTAAGAAAGACACATGGATTTATGCAATGAGTACAGAAATGTAAATAAATTGGTAAATAATGTCCATGAAAAATTCAAGAGGGATGTAAGCAGAAAAGACTAGAGTGAAACAAAGACAAACAGGGGAGGGGGAAATACTGGGAGTTCAATGGAAGAAGGCCAAAGAAAGCAAGCCATTAAATTAGAAAAAAACATAAACCGCAATAAAAAAAACCACCACCCCATATACATCAATATATGAGGGAAAACATAAAAGGCAATACATCGAAAGTAAATGCCAATATATGAGAAAAAAACCAAACCATACCCAGACAGCTGTTTACCAATGAATGGTACAGGACACACACAAGTTAATACACACACACACACACTCTCTCTCTCTATGTATTAAAAAAATAAATAAAAAATAAAAAACACAGACTTCATGAAAGTAATGCCAATGACAGTGGAAGTAATGCCACAGTGGAAAGAACACGTTCCAAACCCAAACCCTCTGTGAGTGGTGAAACTCATTTTGAGCGCAAAGCCCATGTTTGCAAAAGCTAAACATTCTTGGACTGGTGATTATCAGTCAACTGGCTTTCATCCTAAAATGGTTATCAAGTTCTTTCGTTGCAGAGGTCATTGATTAATATGTGGCCTACCTCAAGTTTAAATTGTATAATCAACACAGATTTACTGCAAAATTCAAAATCACTCAGGATGATAGTGTTTTCTGTGGGGAATAGAATGTTTTCCAAAACCAGTGTGAAGCAATGCCTCATTCAGCTGAATCCATTTCTGAGCGCAGCACATCAGGAGACAGAAACAGTCATGGCACAATACAGTCGGTCAAAACACTGAGAGAGTGAGAACTGTGACGACAGAAGACCAGTCCACAGTGAAGTGTAACTGCTTTTTTTAATGGTCTGTTCCTGTAAAGGGAAAGACTGTGTTAAGGCTCTGTGTTGCACACTTTTCTTTCCATTTGTTTTTATGTGTTTTCTTTTGCTTTATTCTGGGCAGGATGGTGGTGGATGGAACGATCAGGAAGAAAGGAGTTTGATTACAGTGATACATGTTTTCATTCTGTTTAGATTTTTTTTCCCCTTTTGTTTACAATCAGCTTCTTTTGTTTTATTCCTTCTTAAAAGTGAGGGCTGGATGTAAAAATGCCTGTATGTTTCTTGTCTCCTGCCCTCGTTATCAAAGGATTTGTCTTGTCTTGTCCTGTCCTGTTGGCCCCTTATCTTGTGTTCCACAGTGCCTGCTGGCTTTGGGAGGAGTTGTTCAAGGTTGATCAAGGGATAAAAGGATGAAAAGTGAAGTTTTCTCAAATCTTTAATTAGGCATGTCTTCCTGTCAACCATGTTCCTGATAATGTTGTTGCTGTTTTCATGTGAAGCAAGTGCTGAAAATGTGTAACAATCAGCTTTGCTATTTGTTGGCTCATGCCAACAATTTCTCAAAACTGTAGCCGAAAAATGAAAATATGTCTGACAGCAGAAAACACTTATTTGAAAACTTCCTGTGACATACATTTCTAAAGTGGAAATGACAGAGGCTATCATATTAATAACCAAAAGGACACTCCATATTTCCTCAGCCAACCTGTTCCTCTTGACCTTGAGAAAAAAAGGGGATGAGACGGAGTGAGAATGTTAAAGAAGTTATAAGAAACAAGCAAACTCTGATAAATTACACCATTCTGGATCTTGCAGGCACCCACCAAGGGACACTTATATATAAGTTATAAACAAGATATGAATAATGCTCAGCCCCCATTCCCATGGTAAACTGGGAAGAAGTCAGGACTATTGTACAACAGCACGGCACTGCACTGTATTGTATTGTGTTGTGTTGTGTTGGTCTTTGTCACAACACCTTTGTCTGTGTGAAATTCAGGCTGCTCTTCCCTGGTAGAAAACAATACAGCACCACCTTTTCTTTTCTTCTTTTTTATCTCGAAGTGAGGTCTTTTCCTATTAAAGTAGATTTTTCTACATAAATTTGACAGGGGCGACCATTTGTTGCCACTGGTTCTTTTACATGCACTGGGAACATGCTACAAATGGGACCTCAGTCTATAATTTCTACTTAAAGGCTAGCATCCAGACCATCACTCAAGGGGAGAAAATACTGGCAAGAGTGAGATTCAATCCTGCACTCTCATATTCTCTTGCTTCTTATGTGGACGCTTTTCCAGTTGGAAACTCTTTGGCAGGTCAGGTCCAAAATAGGTTAAACCAATGTAACAAGTGAAAATGCTCTGTTGAGCGAGGAAAACCCATTCATTAAATCATCAAAATTACTTGCAGCCCCAAACAATGGCAATATGGACAGGAATTTATGCCCTGGAATAGGTGTGGGCAGGGGGCAATGCTTAACATCATAATGCCACTACCAAACTAATATGCAACAGAGGCAGTGAGGTAAGGTTGGAGTTAAGGGCATCAAACACTCAAAGTCTTCCCAATACATGAATTCAAACCAACTTTTAATCCACTAATCTCTAGAACACCCTGATATAATCTCTGCCTGCCCTCCCCTCACTGTTTTCTTCTCTCACCCACACAGAACACTGAAGCCCCATGATCTATTCACCCTCTCTTCCATGACAGAGGAAGACTGTAGAAGACTCCTCAGAGCTCAGAGCTGAAGCTTCACACAAACATGGGACACACCCCACCCCACCCACCCCTGCCACTCCTCACCACAGCACAGGTAGAACATCACGCCCATCTAAAGCCGGGACCACCACAGGACACACATGAGGGGCAGGGTGGGGGTGGGGGTGATCAAAGAAGTGAGCTCTCCAGAAAGTTGGTCTGGTTAATGACACTCTCTGTCTCTCTGTATATATCTACAGTATGTATACACATACAAACTCTTTTAACACAGTTTATGACATTAATGATATTTCGAAATAATGCTTGTGATCAATTATATTAAATGCAAAAAAAAAAGAGAAATAATATCATTGTAATAAACATTTTCCAGGCTGTTTAAAGTTGCAAACATAGAATGATAGATTACCACTCTCCCTCCTCCCTGACATTCATTCACACACACACACACACACACACACACACACCATTAAAGGTTCTCATTGTGTCTTGCTATTTTCCAATACGAAACAGGACAAAGCACAGTACACAAACAAACAACACAGGTTTTTCAAATTGCTATGGCTTCCAGCTGGGAGAGAATACAGTCTGAAAATAATACTCAGCTCCCTTTTAGTTGTATCTTCTATAAAAACTAGTGCTTGAAAAAAAAAAATCATACCACTCTGCTTCAGCACAAAGGCAATGCATAGCATCAACAGAAGTGGCTAATGCATAGGGACATACAGACAGAAACACAGCCCCATCAATCCTTGTCAACTATCTGTCATGACATACCTCTGGATCATGATGGTGAACACCAAGAGAAAGATTGAAGTCGTTAGTTAGAAAGAGTGAGAGAGAGGGGGGGGGGGGAGAGAAGAAAGGAAGATAAAGAATGATCAGACAAGAGATAAATGAGAGAAAGGCCCTGCTGGTGGATGGACTAAAGACATAAACGCGCACACACACACACACACACACACCACAGCCTAAAACACTAAACAGAGAGCCAAAGCACATCAAGTGAGTAGTTAGCGTACAGGTTCTTCACAAATACCCAGCACAGCTCCTCTGACACAAACACACAGGATGCTACACATCCACCCACTGTTCTGTGGCTGAACAATCTGAAAGTGGGCCTGTCACATGGGCACAATACTAGAGCGACCACAGCAATGACTGGCCAGTGCACTATCTGAGTGGATACTGCGCTGAGTGGCTAAGCACTATCTTAGTGTCTTGCGTGCTGTCTGGGTGGCTAATGCGCTGAGTGGCTATGCACTATCTTAGTGTTGCGTGCTGTCTGGGTGGCTAATGCGCTGAGTGGCTATGCACTATCTTAGTGTCTTGCGTGCTGTCTGGGTGGCTAATGCGCTGAGTGGCTATGCACTATCTTAGTGTTGCGTGCTGTCTGGGTGGCTAATGCACTGAGTGGCTAGAGTGCTATTTAGTACACCGAGTGGCTAATGCTTTATCTGAGTGGCTAGCATGCTATCTAATGTGTCAACTGACTGGCTAGTGTGCTGAGTGGCAAGTGCACTGAGTGACTGTGTGCTGAGTGGCTAGTATGCACTAAGTGGCTAGCATGCTATCCATGTGTCAACTGACTCGGAATGCATCAAATGACTTGATAGTGTGCTGTCTGAGTGGCTACCGTGCTGTCTAGCGTGTCAACTCACTGGTGATACATCAACTGACTTGCTATAGTGCCTAGCACATTGCCCAGCTTATCGACTGACTGGCTATGTGTCAACTGACTCGTTAGTGTGCTATCTGACTGGCCAAGTGTGCTATCTGAGTGCCCAGTGCGTCAACTGGTGACTACAAGTGTGCCAAACCTCCACCCCATAAAGGCTGAGACTTGTGACTAAAATCCTGGCAGTGCCTTTTGACTTCATGGTGGGGATTCTGGAGAGAGAGAAATCAGTGATCAACAAGTGCAGGCTTGTGCTATTGCCTTCATCCTCTTTGTGTGTGTCTTTAGGCACAAGGTCACGTATGCATAGGGAGGTATCAGAATTCAACAGGTCAAGGAAACACAAAAATATCCAGCATACAGTACCACTGAAAAATGGAGAACAGCCACCCAAGCAACAAGCCAACAAAACAGTCAAGCACACATAAAAAAAGCAATCCTAGGTAACATTGAATACCGCCCATGAACCCAAGAGTAGCTGCAACTGACAGTAGCAAAGTAAACTTAGAAATTACACTGAATATCGAGAAAACATCACATCTTCCACCTTTCTGCTCTTTACACTATATAATGTCAATAAAAATTCCCATTAGGACAAACCTCAGGTGTAAACTGTAGTTGCAGTCATGTAATTCTGGTGGTGGCCAGATTCTACCATCATATGCTGACATGAAAAAGGTTGGACAATCATCAACATTATGCCAAATGCAGCCTGAAACGATGCCAAGGTCATCTGAATTATTCCCCGGTTATTGAGACTAACAAGGGACTCAACATGAGACTCTTGACTCGAGAAGTTTCACTGTTGCCAAGATTCATATTGCATCACCTTTCCACACAAAGTTAGTCTTGACGGTGTGACTCAGGAAAAGAATAACAATGTTTAACCCTTTGACTGCTGCTGATAAATATGCTCGTCAGTGAAGGACAGTCGCCTCACTGAGGCATGCTAAGTTCACAGGTCAGGGTGTTGGTCACTATTCTTTTATTTGGACTTTTTCTTCCTGGGACTACATTGCTATTGTTCAGTAATGCCAAATTTCCTCTTGGGATTGCATTGCTTTTGTTCAACGGTATCTACCACACCAACTCAAGAATACATAAAAAGTACTCTTTTCACCAAACCACAGCGTCAAAGGGCTAAGAATCTGTGTCTCAGAGTAAAACAAAAGCAATGTATGTAAGAGGGATACAGGAGTATCTTTCCTTCACCTGCATAAAGTAAAGCACATGACTTGGCTTGTCAGCAGCAACCCACAGAAGGACACACACACACCACACACAAGGATGCAAGTGTGAACTGTTCAACACAGGGCCACACCCCCTCCAAGACACTCTGTATCAGAAAACTTTTAAGGAGTCTCCTCTATTCATCTGATCTATTTGGGTGTTTTTTTTCCGCTCAGATACCACCTTTTACATGTTAGTTGTTTTCCCTTGTCTCCTCTGCATTTGACTTTCTCTCATCACACACACACACACACACACCACACACACACACACACACACACACCACAAACACACACACACACTAAAGAAACAACACAAAAAAACACCTATGAGTAAAGCACAAAAATCAAGGAGATCCAGTAACTCAACACTTGTTTTACCCCACATCACTGTCTCCATAGATATGAATCATCTCCATCTCCACAAGTCTCACACCACATTCTCCATCTTCTGGCAGCTTGGTCACGACATGTTGCAGTCCTCCCAGTTGGTAAACACAGCTCACATACACAACTAATGTTTTGTGCACTGTCTGCTGTGATGAACACACACAGAGCACTTATTCACCATCTGTCATCTGAACTGTCTGCTGTGATGATGATGATGATACATACTGCAGTCATTCACCATTTATGTCACCTACATTTTCTGTTGTGATGATCATACACACTGCAGTTATTCACCACTAATGTCATCTGAATTGTCTGTTTCTGTACAAATACACACAGAGAATGTGCAGCCTGCTCGTTGCTCTCTGTTATTGCCTTTTGTTTTTTCTCAAAGACTATAATATAAAAGACTATAAATAAGTAAATAGTGAATCTTAAGAAATCAATAGCTTCACTGACATGTTCTTGCTGCTTCAGAAAAAAAAATCATTGTCTCTCTCACTGTCAGTTGAAATATGCAGCTATATAAAATAAATAAATAAATAAATGAATAAATAAATAAAAGACTGAGTGTGGGTAAGGTAAAGAAACAAAAAAAAAACAAAAAACCAGCACACAAGAAATTTCCACATGCTGCAGCCCCTCCAGCATGAACACAGTGGCTGTGGTCATACCATGATTTCACGATCGTCCTCACACTCCCCACCATCCACATCGTCATAGTTGTCTCCCCTGGGGCGGGACCTGTCCTCAATGTCTGTGACTGTCACATGAGGCGAGGTGAATCCCTCCATGGAGAATGACCGCTGAATGCCGGACGATAAACCAGAGTCTGTGTTTGAACTGCGCCAATTTCTGCCGCCCTTTCCGCCGCTGTGACGAAGAGGAGGGTGTCGTCTAGTGGGAATGGGCACTCGCCCTTTGGTGAAATGACGTAGAAACGGAGGGTTTGCTGCAACACAGCCACACTGCATGGTGAAGGTTAGGGACAGGCTTGGGGCATTGAAACATGAGACACCTGACATTGTTGCTTACAGTCCAACTGGCCACACTGGGCCTTGTTGGGACTGCCCAACTTAAAAAAAAAAAAAAAAAAGAAAAAAAAAAGAAAAGAAGAAGAAAAGTTCAACCACATTAAACACAAAACTGATGCATCTGGCAAAACAAACAAACAAACAAAATAAAAACATACCACAGAATAAGAGAAATGTGTGAGCTGGTTCATTGAACTGCCTACATGGACCATGTCATGTTTTAAAAATCATTTTGAAAATAGAGAAGACGTCCATAACAAACCACCACTTGCAACTCCAGCCACTTTCTACCACTCACTAACCTCAGGAGCAATATCCACAGAGGAATTTACAAAACTGTTGACCTCACTGCAGGCACCACACTATGTAGTCACCAGTAAGGAATGGTCAATTACAATATCTACCCAATGAGGCTCTAGATATGTAACACTGGAATGATTAATATATACGATATACATCCAACAAAGTTGTAGATACATGTATGTAAATGATTAATTAACACCGACAAACATCAATCACAACACACACCTACTGTATACCAGTATGGAACTACATACCAACCTGTGAATCCCAGAGGCAAGAACATTTTTTACAGGGAGACCCCCAAAAGGAGAGCTGTGCATCACCACCACCACCACTATATTCTATTTTATGGTACTATTGTAACTAAGATTTCTCTGTGTGAAATTTGGGCTGCTCTCCTCAGGGAGAATAGTGCTATAGTGCAAATCTGCCATTTTTTTCTGCCCCAAGTGTATTTATTTTCCTATCAAAGTGGATTTTTCTTCATAATTTTGCCACGGACAAGCCTTTCAATGCCATGGGTTCTTTTACATGCGCTATGTGCATGCAACACACGGGAACTCGCTTTATCATCTCATCCAAGTGATTTGCATCCAGGACAGCACTCAAGGTCTTGTGGAGGGGCAGAAAAAACTGCTGAGTGTGGCATTCAATCCTGAGCACACAGATTCTCTCACTTCCTATGCGGATACATTGCCACTATGCCACACCACACTGTGTACGACACATGAACCCCCCATCCCAGTGATAAAGGAGACCGTGAAGCCAATGACAGCATACCAAGACAAAACCCTTTCCACACAACAGATACCTTGCAGAAAGAAAGGCCAATCAACTAAACCACAATAAATTTGTTTGAACTTTTTTGTCCCCCCCAGTAAGAGCCTTGTAGCACAGAGATGCCAAGGCTGGCATTGTGGACTTCTGATCCAGTGTTGACCAGTGATCAGTGTTTGAGGCCCCATTTCCGCATGGTGGTGTATCCTCAGGAAAGGCACTTGACTTCCATTTTCCTCATTCCAGCCAGGTGTGAAAGGGTACCTCACTTCAGTTCAGGATGGTTAAAACAATATGAGAGGACTGAGCCCTTCACTTCCTATGCCGAGCTCTGGACACAGTGGATATGAATTCACTGCCCTGTGAGTGGATATGAATTCACTGCCCCTTGATAAAAGGCTATAAATCTTTAAACCTCTAGCATGCAGACTTCTGACTGCCAAGCCATATTCAAATGCTATAGTAAATACCATCAGATTCCATCTGAGCAAAGACTGCAATTTTCTTATCTTCATAAATCAAAATTGGTGATATGTGGCTATATTGCTTTTAATAAGATTGAAAAAGAAAGAAAAAAACCCCAAAATATGTGCCCTGCATGTCAACTTTTATTCACTGAAATATGTGTTGTTGTTTTTTGTTGGTTTTTTTTTTAAACATTCCCTACCCTACCTTTGCATACAATCAACATATAAAAATTATGTTAACAAATTACATTTTCTCTACTACCCTTTGTTGTTGTTTTTTTGTTTGTTTGTTTTTTGTTTGTGTGTGTGTGTGTGTGTGTGTGTGTGTGTGTGTGTCTTTCCATGGAAATGTGTGTATGTTCTTGTCTTCTCTCCAAGAGCAGTACAATGGATCACTTTCCAATTAACAAAATGTTTGCAAGAGTGATCTAACATTAATTAACAACAATAAAAACAAAAACAAAAAAAAACCACAAAACAACAACAACAAAATAATAAGCAGCAACAAAAGAAGCAACCACCCTCAACAAATCAACAGAAAATAAAAGGCACACAGGGATACTGCAGATACACAAAATAAATGAAAGAAGAGGAAAATACATTTCATCAACATCAAATCAAAACAAGCAACCCACTAACCAGCCAACCAACTCACTGACTCATCTGATGACAGACCAACTGGGTGTCACTAACTTTTGACAGCCTTGTCTTTCCATAAGACCACTACAAACTTGCCATGCTGAAATGTTCATTTGTCATTCAAGAATCAGGTCATGAGGTCAGGGTTACAGAAAAGCACCCTATTCAAAGACACGTTTTTGTCATGCCTGAGTCAAACAGACCATCAGGTATACATATCAACTAGCCAGGTATAATTTCTGCAGTGTAATGACTGCTAAAATAGTCATTTCATCTGACTGAACAAAAACCTGAACAGAGTTAAGAAAGAACTGAAAGAAAGCAGAAAGAAAGGGAGGAATAAAAGGAGAAAGAAAAAAAAGGAAGGTAGAAAGAGAGAAAGAAAGAGAGAGAGAAGGAAGGAATGTAGGACTGGAAGATAGAGAGGAAGAAACACAGAGAGAAGGGGGGATTGTAGGAAGACTGGAAGGAAGAAACAGAAGGAAGAAATGAAAAAGAAGATTAGAAAGCAGAGAGGAAGGAAGAAATGAAGGAAAATAGGAAGAAAGGAAGAAAAGAAAGCAAATAGAGTGGAAGAAACCTAGAAATACAAAAAGAAAAAAAAAAAAGAAGAAAGGACTGAAGGAAAGAATAAAGGAAGCATGAAGAAAGACAGCAAGAAAAAAAAGACAGGAAAACACTGGAAACAGGGAAGGACGGAAGGAACGAAGAACAGCAAGGAAAAAAGAAAAGACAACAAAGTCAGCATGTCAGGCAGACAGACAAAAAAAAAAGTAAGAAAAAAAAACCCCAGGAAAACCCACATCTCATAACATCAGTCTCAAAGGCATTTACGTCAGTGCCAAGACAGTACACATCACAATCAGGAATCCACTTTGCCTGCAGGTACTAAAGACGGCGGTGAAACGTAAACTAATTCTACACCAGCATGCCAAGAGATACCATGTGTCTGGAGAAACGGTCAGACAAGCGACACAGGAAAGCATGTCAAGTCCCCAAAGCACAGGCACCACACACCCACAGCTTTCAACAGTCAAGAAGAATAACAACAACAACAAAACAATAATAATAACATGGACTGTGTCATGCACTTGGAGTTAAAAACAATACAAAAAAACAACCAAGCCTCTGAAACGATCCCCTCTTTGTGTTATTATTTTCACTTTTCATAATCAAATCATGGTTTATCCCATACTTCATTCATTCAATCACTTATTTAATAATCCATGATTCAATTAATAATTCCTTCATTTAATTTTTTTATTAACAAATAACTACCCACATCCTTACGTAAAAAGCAAAGCATTCAATCAACCTACAAAAATAAAGCTATCAAACTAAAAATTAAACAGAAATATTACCTATGAACAATTCTTCAACATCTAAGTTCACTACTTATGTCAAGAACCACTTGCACTGTCACTGATTTTGATGCCTTTTTCTGCCAAGCCTTTCTGCTAAATATAAACAAGTTTATTGCTATACTAAGTTTGAAAATGATTTTTCTTTAGGATAGGGAAGGCTGGTTGTCTTTTATTTTCTTACTTGATAATTTTATTTAAAATGATCTTTGAATCTTACTGATCATATCAATTTTGAGTTTTAAGTGTGATTTATGATAAAACAAAAACAAAAACAAAAATCATTTCAAAATCAGTTACATAGTGCTAAGGAAAAAAAAAAAAAAAAAACTGGTGCATAAAGTCCTGAAGACTTTGTGATCATGATAAACAATCCATGCTGGCAGTCGCGAGTCATATTACATCTCTGAGTATCGTTAAGAACACAATTAACACAGAATGAAACAAGCTCAGAAGTGTCACACAGTCAGTCATACACACACACAATGAGTGCAGAACCAGAATTATTTCATTATTCATTATCAGAGCAGAAGCAGAACAGAATGAACAAATTTAGCGCAGATTCTGAATAGAATCTGAACTGATAGTGCATCATTATTGTGATCAAGCAAAACTGGATGAAGCCATCAATTTAAAAAAAAAATTTTATCATTTTTTTTTCTGTACAGATCATCGTTATTAGAATGACCCATCATCATTTGTAAAAGTCCAGCGGAGTCATAGCAAAGAGCACAATCTGAAGCAAAGTTTCAGTTTCAAGGAGGCTTCAAAGTGTGTTGACTAATCCATCTGCTCTACACCACGCCTGCTTAAAAAAAAAAAGTAAAAAGGACAGCAAACATACATTAAAACAGAGTTTCTAATGTTAAAATCAGTGAAGACTCTGTTAAAATCAGTGCCAAATCAGAAGAAATGCCATTGTTTAGCATGAAGACAGAATCACACGCCTGCACTAGAGAGAAAGACTAGAATGTGATCAGCCAGAAATCTGCTGAGTAATCACACCTGTCAATTTACCGTATCACTCCAAGTACTCCACAAGACTCAAACATGTCCCTGCAGAAATCGACAGTATGCATTGGACATTTTCAGTGTGGTGTTTCTTTCACAGCATTCTGGACTTAATCCAGTGGGTTAAGTTTGTAACTTTCACAATTGAAATTCCTCCCAGTGACAATGCACACCCCTCAGAAGAAAGATGATGGTTCCAGATTTTTCATAACATACTGATACAACACAGCCCACTTTTCTCTTTCACACACACATGGACATGCATGGTCTTTCTCTCTTTCATACACATATGCATACACACACACGGATGGTACACCCACTTGCTCTGTACAAGAACAGTTAAGTAACATACCCAAAGTCCAAGCTTTCGTAAGTAAAAAGCACAAAGTAATTCTAAGTGTCTATATCACACTCCAAATGATCCTGATCCATGATGCTTATCTATGCAGTGTAGCCACAGTCTGATACTTCTGTGCCAGGCCATCATGAACTAAGCAGCCATTTCTACACTACACCAAAGCAGTAAAGACCAGCAGCACATGAAAATGCTTATCCAAAAAGCTTTCCAAACCCATCAAGGAGCAAAAACACAAGCTGAACCTACTGCCAGAAGTCAAAATAAAACAAACAACAACAAAACAACAAAAAAGAAAAAAAAGAAAAAAAATCAAGACAGACAAAGGTGGGTGCGGTGGTAAAGAAGATGGAAAATGAAAATAACAGAATATATTCAACAAGACTAGCACCAATTTTTTTGTTTATGTATGCAACTAATACAGATTTAGAAGAAAGTAAAAATAAATCACAGGTATTCAATTCACTAAATCCCAGTCATGAGCAAAAAAACAAAACAAAATAAAACAAAAAAAAAACAACCCCAAAAAACATTAGCTATACTTTTAAGCTGATTTTAAGCTATAGATATTTCATTACCACTGGCTATGATATTAAATATATTGAAGCACAACTTGTAAATAAAACAAAAAGGAGATCAAAAGAGAAAGACATAACCGAAGAGGTTCTGATAAAGAATAACAAGCGCTGAGGAATAATAGGCAACAGAAATGGATATGTTAAAAAAATGCAGTCAACATTACCTGAAACCATGACGAAAGGCTAAACATGAAAACAATCACTTCTTGGTTTGTTACGTCTACAGACGAAATGTGTAGCAGATTCCTTCTGCATGTACTGTAAACTACTAGAGAACATCTGCCCTGATTATAGGGTAAAATAACATGTAAATGCCCCCCACCCCCACCACCCCCACCCCCCCCACCCCCCCACATCCCTCACTTTGAAAAAAAGATTAAAAAAATCAAGAAATAATGATCATTCAGTTCGACGGGCGCAATAGCCGAGTGGTTAAAGCGTTGGACTGTCAATCTGAGGGTCCTGGGTTTGAATCACGGTGACGGCGCCTGGTGGGTAAAGGGTGGAGATTTTTCCGATCTCCCAGGTCAACATATGTGCAGACCTGCTAGTGCCTGAACTCCCTTCGTGTGTATATGCAAGCAGAAGATCAAATACGCACGTTAAAGATCCTGTAATACATGTCAGCGTTCGGTGGGTTATGGAAGCAAGAACATACCCAGCATGCACACCCCCGAAAATGGAGTATGGGCGGGGTAAAAACGGTCATACACGTAAAAGCCCACTCTTGTGCATACGAGTGAATGCAGAAGAAGAAGATCATTCAGTTCACTATTCGTGATCGTGCTGCTGTAAATAGCAGTGCAGATTTAGAGATATAGAACAGAATGTCTGCATCAGATGTTGATGCATCAATGAAAAAGCCAAGTGCGATCCTGACATCTCTCCTTAAAGCAATGTCTTATTTCTAGCTAGCAGTTTGTTTTAAACTGTTGGCAGAGAAAGGTTAATCTGTTTCTGAACATTCAGTTATCCACATCAGTACCAGTCACCAGAATGCCGTGAAACAAACTGAATTTAAACTCTCGGTAATGGATTATAGTACTGATATCACAAATTCAACAAGTGACATCTCATGCATGGAGTAAATACCCAGCCTATACTTTATGGTGGAACTAAATAACGGATTGGGATTCAGTAAAATGTAAAGTACACAGTAAACGCCAATCCCAGACCGGTTGAAATTTGTGCGCAGAAGGGGTGGGCACTTACAAGGTAGTTTACAGTACATGCCACATCCTTGTATGTGTACAGGTCTCTTTGGATGTTGCCAAAGTATGTGCCCTGACTTACAAAATCTCTCTGTTCTTTCTTCATAACATTTACACATATCTGCATGTCTGTGTGGAAAAAAAAAAAAAAAGCAAGTGTGTGTGTATGTGTGTGAAATAAAGGAGTGAGTGTTACAACATGTACTCAATAATATACAACAGACAGAAAGAGTGTGACTTTGCATATACATTAACACAAAATACCAGGCATAAAAGTCACAGCACATATACAATAATATACAATACATTAGTATGGTGGACAAGCATTAGACAATAGACAATAATACATCAAAATGCCAGTTTCAATGGCTTAAAAGTGCTACCATCAACATACATCATTACAAAATTTAAAAGAGTGTTTTGCACACACATACACACACACACACACACACACACACACACACACGCATGTGAGTACACATGATGATGTGTGTATGCGCACACACCATATAAAGAAACATTTAAAGCATGACAGATCAAAACCTGAATGCACCAGACAAGTGAGCACATTTAGACCTACAAATGTGTAGTCAACAAGAGCTGAAAACAGGTGCCAAACATGATAAACCCCCATCCCCCTACCACCTCCAGTGACAGTGAAGACTTATTTCTCTTCTCTCTATACACCAAGGCAGAAAAAAACCCACCACATATAGCATACTGACAGCCAAGTCTGTGCAAGAGATATGGTGGGAAGTCATGAAAGTGTCTTGCTGTTTTGCAACTTGTTCTTCACTTTCTATGGTGACAAACCTGACAGGTGACACACCTCTGAAGTAATCAGTTTTAGAATGTCTGATTTAAGATAACAACAACTTGATTATCTCAGAGAAATGTGGCCAGGTGCAGTGTCACAGCATAGACACATACTCAACATGGAAACATGATTGTAAAAAAAACAGATATTAGATATAAGATTAACTCTATAATCTCAAATTCGGATTGAATATAAGATTAATTCTATCACCTCAAATTAGAGAAAAACTGTCCGCATACATACCAAATGTACACATTCAAAAGTTTTTTTTAGCAACACTGAATACATCACTTGCTTGTGACAGAACAGAGACATGTCTGCACAGGGCACACACACAGGAAGACAGGGGGTGAAAACACCAGTGACAGCACTGAACTCATTACCTGGGAGATCAAAAGCAGCAGGATCCTCGTCCTGGTTGTCATGACAAGCGTCCACCAGGTCCAGCATACTATCTGTCTCGTCGCCTGTCAACACGTCCTCGTCAGAACTTGCCTGCCGTGTTTCCAGGATCGGCAACTTGGACGTCAGTTTTTTCCTGCCAGCAACACACACGCTTTCTGAACACACTGTGATGTCAGTGTGTTTTTTCCAGCTGGCACACACTGTGATGTTAGAGTAAGTATGTGGGCAAGATGGGGATGGTGACTTGTCAATTACTGATGAAGCTGCAGTCAGAAAAAATAAGTATAACTTCATCATCTCAGGAAGGTTAATAACACCAAGTGTGGCAAGACAAAAGAAGACAATTACCTGACACACAAAACATCAAACATAAGTTAATTAAATAGGAAAAGTAAAGACATGAAACATTCGCATAAAAGCATTGCACATATTCATTTATACTTAAAGAATAATTGCAATGATTATAAATACATAGAGGTCCAAGTCAATGAAATTCATACCGCCATCTCACCCTAAATGTACGGTACCTTATGATCTGCAAGCTGGTATTATCTCCATCAACCCACCACGAATGAAGGCCCCAGCAAGTCAACACAAGACCTTCAGTTTCTGTGTGCGTTACTCATGAAGTGAGACCACAAGGCAGACAAGCTGCTAACCCCTGTGTACCTTTCTTTGTGCATGGAGGCTATGTGGGCTGACAGGGCCCAGGCCTCAGCAGCCAGTTCAGGATCCTGAGCAGAGTCTGTCTCCTCCTCATCCTCCTGCACTGACATCTGTCTCCTCACTGAGGACCGCATGTCAGCCTTCATCTGCACACACCACGCACACACACACACACACACACACACACATACACACACCACCCACAGTGATATAGTGAGTGAGTGATGTACAACAGACAGTGACTGTGGCAACACGTACTGTGTAATATGAAACAGTGAGTGTGATATCATGTAGTGAATAAAATACAACAGTGAGTGTGGAAACGTGTATTGAAAATTATACAATGATAGTGAGTGTGATATAATGTACTGAATAATAGGCAGTGAGTGTGGCAACATGTAATGAATATTATACAATGATAGTGAGTGTGATATAATGTACTGAATAATAGGCAGTGAGAGCAGCAACATGTAATGAATAATATGCAATAGTCAGTGTCACAGTTCCCGTTTCAATTTTAAGAAGGTGACAAGGTGTGAGGACTCATCATTATATGCAACACATCTACTGTAAAAAAGAAATGAATAAATAAAAAATAAAAAAGGGTGCAGATGCCTGACCTCTGTATAATGTGATAAACCCTATGTGCTGGTCAGGCCTTGAGAGCCTACCCCAGGTTTGTTTAATTCATCAACACTGAAATAACATCAAACCCACCCCTGGTTTGTTTAATTCATCAACACTGAAATAACATCAAACCCACCCCTGGTTTGTTTAATTCATCAACACTGAAATGACATCAAACCTACCCCAGGTTTGTTTAATTCATCAACACTGAAATAACATCAAACCTAACCCTGGTCTGTTTTTTTTTTTAATTCATGAACACTGAAATGACATCAAACCTACCCCTGGTTTGTTTAATTCATCAACACTGAAATAACATCAAACCTACCCCAGGTTTATTTAATTCATCAACACTGAAATGACATCAAATCTACCCTTGGTTTGTTTAATTCATCAACACTGAAATAACATCAAACCTTCCCCAGGTTTGTTTAATTCATCAACACTGAAATGACATCAAACCTACCCCAGGTTTGTTTAACTCATCAACACTGAAATGACATCAAACCTACCCCTGGTTTGTTTAATTCATCAACACTGAAATGACATCAAACCTACCCCTGGTTTGTTTAATTCATCAACACTGAAATGACATCAAACCTACCCCTGGTTTGTTTAATTCATCAACACTGAAATGACATCAAACCTACCCCTGGTTTGTTTAATTCATCAACACTGAAATGACATCAAACCTACCCCTGGTTTGTTTAATTCATCAACACTGAAATGACATCAAACCTACCCCTGGTTTGTTTAATTCATCAACACTGAAATGACATCAAACCCACCCCTGGTTTGTTTAATTCATCAACACTGAAATGACATCAAACCTACCCCTGGTTTGTTTAATTCATCAACACTGAAATGACATCAAACCTACCCCTGGTTTGTTTAATTCATCAACACTTAAATGACATCAAACCTACCCCTGGTTTGTTTAATTCATCAACACTGAAATGACATCAAACCTACCCCAGGTCTGTTTAATTCATCAACACTGAAATGACATCAAACAATCCCAGCCCTGGAAATGGTCCCCCCACCCCACCCCCGCCCCCCGTCCCCCTCCCCCCCCCCCCTCCCCCCCCCTTTTTTTTTTTTTTTTTTAAAGATTTTTCCAGATGTTTGTGACTCTGTGCGAATCCTGACACGCATACATCCACACAGACACACAATGACACTGACCTTGGTGTCACGGAGACTGGCACGTACATGACTGAGTCGCTCCTCTGCCGTCTGCTCAGCGGACTCCAACATGCTGATGTCGGCCAGTTTGGACTTCACTGTGTCCAGTTCTTCTGCCAGGATCACCTCAATGCAGCTGTCACACATAGCACACACCGCACTGTACTGTACTGCACTGTACTGTCATAATAATAACGATAATGATAGGAAATTTTTTTTTCCCTAAAATTACGTTTATCTAACATACTTACCGTGACCCACTAGTGCAGACTCCGGCAGGAATCCGATTCCTGTCTTGTGCAAACTAGTACCCGCCTATGCGGAGAAAACGAAAGTAGTTACAGCCGATGATATCAACAAATATGATCATGATCATGAACGGCATTTGTTCTTCCCCATGGAGAGTGTCTCTCCACAGTGCAGCCCCAACCATATCTTTCTTCTTTTTTCTGTCTGTATATAAAGTGTATATATTGTACCATCAAAGTCAATTTTTCCACAGTGACACAACCCTTCTGTTGCCGTGGGTTCTTTACATGTGCTAAGAGCATGCTCCAGATGGGAGCTCGGTTTATCGTCTCAGACTAAAGAATGGTGAAGAACGGACCTGGTCTGTTTGGGGACCTGGTTGAGGGACTCCTGGGCCTGGATGGTCTTGTTGCTGCGCAGCAGGCAGGGGGCGAAGATGATGGCCAGGCCGTTCACCGACATCTTGGTGCTGTCCTCGTGCATCGCCACTCTGCACACACACACACACACACACGCGCATCATCACCACTGCTTGCTTCATTTACTGCTTTGCATACTCACACACACACGCACACGTACACACACACACACACACACACACACATACACACACACACACTACACACACACAAACACTAGCACTAGCACACACACACACTCTTAACTCACTGCCCATTATTCCCTCTGACACATAGGGCACAAACAAAGAACTGTCACTCTTTTGTCTGTCCTGGGCCATTCTCTGAATGGGTACCCCAAGTGTGCTTCAGGGTCTGTAGTTCTCCTTCAACTGTTCTGTGTCAGGCATTCTTCAGCCTGCCTCTCTTGTGGCCTACACCATCCCCACACTTCAACTTAAAGTCAAGTCAACTCCCCATTACCTGTCAAGCGAAATTATTATGTGATTGTGTAGCTCACAATACAAGCATAAGATAAACACTTATGAGACATGATGCTGCACATGTTTCAGAATTCGAAGAGATAAACTAGTGTTGACATATCTAGAACATTTCACAGGCTTGAGATTAATCAATAGTTAAAACGATAAATATGATGGCCACAGTGTTGCTATTTTTTCATAGCCCAGATGACCACACTGACTGAATGTAGCCATGGACACCACACTCAATGAACGTGTACATGGATACAACACCAGCTGAGATGGAGACCTACTTTGCCAGGTGGAAGGTGAGTCTCTCAAACAGGTGGTAGTTGGGTCGGGGAAGTTTCTCCACAATGCTGAACAGACACTGGGCCTGCTCCCTCTGGTCTTTGATCTCTGAAATATGTTTTATGTCCTACATGTAAACATGTGCAGGTTAACACATATTTGTCTAGGTCTACCAGTAAGCATGTGCATGCTAACACATAAACGTGCAGGTGTACATGTACACTTGCACAGGACAACATGTAAATGTGCATGTCAACATGTCAATGTGCAGGTCTACATGTAAATGTGTGCATATCGACATGTAAATGTGCAGGTCAACATGTAAATGTATAGGTTGACATGTAAATGTGTGCATATCAACATGTAAATGTGCAGGTCAACATGTCAATGTGCAGGTCTACATGTAAATGTGTGCATATCGACATGTAAATGTGCAGGTCAACATGTAGATGCGCAGATTAACATGTAAAACATGTGAAGGTCAACATGCAAATGTGCACGTTAACATGTAAACATTTGAAGGTCTACCTGAATGCAAAGCATGATGGTGCATTTTTGCTCTGACATTATATTATCCGCACTGTATCAGGCTAGAATATTCTTGATATTTACCCGAAGACCAGTATAGCCATAAATCTATTGACAGTCTTGATGGTCCTTTACAGAAACAGATATTACTCAAAGACACTGTTATTATGTTCATCACAATGATTTATTTTCTGAACCTGGCATTAGTTTATACAGAACTGTACAAATTCAAAAAACACCACCAACAACAAATAAACCAACAGCAACCAAATTCAAATTCATTTACGCCCCTCACACTCACTGGCACTAACACAATGTATACATCAAGAGGGAGAGAAAAACAGAGGAACAGACACTTTGAATAGCTTACAAAGTGCCACTGTTTCAGACTGGTTGATTGAAATGTGATGAAAAGACCCACAAAGTACACACACACACAAACACACCTGATGCAGCTCATTCATTTAACTTATGTAACCCAGCTAGCCATCAAACTGTTTAACCCCCGACTGCTGAACCACTGTGACATGGTACCAGTGTGGCATGAGTTTGAAGATTACACACTACATTTTGTGAATTTATTAATGGTGTCCTTGATTTTACTGAATACAATGCAATCATAAATCTCAACTACAAAGTGGTGACTGACATCCTGACCTGTAAGCTCTGTCTTATCTCATTGAGGTCACAGCCCTTCACTGACATCCCAACCTGTAAGCTCTGTCTTATCTCAGTGAGGTTGACAGCCCTTCACTGATGTCCTGACCTGTAAGCTCTGTCATATCTCAGTGCGGTGACAGTCCTTCACTGACGTCCTGACGTGTAAGCTCTGTCTTATCTCAGTGAGGTTGACAACCCTTCACTGACGTCCTGACCTGTAATCTCTGTCTGATCTCAGTGACGTGACAGCCCTTCACTGACATCCCAATCTATAAGCTCTGTCTTTGCTCAGTGAGGTGACAGCCCTTCCTTGACATCCTGACCTGTAAGCTCTGTCTTATCTCAGTGAGGCTGACAGCCCTTCACTGATGTCCTGACCTGTAATCTCTGTCTTATCTCAGCGAGGTTGACAGCCCTTCACTGACATCCTGACCTGCACTGACATCCTGACCTGTAAACTCTGTCTTATCGCAGTGAGGTGACAGCCCTTCAGTGACATCCTGACCTGTAAGCTCTGTCTTCTCCCAGTGAGTTGACAGCCCTTCACTGATGAGTATACTTACAAGCAGAAGTCATGTGGTTAAAAAACTAACATTACAGTAAAAAGTAACAACCTAAACAGACTAGCTGAATTAAAAAGACACACGACAAAACTTCAAAGTGAGGAACATAACACATGCAGAATGATCCCATTAGCAAAAGCTATGTAAATAAAGTTTCGTCAAATCAAAGTGACCTTAAAATCATGAAAACTGAAGCCTATGTATATGCACACATGTGCACTGGCATACAAGATCACACACATAAATCCTAATATACATACACAAATGTACACAGGCATTCAAACTAACACACATGTACATGCTCTCCACAATACACACATAAAATAAACACAAGCAGGCTATGTAGTCACCACACACACAGAGCAAAAACATACCTCATCGAAACAAACAAAAGAAAGTAAGACTGGATCATACCAGAGCCTCTGAGGAAGTCATCGTAGAGGTCGTAGGTCAGGAGGGGTTCTGGCAGATCTCGCAGGAAGCCTTTCATCACCGCTGTCAGAACGTGTACCGGATATTCCTCCAGGTTCACCGTCTGATAGTCTGCACACACACACACACACACATGTACAAACAAACACAAAATGCACACACACAATGCGCACACCCACCCACCCACACACACACACACAAACTTTAGACTTGAAGGAACAAGAAATCAACTTTTTTCACACCTTCCAAATCATTACATTTTGGACAAGATAAGTTTACCCATTGCATCATCAAGCAATCCTGAAAAAAAAAAAAAACCTACACCATTCTACATTTAAGAAGAACTGAAACAGGAATTATACCTGTTTCCCGAAGGGACATATTTGACATTGTTGTAGCTGGCAAACTCCAGTCAGAAGAACCCTCACCCGTTGATGACCTCACTACAAGAGGAGCTGCAGAACTTCTTCCAGTCTTTCAGAGAATCAGTGCCGACCTTTGCGTCCAGTAACTTCTACATCATGTTTCAATGAAGATGAACAAGTATTTTCAGAAACTTCAATGTATTTCTAGAAACTTCAATCACAATTTTTGTTTTCTAATCCAGCATTATTCTCCAATCCCCATATTTCATATCCATACAGCAAACACCAGGCCCCACCTTTCTCAATGAGGGCCTATCCCCATATATCATGTCCATATAAACACCAGGCCCCACCTTTCTCAATGACGGCCTGTCCCAATATATCATGTCCATATAAACACCAGGCCCCACCTTTCTCAGTGAGGGCCTATCCCCATATTTGATGTCCATATAAACACCAGGCCCCACCTTTCTCAGTGAGGGCCTGTCCCCATATTTGATGTCCTATTACTTAAACACCAGGCCAAACGTTTCTCAATGAGGGCCTATCCCCATCTTTCACGTCTTTCTCAATGAGGGCCTATCCCCATCTTTCATGTCTTTCTCAATGAGGGCCTATCCCCATCTTTCATGTCTTTCTCAATGAGGGCCTATCCCCATCTTTCATGTCTTTCTCAATGAGGGCCTATCCCCATCTTTCATGTCCTATCTCCTCCTCCTTTATTCCTGGGCTGCAACTCCCACATTTACTCGCATGTAAACGAGTGGGCTTTAACGTGTATGACCGTTTTACCCCGCCATGTAGGCAGCCATACTCCGTTTTCAGGGGTGTGCATGCCGGGTATATTCTTGTTTCCATAACCCACCGAATGCTACCATGGATTACAGGATCTTTAACATGCGTATTTGATCTTCTGCTTGCGTATACACGCAAGGGGGCAGGTCTGCACATATGCTGACGTGGGAGATCGGAAAAATCTCCACCTTTTACCCACCAAGCGCCGTTACCGAGATTCGAACCCTGGACCCTCAGGTTGAAAGTCCAATGCTGTAACCACTCGGCTATCATGTTCTATAATATAATTTAATTTAATTATTTATTTATTATTATTATTATTATTTTATTATTATTTTCATTACTACTACCTTTTTTTTAATATCATAATTATTATTTATTTATTTATTTATTTATGTAAGCTTATCTTTTTTTTTTCTTTTTTTTTTTTCTCAAGGCCTGACTAAGCGCGTTGGGTTACGCTGCTGGTCAGGCATCTGCTTGGCAGATGTGGTGTAGCGTATATGGATTTGTCCGAACGCAGTGACGCCTCCTTGAGCTACTGAAACTGAAACTGAAACTGTTCTATAACATCAGCACCAGACCTCACCTTTCTCAATGAGGGCCCGGAGCTCCCTGACCTTGGGGGCGGCCCCACACTTGCGGTATAAGCCCACGGTGTACAGCCCCTGCATCTCGATGGCGTTGATGAGCCGCTCCACCACCGGGGGGATCTTATCCCCGTCCTTCACCAGTCTCTCCAGGGACGCCCCAAACACACGCCCAGTGGACGGGCTCTGCAACACACACAGCATGCAGGGCATCTCTTCACAACATCCACTTTCTCAAGGTGTTATATACACATAACATGCAGGGCATCTCTTCACAACATTCACTTTCTCAAGGTGTTATACACACACAGCATGCAGGGCATCTCTTCACAACATCCACTTTCTCAAGGTGTTACACACACAACATGCAGGGCATCTCTTCACAACATTCACTTTCTCAAGGTGTTATACATACACAGCATGCAGGGCATCTCTTCACAACATCCACTTTCTCAAAGAGGTGTTATACACACAACATGCAGGGCATCTCTTCACAACATTCACTTTCTCAAGGTGTTATACACACACAACATGCAGGGCATCTCTTCACAACATCCACTTTCTCAAAGAGGTGTTATACACACAACATGCAGGGCATCTCTTCACAACATCCACTTTCTCAAGGTGTTATACACACAGCATGCAGGGCATCTCTTCACAACATTCACTTTCTCAAGGTGTTATACACACAACATGCAGGGCATCTCTTCACAACATCCACTTTCTCAAGGTGTTATACACACAACATGCAGGGCATCTCTTCACAACATCCACTTTCTCAAAGAGGTGTTATACACACAGCATGCAGGGCATCTCTTCACAACATCCACTTTCTGAAAGAGGTGTTATACACACACAACATGCAGGACATCTCTTCACAACATTCGCTTTCTGAATGAGGTGTTATACACACACAACATGCAGGACATATCTTCACAACATTCACTTTCTCAAGGAGGTGTTACTGTGTTCAGACAAATCCACATACTTATGCTGTACCACATCTGCTGGGCAAATCCCTGACCAGCAGCTTAATCCAACATGCTCAGGCCTTGAGTGCAGGCATCTTTATTTGTGTACCTATAAGAGTGGATTTCTTCCACAGAGTTTTGCCAGAGGATGCTACTTATGTTGCCATGGGTTCTTTTTCAATGCGCCAAGGGTGTGCTGCACACTGGAGCTCAGTTTATCATCTCATCTGAAAAACTAGATGCTCAGTTTCATTTTGCATTTGAACTTAGGTGAAAGGGTAAAACTGGAATTCCAACCCCGGCCCTCACGGACACTGTATCGGCAGATACATGTCCTAACCATTCTGCCATCTGCCTCCCAACGTTCAAAAACTTTTCGAAAACCCTTTACGAAGCCACCATGACAGAATCAGTTTGGTGTTGAAATTTCTGATCCAATGTTCACCAGTGATCAGAGTTCAAAGCCCTGTTTTAGCATGGTGAGCATGGTGTTGTTTCCACAGGAGGGGCATTTTTCTCTGATTTTCCTGTCTCCACTTAGGTAAGAACAAGTACCTGAGTTTGGTTATGGAAGGTTACTATGGCAGGAGAGGATTAGGTCTCACCTTCCCATGCCAGGCCCTGGACACAGGGAATGTTTCTCAACCCATTAACTATCCCCCCTCCCCCCCCCCCTCCCAAATATTCCTTGTGAATCTGGAACACTTGAATGAATATTCATGAACCAAACCACTTTTGAACTGTTAAGTTATGATAATTACATTTAAACTGAATTCAAACATCCACACACATACATGCACATAGGCAAGTACACACACACATATACACACACACATGCACACACACTCACAAACAAACAAACAACTAGCACACACATGCAAACACACATGCACATACACACACACACACAACTTGTGCACATTCACACACATATACACATACACAACGTGCACATACACACACACACTTTCACCTGTCCCAAATCTTAATCGCATCCCTACCTGGCCTGTGCTGGTCCCCCGACACGCTGTTTCTGTCTTCACTGAACACTTCCTGTGACAGGCATACTTGCACACTGAAACCAAATGATAAAGAGAGATCAGCACTCATGCTCAGTAACACAACATGTAAGAGATAAAATATACTGTCCAGAAGCACTCAACTATGTAAAGGATAACTGTATAAGTTGTCATTTTTACACAAACCATATCTGAAAATGGGCGTTCCAAACAATTCAAATGTGAATAAACAGGACCAACACAGCATAAAATAGGAGACAAACAAACAAAAGACAGTTTCTGATTGCAAAAGGTATACAGAGAGATGGAAGATAGGGGAAAGGTGGACGATATGGGTGAGGGTCAGGGTTAGGAGAATGCCAACATTAAAAAAAAAAGAAAAAAAAAAAAGGAAAAACGAAAAGATAGATACATAGGGGGAAAAAACAAGAGGCTGGAAAAAGAGAGAGACAGAAAGAAGGGAAAAACACTGCCGAAAGACTGAAGAAAGGAAAGAATAAAAACAAGAAGATACAAGAGGATACAGACTGAAGAAAGGAAGAAAAAAAAGAATAAGACGGCAAGAAGGGTTCAGCACGGGAGGACGGCTGGGGAGAAGGAGGAGATGGGGGGCTGAGGGGAGGTAAAAAGGGGGTGGGATGAAGATCTGACCTTGGCACATCTGGCCTTTGTCCATGAGCCAGATGAGGGAGGAGCAGTACTCGCAGAAGGTGGGGATGTTGAACTGCACCTGCAGGAACTTGTGGCCCAGGTGCTCCTGACACACACACACACAACAGGTGAGTCATGCACATGTGCAGGTGTATCGACACACACAAATGGACACACACACACATACACAGACACACTGAAATAGACAATACACACACACACACACACACACACACACACACACAAAGAAGAAGAAAAAAGAGGCCTGCACAAAAACCATTCTCTGAATAAGATTCAGTAGTCTTCTTTGCCTCTGTTCAATAATATGCTATCATGAACTATCAATGTGATCTACATACTGATAATCAAACTGCATAAAAAAAAGAGTCACTGAATGTAGATAGAGTAAGATCTTCACAATGAGTGTGAAACACAATAGCTTTTCTATGTCTTGTCATATCTTAAAATCTAATATTTTAGATGTGAGATTCTTTTTTTTTTTTTAAATCCCGAAGTACATTTGGACTGTCGCACCATTCCTCAGCAGAATTTTGCTGCTTCTGATAGATGAATGCATCAATGTTACTTCCACACTAGATTAAATTCCTATTTTTATCAAAAATGATAAAACAGTGCTACAATATGCCAGATGAAAGTGGTCAGTTTTGTGAATAATAAACTGAAACGCAACAGTAACATGAGAGTGGAAATATTTCTGGCTTCCCTAAAATTTCTTGTGCCCTTTCCAGAAGTGAATAATCATTGTAATTAGAATGCGTGGAAAGAACTTTTCTCCTTCCCTATTTTACTCCATGTTTGGTGCGCAGACAAAACGCATTTCAAGAGAAAATAAATTTGTTGGTTAAACTTTACCACTGGCATCATGCACACATACACACAGACAAACAAAACACAGTGTTAGTATACAGATTCACATTGTGTATAATCACACACAAGAGCCAAAACAGATTTTCACGCTACACTGTGTTGTCCATTTCTCCACAGCCTCACAACACACTCACCACCACTGTGTCCTTTTTGTGCTTGTCTCTCTTCACCGGCTTCTCTGGCTTGCTGCGCTCTTCCTTCTTCTCCCTCCGTCGCCCCGACTGCTGCTTCATGAACTCGTCCAGGAAGCCGCGGAATGCGTTGAGTGCCATCACCAGTGGTGCCTCCGTCTGTTCCGCCTGGGACTGAGTCTTGCGCATCTCCGCCTTCAGGACGTTGCGGAATTTCTCAAAAAGGTCACGGTACTTGACCACCACATCCGCATGCTGCAGGCACACCGACAGTAGAATGGGGTCATCGTCACGATCAATTTCTTTTTTTTTTTTCTCTCTCCACCTCTGATCTTTCTTCCCCATAATGAAATCATGTAGTGTGTGTGCTTGTGGGTGGGTATTCTCTGCGTGTGCATGGAAGCATACTTGTTACATGTGTGTGTGTTCTGTATGTGTGCTTGTGTGAATGTGTGTCTGTGTGTGTGCTTGTGTGAATGTGTGTGTGCTTGTGTGAATGTGTGTGTGCTTGTGTGAATGTGTGTTTGTGTGTGTGCTTGTGTGAATGTGTGTTTGTGTGTGTGCTTGTGTGAATGTGTGTTTGTGTGTGTGCTTGTGTGAATGTGTGTTTGTGTGTGTACTAGTAGTAGTCTTCAGTTTAACATCTCCCACTTTAAGTGATATTTGACGGGAAAAAAAAAAAAACACGAAAAAAAGGGGGGTGAGGGGTGGAGGGCGGGGCGTGGTGGTGGGAACAGTATTGGGCAGAGGGTGAAGAAAGGTGTGTGTGTATGTGTGTGTGCGCATGTGTGTGTGTGGTGGGGAAAGATGCAGAGCATTGGAAAAAATAAAACATTAAAAGGGGAGACATTGGCATAATACAGAAGGAAACGCTAACATCAAACAACTGTAACAACTATAACAAATGTCCAATTGGACTATGCAGCAAACCTTCTGCAACAGCAGATAACATCTTGAAATTGTCAAAAATACATTCACAAGAATTTTGGTAAAAACGATTTCAGACTCTGACATTCAAAGAGTATGTGTTTGCTAGAAATAGATTCTCCACAAATGCATTTAACATCTCTGCTGAACTTTGTAAAAAAAGCATTCAGCTTTATCCTGTTTGATAATGCCTGAATTTGCCTTAATCTGATTAAATTACTGAATGTATTTGACTGATTGATAGATTCCGGTTGTTGAATATAATTTATACTTTTATTTAAAACTTTGCCATTTTGCTGGTATACTTCCCTGACTTTACTCCATGATGCTTTTTCTAGTAAGCAGTACCCCTCTTGTACAGACAAAGGCACATAAAGTTCTGTGGTTCCCTGTTGATGTTTTGCACCTTTTTTTGCAGCCCTGTCAGCCCATTCATTATATAGGAGACCAAGGTGAGAAGGAACCCAACAACAAGTTATATGTTTTCCTCTAAAATTGTTTGTGTGTGTGCGTGTGTGAATGTGTGTCTGTGTGTGAGCGTGTGTGAATGTGTGTCTGTGTGTGAGCAAGACATTTAGTGCCTCACTGATGTGATGATTCGTATTTGCAATCAGTCTGTATATGTTGTCTAGGTGTGTGGAAAAAACAACAACATTTACACACTTTATAAAAACCTTTTCTTTGTATACACACTTTTTAAAAACCTTTTCTTTATTATCTTGTATGTATCCGTTTGATGTTGCAAGCCATTATGTACAACTGTATGTATACTGTCCCAAGGGAGGCGATCAGAGCCCACAACAAATAAATAACCATAGTAACAGAATGAAGAAGACACCAACAAATGATCACTTACCTGCATTTCTATCGCAGTGACTGTCTTCAGCTCCTTACCAAACTCGTCCAATGCACCTTTGAAGATTTTGTCAAACACAGTGTCGATGCGGGCTCCATCCTTGAACAGATCTCGACACTGCACACACAAGTATGAATTGCAGTATTACTTTTTTTCACAAAAAATTACCCTGTGTGAGATTCGGGCTGCTCTCCCAATGGAGAATGCATCAACACAGTGCAACACCATTCTTATTTTTCTGTTTGCAAGCATGTATTTTACTATTAAAGTGGGTTTTTCTACAGAATTTTGCCAGGGACACCAAATTTACTCCCCCAACATCTTTGACATCTAATCAAAATGACGATGACGATGTATGGTGAAGCACAGACACACACCACACACACACACACACAGACTCAATATCACTTGTGGTTGACACAAAATGTGTAACACTGAAAACATGACCCCCTCCACCATCCTCCCTGTCCCTTGAGATCTACACAATATATATATATAATAATAATAATAATAATAATAATGGATACTTATATAGCACACTATCCAGAAATCTGCTCTAGGTGCTTTACAAAAACGCTTTTGATAACATAAAACATTATATCTATGTTACATACACACACCAAAATGTGACCACACACACACACACACACACACACGCACACACACACACACACTGCATACATACATTTTAACATACATGTGTATCTAACAGCTACCCTAACACATACACACACATAGGCAGGCACATACTTACATAAACACACGCACACACAATACACATTCATATACATGCACATAGTTGTGGGCCTGCCACAACTGAACTTATTGCTGAGGGAAAAGGTGAGTTTTGAGACGAGATTTAAAAGATATATATATATATATATATATATATATATATATATGATAGTCAGTTGTGTCCGACTATGACCATCAGAACAGCAGATGAGGCGACTGCTTTTCCGACTATTTGGGCTAGAATTTGATTATAGTGGAGAGTGTCTTGCCCAAGTACATCCCCACTCTCTCGGCCAAGAGGGTTTTAGAACAGTTGGTGTTGAGATGGTTCCCAAGGACCAACTAGCCCACAAGGCTGCAGCACTAAGAGCCAGTGCAATTTTGCCTCCTAGTTTGAGAGTCATAGTCCGTCATAAAAGACTAAGCTGTAAATGGTTTCCCATTGACTGGAGAAACCACTGATAATACAGCTCTCACTTTGCTGTTGGCCCAAATGTAAACTTATGTCAATCTGTGATATAAGCCGAGTGCTGGCCTTCACTATCAATTCCTCACAATGGAATTTTGGTGTTTGCTCAGGCACACATCAAGAATCACATCAACGTTAAGATAGGTACAAACAGGCACAAATACACGCACTTTCCAAACCGTCATGAATCCTGCCACACACCAGGTGGTTTAAATCTCACCTTCTGTGAGATGAACTCGTCCAGGTAAATCAGGTCATGGATGTCAGTTATCTTCAAGTCTTCAGAGTACTGCCACTCTGAGGTGCCCGAGATCTTCACGTTGCTGTTAGACACATGACAGTCATATCAACACTTCCGTGCTTCTGCGCAAACAGTGTAGAAAGTGATGCTGCAATCAGTCAGAGGTAGACTAAAAAAAAAGAGGCGACGTATCGAGCTACAGGCTCTTCTTCAGGCAAAATGATATTGCAATCACACAGACACACATAACTACACACACACACACACACACACATGCCACTCACACACACACACACAACTACAAAGCATACTCACACACAAGCATGCACAATTTCTGTTCTTCTCTTGGACTGAAAATGAAATTGTCAAAACCTTTTATCCTGTGCTTATTTGTATAAAAGTGAGTATGTATTGAATTAAAGTGTGAGTTGAAGGGAGAGTGTGAAGAGAATGTGAGTATGACTTGAACAAAAGCGAGAGTGCACGCTTGTATGTGTGCGCGCACAAAGGCACCCATGCATGAGTGCAGGATTACATGTATGTGTATGGATTTCTTCACCACTACCCAGTTTTACTGTGTAAAACAGAACTGATAGAATGACAATAATGTTGCTTCAACAGAAAACATAAACGTTTATACTGGGCAACCCTCTCAT
This sequence comes from Babylonia areolata, assembly GCF_041734735.1. Classification (NCBI taxonomy): domain Eukaryota; kingdom Metazoa; phylum Mollusca; class Gastropoda; order Neogastropoda; family Buccinidae; genus Babylonia; species Babylonia areolata. Next base: position 13,786,398 of record NC_134880.1, on the reverse strand, counting down.
CAAAAAACAACAACAGAAAAAAAAAACAGATACAAAAACAAAACGAAAAAAACCCAACTTTTTTAAAGTAAGAATATCATGTCATAATTTCTAAGTGTTGTGCTGACCTCTGGGTCTGGCTGGCCCCGGGAGAGCGCTGATCTGCGCTGTGGGAACGACTGCGCGGCTGCTTCTTCTTGCGCTTGGCCCGGGGGACTTGGTGGGCCACGCCCCCTTTCTCCCCGTCTCCCTTCCCTGCTTGAGCAGCTGACATAGCCAGCCCCGGGAGCACCAGCACTCCCCCCACTGTGGGGGAACGCAGTATTATTGTCATCTTTATCAAGAACATAGGCTGATGCTGTATTATCATCTTCACTGTTAAAAGGATAGGGGAACAAACGTTAACACACACAGCATCATTGTAATCATTATTAAACAGATAGGTTATTGCAGTATCATTATCAATCTTTATTAAAAGGACAGGTTGACATACAATATCATTTTAATCATTACTATTATAACCATTATTTAAAGGACAGGTTAACACATTATCATCATAATCAAGATTAAGAGGACAGGTTAAGACAGTACTATTATAACCATTATCTAGGACAGGTTAACTCAGTATCATTATAATCATTATCAGAAGGATAGGGAAACACAATATCTCTATAATCATTATCAAGAGGATAGGTTAATACAGCATTATTATAATCATTATTGAAAGGATAGGGAAACTCAGTATCACTATAATCATTATTAAGAGGATAGGTTAACACAGCATTATTACGATCATTATTGAAAGGAAAGGGGGAAACAGTATCATTTTTATCATCACTAGAAGATAAGGGAACACAGAGTGATCATTATCATTGATAAAAGGAAAGGGGAAAGGGGAACACAGTATCATTATTATCATTATCAAAAGGACAGGGGAACATATATAGTGTCGTTTTTAAAACTATCAGAAGGATATGGGAACACACAGTGATTATAATCATTAATGAAAGGGTGGGGGAACCCAATATCATTATCATCATTATTAAATGGATAGGGAAACACAGTATCATTGTCATCAATATCAAAAGAACAGTTCTACAAACACTGTTCCTGAAGACAAACCTATGGTCTGAAACATTGGATTACTCATCAAAGTTTTGTTTTACAACTTACTCTTGTTGTTTTTTTTATAGACTTTCTCCATTTGATATTTCTATGCCATGTAACTACAGAGCACGAAGTACTATATAATGACATCAAGAAGATTAAAAGATGCAATATAAAAAAAGATAAAGCAATGCTCAATATACCTAAAACACAAGACACTGCATACACAATCCCATTCATAAAATACCTGGACACACACACACACAGTTTGTATGAACATGTGTACACCTGCACACACACATGCATGCACATATACCCATAATTACATATACCTATAAAGAATATATACTAACTAGGACACACAACTTCAGCAACAAAAAGAATGGATAATTAGCCTACCACCCCACCCCTCAAACCCCAGCGCGTATTCCACTTAATGTCTCCCAAATCATGGTGACTTCAAAAAAGTCAAAATAAAATAAAATTAAATAGTCAGTTATGAGAAATATATATATACCTTATAATACACACTGCCTAAATGTGTGTGTGTGTGTGTGTGTGTGTGTGTGTGTGTGTGTAGTCAAATTAAGAGTGTGTAGCATGCACATATTGTGTGTGTGGCATGCGTGCTTTTGTGTGAGAGTGTGCTGGTGTGTGTGCTTTTGTGTGAGATGGTTCTGGCATGTGTGCTTTGGTGTGAGAGAGTGCTGTCTGCTTTTGTGTGAGAGTGCTGGCGTGTGTGCTTTTGTGTGAGAGTGTGCTGGCGTGTGGTGAGAGAGTGCTGGTATGTGTGCTTTTGTGTGAGAGTGCTGGCGTGTGTGCTTTTGTGTGAGAGTGTGCTGGCGTGTGGTGAGAGAGTGCTGGTATGTGTGCTTTTGTGTGAGAGAGTGCTGGTATGCGTGCTTTTGTGTGAGAGAGTGCTGGCGTGTGTGCTTTTGTGTGAGAGTGTGCTGGCGTGTGGTGAGAGAGTGCTGGTATGTGTGCTTTTGTGTGAGAGAGTGCTGGTATGCGTGCTTTTGTGTGAGAGTGCTGGCGTGTGTGCTTTTGTGTGAGAGAGTGCTGGCGTGTGGTGAGAGAGTGCTGGTATGTGTGCTTTTGTGTGAGAGAGTGCTGGTATGCGTGCTTTTGTGTGAGAGAGTGCTGGCGTGTGGTGAGAGAGTGCTGGTGTGTGTGCTTTTGTGTGAGAGAGTGCTGGCGTGTGGTGAGAGAGTGCTGGTGTGTGTGCTTTTGTGTGAGAGAGTGCTGGCGTGTGGTGAGAGAGTGCTGGTGTGTGTGCTTTTGTGTGAGAGAGTGCTGGCGTGTGTGTGTGTGTGTGTGATGGTGAGCAGCAAAGGAAGTGAACAGCCAACCCCTCAGTGACCCACTTTCAGTCATCTTGTGGGCATGTGGGGACACAGCGGGCAGTGGCTGTATGTCCTCAGGTTCCTCGTCACTCTCTGTGGGGTCTTTTTTCCTCCGCGAACCTGCACACACCGCACCAAACTTCTGTACCCCTTATATTACAGTCGCTACTTTTGTACTTCTTACAATCGTCAAACCTCTGAACTCGGTTGTTTCAAGTCTGGACTTTGACTTAAAACTTATCTCTTTCCAAAATAGCTACACAAAAAGTAAAACGTTTCACCTTTGATATTGTCCGAGAACAAGAGTTCTGCAGTATTTGTGTTGGTCAGAGATTCATTTTCTAAGACAAATCATTTTGTTTGAAATCCATCAAAGTTGTCAACCCTATCCATCATTTGATACTGAGTACAAACCAAAAACTGTGTGTTCCTTAACAAAACATGCACTTGACAAAAACTGAATGAAGACAAAGAAAAATAATTGAATTCATAGTCTGCGAAAAGTTACGACAGGAAAAAAAATAATGGGTCTTTTTGTTGTTGTTGTTGTTGATTTTAACCCTTTAATTACTTCCATTTTTGTTTTTAACCCTTTAATTACTCCCATTTTTGTTTTAACTATTTAATTAGTCCCATTTCATCACTCACAGGTATAGAATGAAAAATAAAAATAAAAATAAATCCAGCAAAATGACTGCATGAAACAGCCTGAACCAGTTAACTGAAATAAAGAAGCTTTTTGATAAGTGAATCTGGGGCTTTTGCTTGTGAAGGACCCCACTGCCTAGGGGGCAAGCTTCCACACATGCTGAACATGTGTCTTTCACTCCCCTCCATCAGACCTTCAGTGGTCTTCTGGGTGCTTGTTTTTCAGGCGAGACGATAAATCATGGTCCTATGTGCCACACGCATTTTCAATATACAACAGAACCCATGGCAATGAAAGTCCACTGCAATCAACTGATGAAGCATCCAAGTGTGGAAGCAGACAAAAGGAGTGGTGCTGTTCTGTGGCAAGTGCTCTCCTCTCCATGGAAAGCTGCCAACATTTTACAGTTTCACATCTTTTGTGTCTGTTGTTCAAAACATAAAATGGTGTGTGTGTGCGTGTGTGTGTGTGTTTTCTTCAGTTTAACGTCTATTCACTATAAGTGTTTTTAGACGGAAAGGAGTAAAGTAGTGTATAAAGGAAAGGGAATGCATGTGATTATTAGTGTAAAAAAAAAAAAAAAAAAGAAGTTCATGTTATGTATCAGAGGAAAAGTATATTATAAGAAAAAGTCTAAAGAAGTTGTGGTGTGTACTGAATGAGGTGTCACGGGAAGGAGAATATGTATATACATATCAACAAGTATTAACCTACAACAATGTAAATATAAATAACAGTATTAAATATAATACATCAAAGGAGGATACCAACTGGACTCTGTGTGTGTGTGTGTGTGTGTGTGTGTGTGTGTGTGTGTGTGTGTGTGTGTGTGTAGAACCAACTATGTGTTGGTGAGCAAGCATGGTTGCACATGTTCCTAAGCATATGCATGGCAAGGCATACCTTCAAAACAATGTCAATCTCTGCATTACATGTTTAGCCCAGCTACTGTCCACCCTAATTCCAACCCGCACCCCACTCCCACCCCTCTACCCAACAGACGCACACATCCCCCTCCTCAAAAACAAAGATGTGCAAGTTAGGTGTCTTTGCAAATGCCAGGGATATAGACATCACTCAAAACATGATCAGATGTAGAAACAAACCCAAAGTATACATGCACATGCCAAGAGTCACAAGACTTTTCTTCATTGCTGAGAGTGAACAATGCATGAACAGGATGTAATGTTAAACAATGGAATGCACAAATACATAGAGAAGAAACTTTGTAAAGTAATACTTTAAGTAACAGGCATAACAGCGTTTGGGTGGAAACACAGACATGCCAACAGCAAGGCAGGTCAAACAATTCAGAAGTCACTGAACAGTTTTCTTGTTCTCACCAGCCAAAGACCAGATGGCCAGAGGATGACCAGAACATGTGAAGAAAGGGAATGTTGGGATGCACACGCTGGTCGTGACAGAGAAAACATGCACACACACCAACATCCAGTGAAGCTGCAAGGCTTTCAATCATCCACAAAGGAAAAGTGGTAAAAAAAAATTTAAATTTAAGTGAATGAGTGCCTCTGTAAGTGAACACCACAGGACAGAAGGCACTGGCAAACAGGTCAATATGTCCATGGGATAAACAAACAAAATAACAATACACACTTTTTTTTCATTTCAATGGCAGAAACAGAGAAATGCCACAGCAATGCAAGTGGGGATGAGACAGGACAGACTGCAGAACCGCAAGGCGTTCATTTGCTCAACTGTAGAGAAACACAGTCATAAAGATGCCCAACAGACAAACATCCAAAAAACATTTGGTTTCAGTCACAGGAAGAAAAATGCCAATGTGATGCAATAAGAGAACAGAACAGGCAGCAGTAATGTTTCTGTGTTCAGCCGCAGCAAGAGCAATGCCAGCATAGCGCCAGAGAAGGTCACAGCACCAGCGGACGGTCAGTACTCACTGCGCGGGCGAAAAAAACGAAAGGAGTTTCTGGTGTGTCGCAGAAAGTGATGAGAGGCACCACAGCTCCCTGCTTCCCTGAAGTCTTTGACAACAATACAGGGCTTCTAATAAGTTTAAAAAAAAAAAAGTTCTGGGGTCCTGGGGATTCTTTCATCATAATTCTAGGGGGCCCTGAGTAACCTCACAGAGTCACTCTAATGCTGTACATCATTCTAATTAAACCTGCTCTGCTACACACACACAAAGGCAGGTTTACCTTCTAGTCAAAATGGTCTGTTTCTGGGCCAGGCAGTGGTGAAGGAAAAGAACTCTTCTAAGCAGACAATCCCAGCATCTGAGTGAAGCTCCCATAGCGGATTCTTACTCTTTTAATGTGTTCATTAAAGAATGTCCCAGGGACCCACTGGATGAAGATGCAGTGCATCCTTTCCATTTTCAGTGTCAGGGACAGATATTTATGTGTTATCGGAACCCCTCACAGCAGAACCAACACCAGTATCTTGCAGTACTGTTTTCCTTGTTTCAGCTCACTAACTCACTCACACACTGCCTTCAGATGTTCACTACTATAGCTCTCGCTCAGAAGATGAAAGTTATAACTGATCACCTCTTATTATCAAACCATAATCAAACAAAAAGGAGCAACATCAATATGTATTTCACACATACAATTGTCAAGAGTATGTACCTGAGTGACATGTATGTTGTCCAAGAAAATAAAACAAAGCACATAAAACACTGAGACAATGATCACACAGTCTTGTGAAAAGATATCCCAACACTGAACTGACTACACAGGAAAGTTTTCTGAGAATAGGTATCTGTTACAAAGCAACCCCACCAATATGACACACAATGCTGACAACATCCAATGAAGAGAACAGAGATACCAAACACAGAAGTGACCCCAAAAGAATGACCAACACATTACAACAGACAGTGAACAGGCAAAGCATGATATCAATAAATGCCAGCAGTACAATGACTTCACTGCCACACAGTGTTGCTTCCTGTATTTCAGAACTTATTTGACCCTATTCAATTCTTATTTTCATATTTCATTTCAGTCATGTGACTTCTGCACATGCTTCATTTCATTAAATTCTAAAGACTTTACTTATTTGTACATTTTGTATGGATATTTCATTTCATATAGATGTTTTACAGAGACCAATGATACGGTCTCAAGGCCTGACCAGTGTGTTGCGTTTCCTCACTCCACCCAAGTGTAAATGGGTACATGACTTGGTGGACAGGTTAAATCAGTGGAAGAAGAGGATCAGGACCCATCAGACAGACAGGAGGAGAAGGAAAGGCATGACAGGTTCAATACTGCAACCCTCTTCTAACTGTACAGGTACACTGACCTCCTATTTATGAGATCGGCAGACATACATCTCAAATTGACAGACATACGTCTGAGATCAGAGGACATACATAGGAGATCAGTGAACGTACAAAGGAGATCAGTGCACACAGACATGAGATCAGTGGACATACACTTCACAGACTGCATAGCACCACTGTCTGGAAGCAAAAAATTGTACCCTGTGTCTCTTCCTCCCTGCAGTTCCAACACACATCCCCCATGTACATGACAAAGAGGAGTGATGGCCGAGTGGTAACACATCCACCTTGGAAACAAGAGAATCTGAGAACAGGGGATCGAATCCCACACTCGCTAGAATTTTCTCACCCTCCATTAGACCATGACTGGTGGTCTGAACACTAGACGTTTTGATAAGACCATGAACCAAGGTCCCGTGTGTACCAAGCACTCAGTGCATGTAAAAGAACCCACAGCAATAAAAAGGTTGTCCCTGGCAAAATATGTTGAAAAATCCACTTTTATGGGAAAACAATCACACCTGCAGGCAGAAAAAAAAACAAAAAAAAACAAAAGGGTTGTGCTGTCCTGCAGTGACGCGCTCTCCCGCGAGACAGCAGCTCCAATTTCACACAGAAACATCTGTTGTGACAAAGAGTAATAATACAATACACTACTAACGAGCCACAGGAGGTAATATCACTGCATGCACTTGCTGTTCTCCACTTCAGCTGAGCACTCCAAGTGCAGCAAGCTTGTGTACACCTTTCGTAGAGGGTTATTATGGAGGTGTGGGCAACAGTGCTTTCACATGCACAATACAGTGCACAACTTTCAGGTGAATGGACACACTGTCATAGGTAAGTAATCACAAACCCTGAAGGAAATGCATACATACAAACAAGCATGCTCAGACACACACACACACGCACGCGCGCGCACACACACACACACGCACGCACAAAAGCATGCATGCATAAACACACATCATTACACATGCACACACACACACACACACCCGTCACCCACACACACACAAAACCTACAGACTGCAGCATTCAAACTATTCTAGTCAGCCATCCAGACTTTCAGTGTCCATGCCTGTAGCTCACAGCCACACCTCACCCATACACCACACTGCCTCTCACCTCCCATAATGTTCTTGATCGTTTTGTGTGCCTTCCGTAAAGGACTGAGGTGAGATCCTTGTTCACTGGGCAGGGGAGACGATTCTTCTGCCTCCTTCTCCTGTTGGGGTGGCTTCCCTTTGGAGAAGATATCCTCCATTTTCTGTTGGTGGTCAGGGGAGAGAACCAAGCCTCTGGGGTGAAGCTTGTCCTCGGACGACACGTCTTCCCTCTGTGGGGTTGTGTCCTGTGAGTCAGGGTCAGCAGTATATGTAGGATTGTTAGTGCCTTTACTGACCCCCCCAACACTCCCACTCCCCCACTCCTCTCCATTCCAGTGTAATAAAAACAAACGTGATGGAGTTCTACTTTAATATTGTGTACTGATTCTAACTGGACCAAATTTAACGCCAGTAGTCATTTCAAGCTAGCCTAGAATGACTCCCATATCCACTACAAGAGGAAGGGGTTTGGGCGACATTCAACTGGAGGAGGTAGTGTTGGGGGAGGGATGAATCAATTCTGACCTGTTGAAGTTTACCTCCAAGGGTCACTTCCAACTATACACAGACCCAAGCGTTAATGTGAGCCAGCAAGATTTGACCCAGGGGTAAAAACAAACAGGTTTAAGAAAAGGCTGCAACACCAGTCTCGTCATCAAGTGCTTAAAAAGACTGTTCATCTCCATGTTTCTTTCAGCAGTCTCTTCATATACGTAGCCGATAAACATAAGTCAAGCGTTATCAATTCACATCCAGTCACCTCAATGTTGGCACATTTCAAAAGCCACAGTCACCAGTTCAAGCATACACTTACATGCTCAAAATACATCCTTTGAACAACATTAGTAAAACCTCCCAGTTAAGTTTTTTAAACAACAGCCATACATGTACAGCATTACATGCCTGCTCAACATATTTTCCTACAAGCAAAATCTCCCATTAAAGTATGTTTAACATCAATCCATGATGATCACAAAAAAAATATTACCTGCACATCGTTTCTTTTAACCTTCAGTGGGGCATGTGGGTGGGATAAAAAAGAAAAAAAAAATCTTAGAAATACACTGTTTTCAGCAAATAATCAATATCACATTAAAAGGGTATGATAATTCGATAGAATGCATATTTCCCTGTGATTTATCACCTGGCAACAAAGTATACCACTTCAACCATGGGTGTTAAAGTAAACCACCTCAAGGATTTGTAAATGAAGCCAATAATGGTGAGCGGGTGGTGTGGGTGGTGGGGGAGGCAATTATGAAATCAAATTCTAAATAGCAAAACCCCTACTGAAAGCCTTTTGGGGGAGAAAATAAAAGCATACAATTACTTGCTAAAACTGTACATTGGTAAAATTCACAACTGTGAACTGCAAACCGTATTACTATTAGTTACAACACACAAACAGAACTAAAAATGTCTCTAAACAGAAAAAAACACACTCAAATACTGGCTTAAAATCTACATTAGTAAACGCACAGAACGACTGGCCTGATACTGTTTTATATCAAAAGCATACATTAACAGCTCAAACAAACAACACACACACACACACACACAAATATCTACATATCAATAAAAGAACCACAGAACAGCTCGCTCAAATAAACTGTATACTCTGCTTCAGTCAACAACAAAACTTAAAACTACATACTAGTTTCTAAAACCAAACATCATTTGTTTGGATCTACTTCTGTCAGGAAAGCAGTATATAAGTTTGTACAAACACTAAAACTTTAAAAGCTATGACTATTATTGTTAAAGACACAGGTTAGCAAAGAAAGTCAGTTTTATCAGTTTTATCACACTGTAAAATCACACCATAACTAAATCAACTCTGTCACTGTAAGTAAAGCGTTTTATAGTTTAAAATGTTTGGAGGTGATGTAGGAGAATCTTCTTTTTTTTTCCAATTCTATAAAACAGTATATAAAAATAAAGCACACAATTTCTCAAATCTGTAATTTCAAAGCCAAATTACATAACTGCTCATTAAAAAAAAATAGCTGAGTTTAACAACCTCAACATCTTAAACCAGAATTTGTACAACTTAGTTAAAAATTACAGATCTGAGAAACTGTCTGCATTATTCAAAAGAAATTCTTTTTAAACAGATCACTAGCTGTGAAAAAACAAAAATACAAGGAAATTATACACACAGTTAGTTAAAAGTAAAGGTTTAAAATAACTACAATGAGTCAAATCTAAAGGTTAGAAACACCTCACTGAGTCAAAGTAGAGCTCATCACATTACTAATATAGTTTTAAAATCAGCACAATAAGTTAAAAGTAAAGATCTAAAATCAGTACTATGAATCAAAATTAAAGGTTACAAACACCACCCTGAGTCAAAATGAAGGTTTGAAATCATGACACAGAGTCAAAATGAAGGTTTAAAATCATGACACTGAGTCAAAGTAAAGGTTTAAAATTGCCACACTGAGTCAAAGAAAAGATCAAAATTCACTACATTCACAACAATCAGATAAAATAAATGTTCACAAAATCACAATAATTAAAACAAGTTTAAAAACACTGCAGTGGGTCAAAGTAAAGGTTAAGAAACACCAGAGTCTGTCCAAGCACATGATTTACCAGCTCAAAATCTATATCATCCATCATGACCTGCACAAAGCAAGGCTTCCTTTCAGCACAGGCACAGGAGATTTTGACCAATTAATTTTTTTTTTTTTTTAATAATTTTTTTATAACTACTGTAATTGCGAATAATTGTATAAAGTAAAAAATTCAATAATAGTAATGCACTGACAACAATAATGAATTGACAAGCAGAATACAGACATGCACAATGACAAAAAAAGCCAACAAACTTGAAACTGAGCTGATAGGAAAGGGTTAAAAAAAAATTTTTTTAAATAAAAAGCACACAATAAACTATTATATTTTGCAGCATGTTATGGACAGCAAGCTGTTTCTGATTATATCGCTCAAGCCCCCAAAACAAGTGTTGCATTGAAGTTTATTGTGCATTGTACTGCATTATGATGTGTTACGCATAATCTATTTTGTTCCACTATATAATAACAATAATAATAATAATAATGTACATTTGTATAGTGCCCTTTTATAAAAGAAAAAGTTAGATTGCATAAACCACTTATAATCACTCTCTCTCCTCCCACTCCCTGACCCCTGTCTCTCTCTCATGCCTCATATCATGCAAAGTGAACTGGGAGGCATGGGGCTGTTCTGGAGAAGTAGAAAACCAAGAATACTTACAGATTCTGAAAATATGAGTTATTAGCGAATAGTGAAAGGCAGAGACGGAGTCAAATGAATAGAAATGATGTGGAAGGCTGTTCCAGATATGAGAAGCAGCAAAGAAGAAAAGAGCATTCTTGTATTGACACGAGGAATTTTCAGCAGGTAACAGTCAGAAGAAGACCAGAGAGTTCTTGAAGGAGTGTAAGCACTGATGAGGTCAGAAAGATAGGTTTGTCCAGTGGAGTGGAAAGCAGAAAAGCAGAGTAGCCTACCTTTGTATTTAATGCTTGCCTCTAAAGGGAGCCAGTGCAGAGTTTGGAGGTGTTGAGAAATGAGATCAGTATATGGGACTTTTTTTTTTAACTGCTGAAGATGGTTATGAGGAGAACTTTATCATCACACTCTATGTATGTCATGCTTTTTTGTTCTTTACTTTTATGAATTGTCTGATTAGAACATCCATGCCCTATAAACTTAAGTGTTGTGCTTTGTGTTATACTGAAGATGATGATGAACATGATGATGACAGCATTTTCTTCACACTGATCCTGTTGTACTGTACTGTATTATATTGTATTCCATTTTATCTTGTCCAATAACATATTTATATCATTTTATTTTGTACTTCACTGAATGGACTTCAATACCCTGTAATGTACAGTGAGGCATAGTCTTGTGTTTTTCAACACTGATGCAAAACATAAAAAAACGTCTCCTTCTGTTGTACTGTACTGTGCTGCATAGCACCGTATCACATCACATTTCATTGTATTGATTCACTATACAGTGCAATGCACAGCATTGTTCTGTGAAGTATGGTGGTGTATGCTATCATATACCGTGCTTGCTAATCATTGTAATGTATGGAAGTATGCTAATGTATTGTTCTTTAAAGTATGGTAGTGTATCATAATATTGTGCTGAAATTCAACATACGGTAGTGAGCTAAATTTCCGCATGCAACACCGCATAACCGCATGCATTCACCAACATCCATGCATCTGAGCCCCCCACCCCGGCCCCCACCCTAACCCCCCTTCGTCCCACAACACCACCAGAGCACTGCATTCAACAACAAGAGAGGCAAGGCCTTCAAGACTCACTTGTGATACACTTTTAAAAAATCCAAGCTTTTTATGTATTAAGTATAATTTCAAAATGTAATGTTTAAGATGAGAAAGATCAATTAAGTCCCCTAGCATTAATTACAGAGTACTTTCCCTTTTTTATTATCTGCACCAAAACGTTTGCAAAATAAATAAAACTTCCATGCTCAGCAAAAGAAGTTCCTGTTTGAACCAAAAATGATAATAATGACTGCTCTTGTTGTTGGGTCAGAATATCAGATCAAAGTGCCAAGTTTAGAGAATACAAAAAATATAAATATACCAGTAAATGCAGTTTGCATATAATTAGGCTTCATTTTTTTTTCTTTTTTTTTTTTTGTGTCCAAGGTGCAATATTGTTTTAAACAAGATGACTGGAAAGAACTGAATGTTTCCTATTTTTATGCCTAATTTGGTGTCAACTGACAAAGTATTTGCAGAGAAAATGTCAATGTTAAAGTTTACCACGGACACACAGAGACACACACACACACACACAGACAACCAAACACCAGGTTAAAACATAGACTCACTTTGTTTACACAAGTGAGTCAAAAAGGCGATGAAAAAAAAAAAAGCTTTTCCCTTCTCAGTCACCCATCCCTCCCCCATCTGTACAGACACCAAGCAAATGCAAGGCTGCTAAGACGTAGTCATCAAGTCACATGCTCACCAAATCTGAAATGGACTCTCCTCGAGCAAGAGGCGCTGGGGTCCGTTTGTGAGTAAACCTTTCTGATCCTCGACGAACAAAATAGGTCCGACCATCCGTCTTCATTGGTCAGTGGGGAGGAAAGGAAAGGGAGGCAAGCATTAAGTCACAACAACTCCACACAACTTCCGTTTTCCCCACAATGAACAGGCAATACTTCAGAGAGAAAGAAAGAAAAAAATGCAAGGTGTCAGTTTATTAGCTGTATTTTAATGAAAAAAATCAGGGGGGAAAAAAACAAAGGATTAAAAACAACCAACAATGGCAAATAAGACAGGTAAATGTAGAGAAAGAGTTGCAGCAAAACAGGGCAGATCTGAATTTCAAGTAAATAAATAAACTTGTGCCTCCTGTGAAAACCCACTGGTCAGTTCCTAGTATCTTTAACCCCTTGGCTGCCGAGCTTTGGTACACTAAGATGATTGTGGCATGAATCTGAGGTGCTTTAAATGATGTAGTTGGTTTTGTTGAACAAATATAAAGCAATCCAAAAGGCAGCAAGCCCAGATAAAGAATGACGACCAACATTCTAGCCTGGAAATTCAGTTTTATCTCAGTGACGTGATAGCACTTGACTGACAATAATACTCATCAGTAGCAGTCAAGGGGTTAAAAACACCTTATCAGATAAAGAACTGAGCTGTTTCAAAGCTTCCTGAGTATGTGCATGTGTATAGGTGTGGAGTAGCAGTCTTCAATATTGTACATCTTTCACTTTAAAGAATATTAGATAAGTTTTAACGTATTCTAATGTATGTGTGTGTGTGTGTGTGTGTGTGTGTGTGAGGATGTGTGCATGAATAAGTATGTGTTCATGTGCTACAGAGTTAAGTTACAGGCTTGAAAGAAAGACACGCTTTCACTGTTGAAAAAATTGTGTACCTGGGACAGACAACCAGTTCATGTGCTCATGAACTGAAATATCCAATTCCACAAAGAGCTGAACACCAAATTTTGGGTGTGGACAATCCCCAACACCACAAACTATCTGAACATGGCAACAAACCATTCTGTTCATAAAATACATAACAAATATTTCTTCAAAAAATATACGTGACAAATCATTTGTTCATAAAATTCAGGATAATGCTTAGTGACTCTCTGCCAAACAAAGGAAAATACATAAACCGTTCTCATGTAGTCTGTGTAATTCTGACCAGCTATCCACTCTTTGAGAAAAAAATCTTTCATATTAAATCATTTCTTGTAACAACACATTTTCACTTTAACCTTCTCTGAGCTGAAATGATTCCTAGATAAAGCAAACAGTTGTGAGAATGACAGGAATACAACGGGTATGAGATGATTGATTCTTTGTATCTATTTTTGGGTCTGAAATTTCCTGTCATTGCAGATAGTCTAAACTCTCCCATTCTCACCAAACCAAACTGTTTTCTTAAACTACAGATCAGGTTAAACTCTCCAATGGTCACCAAACTGCTTTTTTAAATTATAGATCAGCCTAAACTCTGAAATTCTCGCCAAAATCTTTTCCAAAACGAATGATCACCCTAAACTCTCAAATTCTCACCCAACTGTTTTCTTAAACTGTAGATCAGCCTTAAACTCTCAAATTCTCATCAAATTATTTTCTTAATAATCATGCAGGTGAAATGTCAGTGG